>NC_061106.1:44306333-44369434 GCF_015104395.2 Macrobrachium nipponense
GATAAAGGTCAATTTACTGTCTTTTATTTACGCTTCTATTTTCATCACCAAGTGGCTGGTACTGTGGGGTTCAGTGTTTAGTACCAGTCACTTTGAGGATGAAAATAAAAATATAAACAAATGACTGTAAATTTCTCTTTATCTCTGTAAATATCTCAAAGCATTTCACATTTTCTTTATTGTAAAGTAATAAAACTATACATATTGATATGCAAACAATATCTTCGTTCAAACATCTCCTTTACATTTACCCTAAAAATAAACTAGAATTTCCCAATAGGCTACTGTTGCTACTGCTCTTGTGAAAAGCAGATGAAGAGGTTATATTTTACTCTAAATTGATATCCAATTTGGACTTGAAAATATAATTTTCCCATGTTTTAATATGTGCTTTTAACATTGTTGATGTTCCTTTCTTTAGCAAATGACCTAACCAATCACATCCAACCTAACCTAATCTAAGTTATCTGGTGCTTACTTAGTGCATGGTATTAATTTGAAAACGCCCCATAAACGTACCGTAATCTGAATGAGAACAATGAGTGGGATTAATTTCTATATTTCCCTCTGTTGTCCCCAGAATTGTTGAATGTAAGGGTGGAGTTCGTTATCGCTAAAAGTATGCATTTGCTAATGAAACTAATCTTAAAAATATAAAAGCACATATTAATGTAAAGGAAAATGACACCTAGGCAGTAGGTGACGGGTCATTTAGATAACAACTCAGTGCTCTGAGGGGGAAAGCAGTAACACTTGGAGGTTGCTGATATGGGTCTTGGCCAAAAATTCCGGGATAAATTGAAAAGCTACTGAACCCAACCCAACCCCTTGCATGTTTGTCATAATCCTGACCATGGAGCTCTCCAACTCTTTACAAGGAAGCCTAGGTCAGAAGAAAACCTGTTTCCAAATTCAGTTCCCTATAAGATGATTGATGCAGGGGCTCAAATGGAGCTTGAGTGAGACTACTCAGTACCAGAATAACGTCCCATGTAGGAGGTTTGAGTTCCTTAGGTGAACAAGAGTGTTCAAAGCTCTTCAACAACATACAGAAGCTAAAATGTGAAAATCATGGTAGCGATTCTTTTCTTTTGGTCTAAGCAGCTATTCCCAACCTTTACTGGGGTACTAGGTAAACAAATTTACCAAACGAGCTCATTTTATTTCTGGCAGCTTCTGGCAAAAATTGTAAGCAGCAGTTTTTTATTTATTTATTTTTTTTTTTTTCCTTAGTATACTAAGAAATACTATTTAAGCTTTTTGGTAAAATGTTTTTCATGGTCATTAGCAGAAAAACATGAGAAAATTTTGTGTCTTCCAGATGCAGAGAATATTGTTAATCAGTGTCTTCCAAGAAAACAAAATCAACAGTATTCAAGACAGTTAGAAGACTTTGAGACTGGGCCCCCTTCTTTGAGTGTACCTCATTATGAAGATGATCCTTATTGGTAAGTAGGTGACCAAAATTTGAAAACAAAAACTGTTTGTACATACATTATGTGTATCCTCTTATTTTACAAATTCTTTCATCTTCAAAAATTTCTAATCAGTCCACGTTTGTAATCCATTACAAAATCAAGACAAAACTGCCCAATTCGTAATACAAACCCATTAATCAGAAGATAGCAAAATGGATTTAAAAGGAAACTACTCTAGCAAATATGCTTAGCCAACCTTTGGATCCTTTGCCAAGTTCTTCTAAAAGAGAGAGAGAGAGGTAGGGAAGCCACTGCGAATAAGTATCACATCTTGTAAAAGTACATTGACTGAATGTGCTGCAGTTACCTTTGTATCACATACAAAATAAAAATTATATTTTTTTATATACATTTTACATGTAAAAGCGTAAAAACTTATCAATTAGTACTTCAAAAATTAATCTCAAGTGAGCGATGGTTGAGATATCATTAGTTTTACTTCTCTTAATTTGTATTTTTCACAAGATTAAGTTTAAGAAGCAATAGAATGTGAATAAATGTAAAAAAAAAAAAATTTTTTTTTAAAGCCATAAAGTGTATCAGACAAACATTTCTATTTAGTGTTACTATAATTTCATGAGTGAAATATTTTGCATTCCAGGACTAGTAACCGAGACCAAGAGAGTGCAAGAGAAATTCCAGGGGACATGAATTACCATTCTTTTTCAAACAATAAAAGGGGAGCTCCTGCTGGAAGGGGAAAGAAGCTTAAGAAACCAGAGCCTCCTCTTGTGTTGTCTGGGATTCCTCGGTTAGATCACTCGTTTGTTATGGCCAAGAAGAATGATGAAGTTCAAAACAAAGATGGCATCTTATCTGATCAGGACAAGACTTCCAGCTGTTCCCCTGAACCTTTTGAGAAATCAAAAATTAAATTATCTCGGAACAATGCTTTCCGAAGTTTTCCACCATGTAGCAGTAAAGACCTGTCGTCCCCTGAAGAAAAACAAATGTTTAATGACAGAAAACTTACAACCACAATAGTAGAAGATCAGAACACTGAAGCCAGTACAAGTGACAATTGTGACTCTAAACGGGATTTGGAATTAAACCAGCAGTCATGCAGTCCCTCTCAGGGTGGTAAAGATCAAAGTCTATGTGACCTAGAAAGGAAAAAAAATGAAGAAAGACGAGCTGATCCAACTTCTGAAATACCCTTAAAGGATCCAATAGAATTAGAAAAAGAAACCAAAAAATATTATGAAGAGCTCTTAGGTGTAAAGGATACTGATGATGAAATTTCTTCTGATAATAATGCCCCTGAAAATGCTTCCATATCTGCTTCTCAGGTGGCAAGTATCACTAAGAAGTTTGACTCCTTAGAGACAGAAAAAGCTAAAGAGGAGGAACAGCAGAAAGAGATCCAGACTGCATGGTCCATATTACACCAATATTGGGAATTTGTCAGGGAAAACCCATACGACTTCAATGGGTGGACCTATCTCTTGACACACGTAGAAAATATGGTAAGAATCTTTGTCCTCTTGATTTTGTAGCATGCTCAGTAAGTCACTTAGGGGAAGCTAGGAAAGTGAGGTAAATAACCTTGTTACAAGGAGTGCATTGGATAACCACAAATATGTGTGGGTGAGAGGTGTCTCACTGTCAGTCCACTCTGTTTAGTGATAGGGCTTGCTCAGAAGATTTGTCCATTAATACGAGTTGAAAGATGAACCAGGGTCAATTTAAACAAATTTGTTAGCTGGGTTGGAAGTGACTTTAAGAAATGACTAAAAGTAAAAGGTGGTAAGCAATAGCACTGGATTCTCAATATATTCTAGACCCTTAGTGCCATGTATGGTACTGTATTGCATATGGTTTTAATCAGTACCTTTGCACAGTGCCCCAGTGGAGGAAAAGAAGTATGAATGCAATATGAATAGCATATACAGTGTTGGTGACGAATAACATTTTGAACACTGCCTTGTTGATCCTTGTATTTACTTGAAAATTATAGACTTTAATCCTGCTAGTTTTTTATTATGAGTGAATCCGCGTTTCTTTTTTTATTAAAAGATTAAAAGATGCTGTTAGTTAATGTGAAAAATACTACTTTGTTTACATTCGTTATCTTGATATTTATATACCCCAATTTTTGCAGGATAATCTAGAAGCTGCACGCTCAGCCTTCGAAGGTTTTCTTCCTTTGTACCCATATTGTTTTGCATACTGGAAAAAGCTGAGTGATATGGAGGTGAAACATAAGGAGCTTGAAAGGTAAGGTTCCAGGAATTTAGTTATTTTATTTTCTACAAATTTGTCAACATTTTCTTATGAGTTTCAGTAATTTCCTACTCATTGTTTTCCAAAATTTAGTACTAACTCTGTTTTGATTTCGAAATCTAGCTTGGTAAGTATGTGTAGTACTCATATGCATTACAAACCTATTTTTTGTAATTATCTACATTGCACTCGTCAAAGGCAGTAGGCCTAGAATTAAAATGTCTTTTGCATAAAAAAATGCAGTACGTACATATATATATTTTTTTTCAATCGCAAAAAATGAAATACGTACGTATTTATCAATATTCTCTGTTGAAAATTAGGTGATGAAGTGATGAGCAAGAAATAATCCATGGTTATATTCATTACTTTAGTAAAAGGTAGGGTATGACAAAATATAATTGCTCTTTACTGTTGTGTATTTCATGTCGGTCATTACTTGTGGTTTGGGATTAGCATAGAGTTCCAGTTTCTAACTTTTAGAAAGTCACGAAAGGAATTATTAACTTTTTATCGCTTTATACTGAAATAGAATTGGAAACTGTGGCTAATTAGGAATTGGAAATTTTTCATTTAGTTCGTAGCCTATTCTGGTGTATTATATCTCATCCTGATAGAATTTGAAACCAAATTCAAGTATTACGTGATTTCTTATAAGTATGACTATGAATAGGAGCAGTTAAAGGGGTAAAATGGTGGGATGGTTGTAGGAGCACTTTTCTGTGGTGTGACATGTTTGTAGTAAATTGATATGTTCTGCGTGGTATTTAATTTGATTTCAGATAAAGGTATTTAAAAATGCATTTTCATTTTCCAGGTCTTTAGGTGTGTTGTTGATGGGAACACAGTGTATACCTCTGTGCACTGACCTTTGGATGCCATTGCTGGATAGGTACATTTCATACGCAAAGAAGAAAGAGCTTTCACCAGATAATGTTAGGCAGTGAGTAATAGCTTTGTGGAAAGATATTTGTTTCCAGTGTACATATTGTATCATTGCTATCCATTTCTTTTAAATCTTCAAATGAAATATATAACTAAAATTAAGATAGAATCCGTAATTTGTACTTTATGTTCATGTATACAGTAAACTCATATCTCCTTGAAGATGCAGTTTAAATGTTTGCTGAATCTTTACTGGATTATTGGTTCATGTATATATGGGTTTTCTATTTTCTAGGCTGTATGAATATGGTTTGCTGAAAATTGGACATGCATGGCACAGCTCCTGTTTTTGGGAAGGTAGCATCAGCTATGAACTTCACAATGGAAACTTAGTTGGGGTTATGTCTCTCTACAAGCGTCTCCTTGCAACACCTACAAAGTTGTACAATAAAACACTGGGACCAGTAAGTAGGTTCATCCTTTTGATAACTTACTTTGTTCATGCAACTTACCTGTCAGATATATATATAGCTGATAATTTCCGACACCGACAGAATTTAAAACTTACGACACACGGTAGTGGGGAGTCAGGTGGTTAGTACCCATTCCCGCCGCTGGGAGGCGGGTATCAGGAATCATTCCCATTTTCTATTCATAATTTTTCTGTCGCCGGTGTGTGAACATCTGTTTACAGCACCTCCGTCTGGATTTGGAAACTTATTGCTACTTGAGTATCCCTTTTGTTCTTTTTTGGATTAATTGATTGGATCGGTGGCTAGGCACACGTTATTAGTGGATTGATTTGATTTTGGTTTGGATTTTTCTTGGAATAATTAGTCAGGGTCTAGTACAGCTAGCGCTAGGTTCTGCTTAGAACTGATTTGTAGAGGTAGGCCTATGAAAGCTTCAGTAGACCACATACGGTATGTAAGAGTTGCAGGGAGCATGAATGTTGTGTATGAAAGCCGTTGCAAGGGAGTGCGAAAGACTAACAGATTCTGAGTGGAAGGCGTATGAGACCTATCTTAGGAAACTTGAAAGGATAGGTTAAGGAGGTCTTCCTCCAGGAGTGTTTCAGGCGTTCAAGATATTAATGTTTCTCCTGTTAACCCTCCTTCTGGTTAATGCTCCTAACCCTGTAGTTTGCCTCCGGGCCCTGAAACAGTGTCGTAGAGAGTAATACTTATCCTTAATATTGGAGTCGATTCGTAATCTAGAATCAAAAGTGTTGGCTCTTGAGAGCAAAAGTGACGTGCAAAAGTGCAGTGATACCCCTTGTTAGTGGAGGGTGCGTCAGATCGGCCTCGTTTCGCCTCTAGGCCTGGACCTCTGCTTGACTCCCAGGACCTGGGGAGGGAGCATGTCGAAAGCCGAAGGAGGGTTACAAGGAACCCCCACCGATCTGACGTGCCTTCGGCAGTTACTGATGAAAATCCCCAGACTGCCAGGGAGCGTGCGCGTGCACGCCTCTCAAGGAGTGTTTTTTCGTCATCGGAGGCTTCATCCCCACGTAAAGGGTGGAGTTCTCAAGGTGCTTCACGTCCGCTGAAAAGGACGGCGCGTAATGTTGACGCTTCACGTCCTAGTTCGCCGCTTTTGCGATCTTCGCCTGACAGTGCGTTCGCTGCTTTTCCGCCGCAGAAAAGGCGTAGAGAGTCTTCGGACTTGGATTCAGTTAGTTAGTCGTGTGAGCGATACGGTCGCTCCCAGAGCTCGGGGAAGAGGCCGCTACCTGGGAGGAGGAGGGGGGGGGGGCGTCCCCTCGCCGCTCTCCTGCTCACAGGATCAGTCCCTCCCCAGAGCAGGAAGATTCGCCTAACAAGAGAATGATTCAGTCACTGCAGCAGCAACTTCAGGACGCTCTTGCTGCTAGAGAGGCTCTTCCGCGTCGTAGGAAGGATGAGAAGCTTCCTGTGAAGAAGTCAAGACCCGCTCTTTCTCCTCGCTCGCCTCTCTCTTCGTTCGAGTCTCCCTCTAGAGTTCGTTCTGCTCCCCAGCAGCTCTCTAGAGGAGGTGAGAAGTTCGCTTCTCGCTCTCAGGATGATATATCTCCCGCTCGCAAGTCTTCGCATGTTCGCAAGCGAGTGATCGACGCTGAGCGCGCTGTGCAAGTGGAGCGCGCTTCAGGTGCCGCCAGAAGCGCACCTGTTGGTGGATAAACGTGCACCAGTGAGCGGCAGCCGCTCGCTGACGGACGCTCGGCGCGCACCAGTGGAAGCCAAGCGTGCACTAGTGGACGCTCGGTGCGTGCCAGTTGGACGCCCAAAACGTGTGTTGGTAGAAGTCGAGCGCGCACCTGTCGGCGCCAAACGTGCGGATTCGGACGCCAAGCGCACGCTGGTAGACACCAGTCCCCTCACCGATGCAAGTTCAGGTGGATGAAGGAACCCTTCATGGTCGTCAGTTTTCTTCAGAGTTTCCTCCTACTTCTCCAGTTTCTGAGGAAGGAGTTAGCGACGATTTAGTAGAAGCAGAGGAAGAACAACAAACAACTACGGTCTCATCGGACTATAAAGTTTGATGCGTCTGCTACAGTCGGAGTTCGGAGAAACTTTTCAACCGGAAGCCCCTCGTACTCCTCCTCAATTTTCTTCTTTTAAGGCAACGAAGGCATCGGGGTTCATTAAAATGAAGAAGTCGCTTTCCACGAAGCAAGCGTTCCGGAAAGTCAATGAATGGATGGAGAAGAGGAAAGCGTCAGGAAAGTCCTCTTTAGCTTTACCGCCTTCAAGACTCTGCGGTAAAGGAGGCATGTGGTACGAGACAGGAGAGGACATAGGCGTTAAACTACCAGCCTCTGCTCAAGGTGACTTTGGAGGCATCGTAGACGCCTCCAGAAGAGCCCTTCTGTCTTCATCAAAAGTCACGTGGACCCATAACGAGTTCGACTTTCACCTAAAAGGCCTCTTCAGGACTCTAGAGGTCTTCAACTTTCTTGACTGGTGTCTTGGAGTTTTAGATGCAAGGTCAAGGAGTTCTGATACTATTAGTCTGGGGGAGCTGTCCAGCGTACTTTCTTGTATGGACAAGGCCGTCAGGGATGGTTCTGAGGAGTTGGCTACGCGCTTTAGCTCGGGGATTCTTAAGAAGAGAGCGCTCTTTTGTAACTTCACGGCCAAATCCGTCTCTCCAACGCAAAAGGCGGACTTGCTCTTCGCTCCTTTCTCAGACCATCTCTTTCCCCAGGCTATGGTTAAGGACATAGCTTCAAGCCTTGCAGGAAAACGGCAACGCGCAAGATCTTCTGGCTCAGTCTTCTAGAAGGCCAGCAGCTGCTTCATCTTCTGGAGCTTCGTTTGCCAAGAAATCGAAGCCCTTTCGTGCTGGACTTTCCTCGAAAGCAGCCTCCCGAGGAAGAGGCTCTTCCAGAGGAAAAAACCCCTGCTCCGTCTAAGAGTAGGAAGTGAGTCGGAAGTCCTTCAGACGCCGGTAGGAGCCAGGCTTCTTCGATTCGCGAGAGCCTGGGAAGAGAGAGATGCCGACCCTTGGTCGCTGGATGTCGTGAGGAAAGGGTACAGGATCCCGTTCTTGAAGTCGCCCCCAAGCTATCCTCAACACCAAAGGATTTGTCCCCTCTTATCGAGGAGAGAAGCAGAAAGTGGCTTTTGCGATCTGCTGGAACAAATGATCGAGAAGCAAGCGGTAGAACAGGTCTTCGACCTGGAATCACCAGGGTTTTACAACCGCCTGTTCCTGGTGCCGAAACATTCGGGGGGGTGGCGACCCGTCCTCGATGTCAGCAGTCTAAACCTCTTTGATGAGAAAGAAGAAATTCAAGATGGAGACGACTCAATCGGTGCTGTCAGCTTTGAGACCGGGGGATTGGATGGTCTACTGGACCTCCAAGATGCGTATTTTCACGTCCCCATCCATCCCCAATCAAGGAAATACCTGCGATTTGTCCTGAAGGGGAAGGTATTCCAATTCAGGGCACTTTGCTTCGGTCTGACCACAGCGCCGATGGTTTTCACCATTCTAATGAAGAACGTGGCAAGGCTGCTTCATTTGGAGAATATACGGATCTCTCTCTACCTAGACGGACTGGTTATTCGAGCCTCATCGCGCGAACGGTGTCTGGAGGACCTGCACACGACCATGACGTTAGCAAAGTCCCTGGGGCTTCTGGTAAACCTCGAAAAGTCGCATTTGACGCCGTCTCAATCTTTAGTCTATCTGGGGATTCAGATGGACTCAGTGGCTTTTCGGGCTTTTCCGTCCCAGGGGCGACAACTTCAATGCTTGGAGAAAGTGGCGACCTTTCTGGGGAAGGAAACATGCTCGGTGAGGGAATGGATGAGTTTGCTGGGGACCATTTCCTCACTGGAGAAGTTTGTTTCTCTGGGAAGGCTCCACCTCAGACCTCTTCAATTCTTCCTAGCCAACACTGGAAGAACAAGCAAGATCTGGAGGCGATCTTGTGCTTAACAAGAGAGGTGAAGGATCACCTAAGTTGGTGGTCAGATCCTCGGAAGCTCGCAGAAGGGCTCTCCCTCAAACTTCGGAACCCCGACCTAGTGTTGTTTTCCGACGCGTCGTCCACGGGTTGGGGAGCAACACTAGGAGGGAAAGAAGTGTCGGGAACTGGATGAGAGGGGAACAGGTGTCCTGACACATCAATCTGAAAGAGTTGTCAGCCATTTATCTGGCTCTCAGCTTTTTCCAGGAAGAAGTATCCGGCAAAGTCGTTCAGATCAATGCGGACAACACCACAGCGCTGGCATACCTAAGAAATCAAGGGGAACTCACTCGCCTTCTCTGTTTGCCATCGCAAAGGAACTCCTGTTGTGGGCAAAAGCGCAAGAAGTCACGATCCTGACAAGGTTCGTGTCAGGAGTACAGAATGTTCGGGCGGACCTTCTCAGTCGACGAGGACAGCTGTTGCCGACAGAGTGGACCCTTCATCAAGAGGTTTGCCAGTCGCTGTGGAACCTGTGGGGCTGTCCACAGTGGATGTCTTCGCAACGTCCAGGACGAGAAGACTTCAACTCTATTGCTCCCCAGTTCGGACCCGGGAGCAGTCGCAGTAGACGCCCATACTTTGGAGTTGGTCGGGCCTAGACATATACGCTTTTCCCCCGCTCAAGATCCTCGGGGAAGTGATGAGGAAGTTTGCGGCATCGGAAGGAGCGAGGATGACTCTCATCGCCCCCTTCTGGCCGGCAGCCGACTGGTTCACAGAGGTGATGTCTTCCTGGTAGGACTTTCCGAGGACTCTACCCTTAAGGAAAAGATCTACTCAGACAGCCCCACTTCGAGAGGTACCACAAAAAACCTCCCCGCTCTGAGTCTGACTGCGTTCAGACTATCAAGAAGTTGGCCAGAGCGAGGGGTTTTTCAAGACCTGTGGCGAAGGCGATTGCCACGGCAAGGAGGCCCTCCTCGATCGCTATGTACCAATCGAAGTGGGCCGTCTTCAGATCCTGGTGCAGGAAGAAGGGCATTTCCTCCACCACAACCTCTGTGAGCCAGATAGCTGACTTCCTTCTTCATCTGAGAGAAGAAGTGAAGTTGGCTGTTCCAACTATTAAAGGCTACAGGAGCGTGCTTTTTCTGTAGTCTTTAGACACAGAGGACTCGATTTGTCTAATAATAGGGACATTCACGATCTCATTAGATCGTTCGAAACTAAGAAGGTAGTCCAGCCTAAAGTACCTCGTGGAACTTGGATGTGGTACTCAAATATTTGATGTCGAGTAACTTCGAAACCGCTTCATTCAGTTTCTATCAGGAATCTGACGAAGAAAACGATCTTCCTAACCGCTCTGGCGACGGCGAAGAGGGTTAGCGAAATTCAGGCCATTAGCAAGCATATCGGCTTTTCAGGAAAGTATCGGTGTGTTCTTTAAGTCCCATGGTCTTCTTAGCAAAGAACGAGAATCCTTCCAACCCGTGGCCGAGGTCCTTCGAAATCAAAGGGTTGGCAGATATAGTGGGGAACGAACGTGAGAGATTCCTGTGTCCTGTCAGGGCTCTAAAGTTCTATCTGCAGAGAACTAAAGCTTGCAGAGTTCATCGGACAATTTGTGGTGTTCAGTGAGGAAACCTGATCTTCCTATGTCGAAAAACGCACTGGCGTTCTCATCAGGAATACGATTCAAGAAGCGCATAATAAGTGTAGTGACAGTGATTTAAAGCTTCTGAAAGTAAAAGCTCACGAAGTGAGAGCTATTGCTACTTCGGTAGCCTTTCACAAAAATAGGCTCTCAAAGATATTTTGAATGCCACATTTTGGAGAAGCAATTCGGTGTTCGCTTCACACTACCTGCGGGAGGTGAAAGTGACATACGAAAATTGCTTCTCCCTCGGACCATACATTGCTGCAGACACTGTTTTGTGGGGGCAGGAGGTAACACTCATCCTATCCTTAGGGATTAGGGGGTTTTTTAATTTGTGTTTATGGTTGTGGGGTGACCGCCTGGGGCGGGTCTCCCTTCCATTAGCTTAGTTAAGTGGGATACCTTTGGTAAACTAAGCCAGGTGGTGGTAAGGAATTTTGTCTCGTTGCCCTCATTACTATGGTCCATGGTCTAGTCACGTCGTGGTCTCGCCCCCTGTTGACAGATCATCTGGAGTTGCACCAGCTATATAGGTCTCTACCTCGCTGGCCAACTCTAGTAGCACAAGCAGACTACGTGGCAGTAATCACGAAGCCAGCTATGCTAAACAGGTAAGGAATCAAGATATCAATTCATCTGCACATATGTGTTTCCTAAATCCTCTATTCTGTCTCTCCCACCACAAAGGGTGGGATTCAGCTATATATATATCTGACAGGTAAGTTGCATGAACAAAATGATATTGTAATGATACAATTAGTTTGTTCATACTTACCTGGCAGATATATATAATTAAGTACCGCCCACTCCCCTCAGGAGACAGTGGAAATAAAAATTATGAATAGAAAATGGGAATGATTCCTGATACCCGCCTCCAGCGGCGGGAATGGGTACTAACCACCTGACTCCCACTACGTGTGTCGTAAGTTTTAAATTCTGTCGGTGTCGGAAATTATCAGCTATATATATATCTGCCAGGTAAGTATGAACAAACTTAATTGTATCATTACAATATCATATTTAAGGGACACTGACTGCCAAATTTCAAAGAATTATTCATGAATTTACACTGAAAATTAAATATGTTATTGTAAATGTTATCACTACTGTAATTACACTACTATTAAAATTGTTGAAAGGTTACCAAACAATTAAGGTCGCTGTGAATGCAGCCACGTAACTCTATGTTTATTTTGTTTGCTGGCCTTTCAGAGTTAATAGTTGATTTCATTGATATGGAATTATTAATTGAATAGGCTATTTATTATGAAGATATGGTAATAATATATAAGGTGAAAATAGTTATATTACCTTTATCACATCAATTTATATCATAATGTGGATCTTTTCATGTATGTCAGAACCCCAGCCCGAGAAGTGCCTGTATTAGGCTCAGAGGTCTGGATAAACTAATCCTTTATAATGATAATAACATGTATGTTGATGGTTATCACACCTAGGCTGAGGCTTAGCCTACCAACAAACATCGCTTAGGGCAAGAAAAAAAAACAATACTTCACCTATCTACTACTTAATTTTTCCAGATTAGGTAAAATATTTAATATGTTCCTTTGATCTTGTCATTTTCAGCTTTCTTGCTTTGGTTAGAGACCACCATCCATGTAATTTACTGTCACCTGAAGATTATGAAGCCCTTCGCAAGCAGACATGTGAGGAGCTTAAGATTAAATATACTCCAACACGCTATTTACCTTCAAAGTCGGTGAAAAAGGTTTGCTTTTTTGTCAGTTTGTTTCTGCATGGTTTTGTATGTTGTAGTTTGTTCATGAATTACTCTGTTAGACTTCTCTCCTTTCCAAGCAGCTGTATGAAGTTTTTCCTTGAAACCATCTTCCATGTTTCCAGCAACGAAACTTACAGGTTTTGACTGAGTTTCTTCGCAAGGTTACTGTATATCAGAGTTATTTTTCAAGGTTACTGTACATTGTATCCTTTTGAAATTAATGAATTTTTAAAATTATTGATTATTACATGATGTAAATGATTATTATATCAGGAGAGTTTGCATATTACATGGTGTTTGGGAAGAAAATGTTTTGGGTATCCCTCCCTATTCTCAAGTACCCGATATGTTGTGCCACTTTTAGTTTATTCACTAGCTATTTGTCATTAAATTTACCATACTACATGTTGGCATCAGGCTTACCTTTTTACCTGATAAAACTAGTGAGGGCCAGTAGGATGGCATTCAAAATTAAACAAGGAAGTGAACAATTAGCATTCAAATTTCTTCATCATTGAAGGTTAGAGTTTACCTAGGCATTCTGCCAAGGTAGTCTGTTTTTTCATATCTTCAGGTTGAATTTATTTTAATTGTATACCAGTTTTATTAATATAAATGTGTAATAATGTAGGCCATCAGTGACCTGTGTGTTTAATTTATAATTGTTCATATATGAAACAAACCTTCGGTCTTAACATTAGGATTTACTAGCGCCAAGCTGGAAACCGGTAGAATTAAATTAAACTTGTGCGATCCAGGGACTATTGGCATTTATACCAGGTCACGGGGCATGTATACCCAGAATGCCCTCGGCGTCGTGTGACCGACCCACCAGTTATCTTTCTACCGCCTTTAAGATAGGACGTGTTCTCTGTCTATCTGTTAAAACCGGTTTTAGTTCGCTTGTTTTTTATCCATTTCAATTTCATTTTTCTTATTAATTCTCTTTTTCTGAGTGTGCTCAGTGTGGTGTGAGCTGTAAGAGTGTGCAAGTGGAGAGATGGAGTGTTTTGCATCGCCGTCGGGATCTTCTTCCATTTAGAAGACGAGACAAAGGAAATGCCCTGGAGTCAGTGGCTTTCCTTGTTCATGATTCCTAACTTCGGTGTCGACGGATCCTCATCCAACGTGTAGTATGTGCAGGGAAAATGTATGTACAATTACTAATCCTTGTTCTGTTTGTCGTGGTTGGTCGGTGGAACAGTGGAGGAAGTTTTATGACAAAAGCCAGTACAAAAGAAAGGAGTCGACGCCATCTTTGGGTGACCAAGCGTCGTCGGCTTCTTTTGTATCAGCAATACACCAGACTGCTCCATATGTTTCGCCACCGGCCTTTGATTTGTCCCATACCCCTTCAGTTTTTCCTAGTGGATCGTTTTCGGAAATGCCAGGAGGGGTTTGGGGTAATTTGATGCATAGTATTTATGCTCCTTTGTTCCCAGCAGCAAGGGGGTTAGCATTGCCATCTTTGTTCCAGGTGCGGCTCCCGATTCGAACAGGATGGAGGGTACGTGGGCGGCGCTAAGCCTTCCAGGCGTACCAACCGTGAAGGGGTTTGCGTGCGCATTATATGGCATCATGGTTCCAGCAGAATCCGGAAGCGCTGAATATTCCTCATCCCCTGGGTTGCACTTTAAGGGAATAATGTCGCAGCTACGCCAACAACTTCTTTGGTTACAATGATGCAGAACGTTGGGGGTGGTGCTTGCAATTGCGGATGCCAGCAGCAGCAGCCCAATCTCTACCTACAAGATTGGTGACGTCACAACCGACGTCACACACCGACATAACAGACGTGATGACGTCACAGCCGACTGATTCTCAGTCTTCTTTGCTGCCTCCGGACTCAAATACGCCTGTCTTCTATGGTAAAGCACTCGAGAGGTTGGAAGTCAATGGCATTCGAGTTTGTGCCAGAATTCGTGGCCAAGACTCAAAACCCATCAGTAGTGGGATGGCAGGTTTGACTTTTTCCATACCTTCTCTGGCAATTTTGTACAAGTAACTTACCAGCAGATATATACTTAGCTATAGACTCGGTCGTCCCGACAGAATTTCAAAACTCGCGGCACACGCCGGACAGGTAGTCAGGTGATCCACCATTCCCGCCGCTGGGCGGGGTGGCGGGGTCTGGAACTATTCCCGTTTTCTAAGCCATAATTTCTCTGTCGGTTGAACGGACAACACCTATTGTTCGTTCCTCCATCTTGGATTTCAACTCGTTTGCCGGAGAATTTGGATTGGTTTTTTTTGGTGACGTATTCTGTTTTTTCTCTGGCTTGGCATACGCTTATTGTGGACTGTTTTTCGACTTGGTTTTGACTACTCTTTCACGATGTCTGACGCTAAGGCTTCACCTATGTTTTAGAGTTTGCAGTAGGGAAGAATGTAAGGTTAGGCTGCCTAATCGCATTGGATCCGCATAGTATTTGCGCTAAATGCAGGGAGAATGAATGTTCTTTTATTAACACCTGTGTGGAATGCGAGAAACCTTACGGAGCTTGATGGAAGGAATTATCATCATATGTTAGGAAGCTTGAGAGAGATAGAGTGAGAAAGGCTTCAGCTAGGTCATCTAGTAGATCTTGCTCATTAGAACAAGAAATTAACTCTCCATCTAACAATTTTCCCTTAAGCCTCAGCTGCTTCTCCCTGTTCTGAATCCAAAGATTCTTCGTCAGAGAGGAAAATGTAAAAGCTTCTATTAAGAAACTTCAAAGCTCAGCTACGAGCTCTAACCAAGGTAAGAGTGGTGATAGTGATTGTGCAGTGTCCCCAGTGCAGTGGAGGGGGCGTCTGACCGGTCCTCATTGCTCCTAGGCCTAGACCTCTTCCAAACTCCCAGGACCAGGGAGGAGGAATGTCGAAAGCCGCAGGGAGGATGCAGAACATCCCCAACGGTCAGGCGTCCCTTCGGCAGATCCTGTTGTTAAGTCCAGGCTGCCTTGGATTGCCGCAGAAAAGGCGTCCTAAAGGAGTGTTTTTCGGCCTCAGACTCTTCTCTCCTAACGAGGATGGAGTTCGGCCTCCCGTTCGCGCCCTTTGAAGAGAGCCGGAAGGCGCCTAAAGGAGACGCGGCTGACTCCAGCCCAGAGCGTTTCCCGAGGATGGCCTTCGGGACTAAGAAGACTAGACTAGAGGAGCCTGCTCTTCAGGATCGACCAAGAAGTTTTGGTTAATCTGCAAGAGCAGTTAGCTTCGCTCGTAGGCTCTTTTGCGAAGGACTCTACAAGGAGGAAGGATGTCTCGCTCCCGGTTAAGAGTTCGCTAAGCGTCCTTCTTCGTATAGGTGAGAGAACTCTCACGATCTCCAGGGCGTTTATCGCCTTCGTCGAGAGACTCGTCTGACAGGAGTTGTTTCTCCTGAGAGAAGAGCCCTTTCGCCCTATAGGCTGTCTTCCCCGAAGCGCCCCCTCTTAATCGCAGCGAATCGAGCAGAAGTCTCGATCATGGTTTAGGTGCAAGGAACCGAAAACCGATTTAGGTATCAGGATCCCTTGGGTCTTCAGGACCAGGAACCAGACAGGCGCAAAGAGGCAGCAAGACGCAAGAAAAAGGGCGTCAATAAGAGCCTCTTAGGGACGTCAGGATTCGGCTAGAAGGCAGGAATCAGGGACGCTATGAGCCAGGACGCCATGAGTCAGGGCGCATGAGTCCAGGGCGCCATGAGTCAGGGCGCCATGAGTCAGGGCGCCATGAGTCAGGGCGGAGTCGGGCGCCAGGAGGTCAGGTCGTCGGGAGTCAGGGCGCAGGAGTTAGGACGCCAGAGTACGTTAGGCGTCAAGTGTTAGGGCGCCAAGAGCCTGTTAAGCAGCAGGATTCAGGACGTGAGGATCTTTTCAAGCGCCCTGAATCAGGACGCCAGGAGCCTAGCAAGCGCCACGAACCCAACGAACATAGACAAGAGTCTAGTAGGCACAAGAGTGTTGCCGACAGACAGGAGCCTCACTCCTCGTATAGGAGTGCTAATGTTCCGCGCTCCCTTCTGGGAAAAGGAGTTTCTTCTCCCGGGAAGAGCCAGATCACTCCAAAAACGATCTCCTTCTGTAGATCAGTTGGACCAGGTATCGGAAAGACGAAGAGCCTGTAGATGTAGCAGTTTCGGACTACAAGAGACTTTCTCTTTTGCTGCTAAAGGAGTTCGGAGACTCCCTTCATCCTGCGGACCCTCTTCACCAGGATCGTTGATGTCCAGCATAAAGCTCTCAAATCGTCTTCCTTCGTTAAGATGCGCCCCGCTCTTTGTATGAAAAAGGCATTAAAAACTTTTTCAGAGTGGTTGGACTTCCAGAAGGGAAGCGGGCAAGACAGTTTTTTCCTGCCCTCCTTCCAAATTAACAGGCAAACCAGGAAGGTGGTACGAGACCAAAGAGCCGATGGGGTTAGGTCTGCCTTCTTCCGCGGATGAATGCGGATTTTGCTTCCTTAGTGGACTCTGCTAGGAGGAAGTCGTTGCTGTCTGCTAAGGCGACTTGGGGCATGTGTGAGCTGGACCACCTTCTAAAGGGCTCTTTAAAACCCTAGAAGTCTTCAACTTTATGGACTGGGCATTAGGAGCTTTAGCAAAGAGATCGCAGGACACGGACTTGTTTCCATGGAGGAACTTTCGAGCGTCCTGGCGCCTTGACTGGACAGAGCGGGGTCATGGATGGTTCTGTGGAAGTTGCCTCTCTTTTTGGTTACGGGAGTATTGAAGAAGAGATCTGTTCTTTAGCTCTTTCTTAGCAAGAGCAGTATCACCCCTTACAAAGGACATCTTTCTTTTTGCTCCTTTATATCCCCGCACCTTTTTTCCACAAGAGACGGTTAGAGAGGTTTCGAAATCTCTTACTGAGAAGGCAACTCAAGATCTCCTCACGCACTCAGCCAAGAAGTTTAGGCCGGCAGTGCCTATAGAGAAGAAAGAGAGACCCTCTTTTGTTCAGCCCTTTCGAGGGTCCTCCTCTTCTAGAGCCCCCCTCTTAGAGGTAGAAGACCAGAGAGAAAGAATAGACCATCTAGAAGGTCCTTCGGGAAGTCTAGATGACAGCAAGTCCTCCAGACGAAAGTAGGCGCCAGGCTACTCCACTTGCCAAAGTCTGGGCGCAGATGGGAGAGCGGAAAACTCCTGGTCCCTCTCTATCCTGACAAAAAGGATACTTGATCCCCTTCAGGGAAAATCCTCCCTTGACGACAACTCCAAGGGAGTTGACCGCAAGATACTCGGATCCGGTCCGAAGCTTGCTATGTTGCAAGCAGTGGAACAGATGATTCCCAAGGAAGCGTAGAACTGGTTCAAGATCTCCAGTCTCCAGGATTCTACAATCGGCTATTCCTGGTACCGAAAGCATCGGGGGGGGGATGGAGACCAGTTCTAGACGTCAGTGCCTGAATTTCTTTGTCTTGAAGAAGAAATTTTCGATGGAGACGTCTTCCTCTGTTCTATCTGCTCTTCGTCCAGGGGACTGGATGGTGTCCCTGGACCTTCAGGATGCGTATTTCCATGTGCCAATTCATCCGGCAGCAAGGAAGTATCTGAGGTTCATGTTCCAAGGGGAAGTGTTCCAGTTCCGAGCGAGTGTGCTTCGGACTTTCGACTGCCCCTCAAGTCTTTACGGACATCATGAAGAATGTAGCTTATTGGCTACATCTGGAAGGGATCAGGATCTCGTTATATGGACGATTGGCTAATAAGAGCCCAATCGGGGGAAAAAATGTTCTGGAGGACCTTTTAGTTACTCTGAAGTTGACAAAAGTCCTTAGGACTTTTAGTAAATCACGAGAAATCCATGCTGACTCCCCAGCAAAGTATTGTCTATCTGGGGATTCAGATGGATTCTCGGGATTTTCTAGCGTATCCTTCGCAGGAAAGGAGACAACGCTGCCTAGAAAAGGTGTCAGTCTTCTTAAGGAAAGAACATTGTTCCGCGAGGGATGGACGAGCTTGCTGGGGACCCTCTCCTCGATGGAACAGTTCGTTTCCTTAGGAAGACTTCACCTAAGACCCCTTCAATTTTGTTATTTGAAGGAGAAGTGGGATTGGAAGTCCAACAATCTGGGAGAGACTTTTCCAATCTCGAAACGGATCAAGGAGAATATCCGTTGGTGGTTAGATCCACAGAAACTAAGCAAAGGAATCTCCCTTCGCTTACAGAACCCTCGCCTAGCGTTGTTTGCAGACGCCTCAGATTCAGGGTGGGGAGCGACCCTAGGTTCGCAAGAGGTGTCAGGCATTTGGGAAGGAGAACAAGTGTCCTGGCACATAACAAGAAAGAGCTAACAGCCATTCATCTAGCTTTGGTTCATTTCGAAGAACAGGTCTCAGGTCTGGGGATTCAGATTCACTCGGACAACACAACAGACCTCGCTTATATACAGAAGCAAGGGGGGACGCATTCCTTTTCTACTGTACGAGTCAGCAAAGGATCTGCTGATTGGCACAGGAAAGGAAGGAATCTCTCTCTCACAAGGTTGTGCAGGGAGAGAAAAATGTCCGGGCAGATCTGTTAAGCAGAAAAGAAAACAAGTCCCTACCCACGAATGGACTCTCAATCCTCAGATTTGCCAACAACTTTGCAGCTGTGGGGAAGGCCCAATATAGACTGTCTTGCGACCAACAAGAATCACAGATTAGAAACCTATTGCTCCCCGATCTCGGATCCTCAAGCAGTAGCAGTAGAGCGCTTTCTGCTAGATTGGACGGGCTTGGACGCTTACGCCTTCCCTCCTTTCAAGATAGTAGGAGAAGTATTGAGGAAGTTCGCTTGCTCGGAAGGAACAGAATGACCCTCATCGCTCCCTTTTGGCCGGCTCTCGATTGGTTCACAGAGGTGCTGGAGTGGTTAGTGGATGTTCCAAGATCGCTTCACTAAGGAACGATCTTCATCAAACAACCCCACTTCGACAGGTTTCACAAAAACCTCCCGCTCTAAGTCTGACCGCCTTCAGACTGTCGAAGGACTTGTCAGAGCAAGGGGCTTTTCACGAGAAGTGGCGAAGGCTATTGCAAGAGCCAGAAGAGTCTCCACTTCTAAAGTATATCAGTCGAAGTGGGAGTTGTTTAGAAGATGGTGTAAGGAAAAGAAAATATCCTCCTCCAGTACCTCTGTAACTGAAATCGCAGATTTTTCTCTATGAGAAAAGACTGTAACCTAGCAGTTTCAACAGTGAAGGGTTACAGAAGTATGCTGGCCTCAGTTTTTCGACATAGAGGAATAGATCTGACAAACAATAAAGATCTTCATGACCTTATAAGGTCTTTTGAGACCACGAAAGGACATGTCATCAAGAAAGCCTAGCTGGAACTTGGATGTGGTCCTCAAGTTCCTAATGTCGGGAAAATTTGTACCGTCTCACGCAGCTTCTTTTAGGACTTAACAAAGAAAAGTCTTTATTCCTTTTTGCGTTAGCAACAGCCAAGAGAGTGAGCGAGTTGCAAGCTTTGGAAGGTAAAGTGGGGTTTAAGAAAGATTCAGCGATTTGCTCCTTTCAACCATTTTTTTCTAGCGAAAAATGAAAAATCCCTCAAAGCCTTGGCCAAGAAGCTTTGAGATAAAAGGAATATCTTCATTAACGGGGAGAGAACTAGAAAGGACTTTGTGTCCAGTCAGGGCACTCAAGTTCTACCTGGAGAAGAAGAAGTTGCTGAAAGGTACAGAGGAAAGTCTTGGTGCTCTGTAAGAGATCCGAAAAGAGCGATTTCTAAGAACGCCCTTACATTCTTCATAAAAGATGTAATAAGGAAGCTCACTTAAATGCGAAGAAGAGCATTTCAAGGTTCTCAGAGTGAGAGCTCATGAAGTGAGAGCATAGCTACGTCTATGGCATTTCAAAAAACAAAACATGGTCGCTTCAGGCTCTGATAGAGTCGACATTTTGGAGATGTAATTCGGTGTTCGCCTCGAATTACCTCAGAGATGTTAAAGTTTCGTACAAAAAGTGCTTTGCTCTGGGAGCGTATGTTTCGGCGAATTCAGTGCTGGAGAAGGGGAACTGAGGCTAATCCTTCCTATGTAGTTTAAGGCTTAAATACGGTTTTATTGGTGGTTGTTTTGTTTTATTGTTAATTGTCAGAGGGAATAGGGACCCTCTTACAATTCATAGAGTGTAACAAGACTAACATGGTCAGGTGATCGGGATTGGCTTCAGTGCTCTTTGTGATTTGTTTTATAACCTTAACTCTGTCATGTAAGAGGGCGAGTCCCCATTGATATGACAAAAAGGTCAAGGCTCTACCATGTAACGTGGGTCAGCCCCCATTGGTACGATCCAGTATAGGCTCTGTCGCGTAAGCGGGCTAGCCCCCATTGACACGATCCAAAGAGTTATTCAACCATAGGTTCATTCCTCGTTGAAACTCTTGAGGCAAGCAGACTCATCGACAGTAGTCATGAAGTCTTCAGCCCAATAAGGTAGGAACTATGGATTATGTTATCCAAGAACATAGGTTGTTTTTTTTTCCCTGTTTTTTAATGTATTTAGTTTAAGTATTATTTTGTTTGTAGCTGTCTCTTGCCCGCCACCAGGGTGCCAACATCAGCTAAGTATATCTGCTGGGTAAGTTACTTGTACAAAAATGATATTGTTAAGATACAATAAAGTTTTGTACATACTTACCTGGCAGATATATACGATTAATGCCCACCCAGCCTCCCTCAGGAGACAGGTGGAAGAGAAATTATGGCTTAGAAAACGGGAATAGTTCCAGACCCCGCCACCCAGCGGCGGGAATGGTGGATCACCTGACCTACCTGTCGCGTGTGCCGCGAGTTTTGAAATTCTGTCGGGGACGACCGAGTCTATAGCTAAGTATATATCTGCCAGGTAAGTATGTACAAAACTTTATTGTATCTTAACAATATCATTTTTGTAGATAATGACAAAGATAAGATGCTTCTGTGTCTCGTCAGGGTAACGAGAGTGTACTTAAGGAGGACAGCACCTCAGGCCGGGTTGCAGGAGGTTGTTGTCGTAAGTACAGGATGGAACAAAAAGGAAGTGTCCAGGAATACAATATCATTTTGGCCAAGAGAAACGATCAGGAATGCCTACATGACACAAGGCAAAGGGTCAGATAGCCAGGAGAAGGCTAGGGCTCATGACACTAGGGGCTTGAGTGCTTCTTTGGCATTCAAGAAGAATATGTCTGTCGATAGAATTCTGAAAGCTGGTGTTTGGAAACGCCAAACGACTTTCACTTCCTTTTATTTAAAAGATGTTGCCCATAGATCCTTGGATACCTTTTCCTTGGGTCCAGTGGTGGCGGCCCAGCAAGTGGTATAGCTCATCTAGTACCCCTGGCGGATCAGTTTGTGTCTAGTCTAAGATGAAGGTATGAAAGTAGAATGAATGGGATGACTGGTCTTTTTGTCTTTACTACTTTCTTTCTACTCCTTTACCTACGGGCAGTATGAGGAGAGTACCATCATGAGCTGGACTGGACTAGATGCAGGTGAGGTGGTCAGCCATACTGTAAAGTTATGTTAGAGTATAGTATATTGCCAGTAGCAACACCCCTCTCGGTAGTTGGAAGGGAGGGGTGATGGTAGATCCAGACACAAGGGACAAGAGTGGTTTTGATGAGAATAGGGGGTCCCCTATTTCCCCACCATAGTTTATAAACCATGGCATGATACCAGCACCCAGTGAGGGAAACCAATAGATCTCCTTATATCTTTGGTTCATAGGTTATAGTCCATTCTCTTAGAATTCTCCTAATATTCGGAAATGGATTTAGGTGGCAAACTCCCAGTCGGTTATAGAGACTTACCTCCCTCCAATAAGTAAGTCTATCCTATTGTTGAGGACCAAAGTTGTCGTATATGAACAAATGACAAATTTGAAACTAATTTGTATTTTTCATAACTAACAAAACCTGAGGTCTTAACAGTTAAAGGGACCCACCTCGAACCACCCCTACCTACCAGTCTAACTGGGTTAGAAGTATAACTGGCGGGTTGGTCACATGACGCCGAGGGCATTCTGGGTATACATGCCCCGTGACCTGGTATAAATGCCAATAGTCCCTGGATCGCACAAGTTTAATTTAATTCTACCGGTTTCCAGCTTGGCGCTAGTAAATCCTAATGTTAAAACTTCAGGTTTGTCAGTTTTGAACAATACAAATTCGTTACAAATTTGTCATTTTATGTTTGTAACTTAGGCAGTAACTTTCACTCTTAAGTAGAAGTGAGCAAGGTGTTACTAAAATTTTTAAAGTAGGAAGCAAAGTACAGTGAACCCTATTTAACATGTATAAATTCAGACTTTTAAAACCCTCCCTTATTTATAGTTACTGTTAACAAACCACCCTTTAATGTACAGAACACTTAATGCATGTACTACAGTACCCTAAACTAAAACAGGCACAAATATTAAAATGTTAGAATATTAAAGTATAAAAAAATAAAGATTGTTACTGTACTCACCACGAAAGAAGTTGAAGAAAAACTTGAATGATGATGGCGATGAATTTGCTGCACAGTAGAAATGATGATGATGAAGCTGATGATGTTCTACTGTGCTGCCAATGATAGTATTTTATGTCTCTTCAGACGGAGGTGTCTTTTCCTGGGACACCTCTTCAACTTCTTCCTGGGACACTTCTTCAATTTCTTCCGAAGGCATAATAGCAGGAGGAACTGGCTCATTTTTGCGAGGCTGGAAGAACATTGTGATCGGAAGTTGCTGCCGCTGCTTCTTTTTTCGCTTGAAGAGCATCCTGTAGGGAGTCATGTCTTCATCGATTTTGTTGCAGAATTGCAGAGAACGAACCATATCCTCGTCCCACTCTTGCGACAATTCTTTCAACTTCTTCGCAAGGTTGCAGAGCTTGGCAAGCCGTTCTAATGTTAAGCCCGTTTCTTCGACAATTTCTTGGGTCTCTTCCTGTGTTTCACTGTCTTTGTCACTGGCCGATTTCGTCAGGTCTTCGAGGTCTGCGTCAGTTAGCGGCTGGGAATGGCAGTCCAACAACTCGTCGACGTCTTCAGTCGTCATGTCGCCAAACCCGTCACCTCCAATTATCGCAGCCAACTGCACAGATTTCCGTACTGCAGAGTGTTGAATCTCAGCAGGTGTAAATCCCTCATCATCGTAAACAATCTGGGGCCACAACTTCTTCTAGCTCGCATTAACAGTAGCAGATTTCATTTCTTTCAGTGCCTTCTGGATGTTCTGCAGGCACGTGGCTATTGTGTACTGCCGCCAGTACGCCTTCAAATTGAAATGTTTCATCCTCATCATCTTGGGCAGCATCCACACACGCCAAGGTATTCTTCGTGTAGAGGGCCTTAAACGCCCTGATAACCCCCTGGTCCATCGGTTGAATTAATGACGTTGTGTTGGGTGGCAGGAACTCAACCTGAATGCCCTCATGCGACAGATCAGTTGCGTGTCCACCAGCGTTATCCATAAGGAGAAGGATCTTAAATGGCAAGCCCTTCTCTAAGAGATATTTACTGACTTGCAGGATAAAACACTGGTGGAACCAGTTGGAGGTCAGCATCTTCGTAATCCATGCTTTTGGATTATGCATCCAGTACACGGGAAGGAGATTCTTATTTTTATTTGTCAAAGCGCGAGGGTTTTTTTTCGATTTGTAAAATAAGCCCCGGCTTTTAGCAAAAATCCAGCAGCATTGCCAACACATCCGAGGGTAAACAACCGATGTTTGAATGCTTTAAAACCAGAGGCTTTGGCTTCTTCTTTGAACAGGAAAGTTCGCGACGGCATTCTCTTCCAAAACAAGCCAGTCTCATCCATATTAAAACATTGTTCGGGCTTGTATCCCACCTTCAGTGATAATATTCTTAAATGTCTCATTTGCGTAAGTTTCAGCAGCGGTAGTGTCAGCGGAAGCAGCCTCGCCATGCAGGGAAACGCATTTCAGGCCAAAGCGTTTCTGAAACTTCGCGAACCATCCTTTGCTGGCGGAAAAACGTTGTTTCTGAGGCTGGGAATCAGTGGATGTCCCTGCTTGAGGTTCATCTAGTACATCATCTTCGTCTTCTTCAGCATGGTCGCCATCGTCGTCTTGAGGTTCCTTTGCCGCAAAATTCTCATACAAACTCAAAGCCTTGGTTCGGATGGTGTTCGTATCCAAGGCTATGTTCTTCTTCCGGCAGTCGGCAATCCAGATTGCTAAAGCACCTTCCATACGGACGATCGTTTTATTATGAGCAGTAACAACTCGCTTCGCTGACCTGCTAAAGGTGATGGCAGCCATCTTTCTAATGTTCGCCTTGTCCTTCTTAATGTAGCAAACGGTGGATTCGTTCACTCCAAAATGGCGGGCTGCGGCCGCGTAACTTCTGCCTTCTTTCAACATATCGAGAAGTGTCACCTTCTCGGCAATCGTCATCATTTTTCGGTGGCGTTTAGGCTCACTACCAGCCTTAGCAGAAACAGAATGCTTGGAAGCCATTGCAGGGGTTAAACAGAAAGTTCAACAAAAAGTTCAACTTCAAACAGTCACGCACAGCACAAGTTAAAGTTACACAGTAACGTAGCAGCATCTACCCAGCGAGAGAGCAGCAAACAAAGTGGCCGCGAGAAGATGCTACTGGTCGGAGACAAGCCAAGCTGCTGCGGATCGGAGAAGCGGTCAAAACACCAATCACAGGCTAGATTACAAAACTTGGGAGCTGATTCGTCATCTGTCAGCATTGGAACCAATCACAGTCCGTCTTACATGCTACGTAGTGGTTACAAATTCAAATACAAGGTACTATATATGCTTTACGTACGCTATTTTACGCTTGTTTTGTTGTAGGATATGTACGCTTATTCGAGATGTGATTTTTGCAACAAACAATATTATTGGATGCAGTACCACATATACATACAAAAGATTCATGGAAAAGATGCACATCCATTACATTTGTAGTAGTAGCCATCAGCAGCCTTACACCATTCAAATATGACAAAGTCAGACTGCATCTGATTTGCGTTTCATGTTCGATTTAATTTTACTACGTACTATACTGAATTATCGTATGATCACATTCTCTTTTCGTGTTTTATTTCTTTCTGTACTGAATTATATGTCAAATGTAATGCAATGAACCATCAGTAAGAGCAGATATTACTAATTATTAATGGAATTAACGAAATATTTGGGGTCTTCATATATCGCGGCTATTTTCGAAATTTCCGGAAAATCCGCGATATATTTCTTTTATAATATATACATATGTAATGAAAAAAGTCCGCGAAGTCGTGAATCCGCGATGGTCGAACCGCGAAGTAGCGAGGGCTCACTGTATTACATGAAAAAAATTTCAATTTTAAAGGTGATGTATAAGTAAATGGAATTTACCAGTCCTAACACACATTGTATGTAAAATTTTGTATAAAAAAATTCAATTAGTATAAGGTGTCCAGACAGTATCTCTAATAAATAGTAAATGAACTTTGACACATAAGCCTAGAATGTACATTACTATTGTAACCTCTCGTTAACTGGATAGTCCCCAGTTATCGAAGGGGGTTCCGTTCTCGATGGGGTGTTGGTAACCGAAAAATACGATCTTAACCGAAACTGCTTTTTGCCATGTAAGTCGCAGAGTTTTGGTTAATGGCGCTGATAACCGGTGACTGGTGCCTCTGTTAGGTATGTTATGACTCTAAACAAGCTCCATAAAACCAGATTGCCATTAGCCGGGTCCGCCAATAATTGGGGACTGCCTGTACTTCCATCAGCATTTATAACAGTTTCTGTAACTTTTGTGTAGTTTTCCAGGAAAAAGAACTAAATATTTCTTGCACTTGTTTTACTGTCTTTTGATATCTTGGTTGCCTCTGAAAAAGAAGTACAGGCAGTCCCTGGTTATGGGGAAAGGATTCTGTTCCCTACGACGTGATGATAACCGAAAATTGCTGTTAATAGCGCTGATCCCTGGTTATCGGTGCCTTCAACAGAGGCTCTGCACCAGCGGTAACCAATGCTTGGCGCTAATAACCGTGGATTGGTGGTGATAACTGTGGATCAGCGCTGAAAATTCAGTTATCATCGTCATTAACAAGCGCCCTAAAACGGGATTGCCAAAAACGAGGCTCTGTTTGTTTCTTGGCAAGATTGCACCAAGGGTTAATGGTTGGATTTTTATATGAATGTACCAATGGAAGTTTAACCAAAGGTGTACCATAATATTATTGTAATAGACTGTATCGTACTTTTAGACTGATAGGGCCCTCCAGAAAGGTTTGAAAGGTTTAAATGGAGCAAGGTATTGTTAAAGAATTTGGACTTTTCAGCAGCTTGTTGCTAGATAATGCTGTAAAAGCATCTTATCTTTTCAGACTCCTCAGCCAGAAGACAAGTTGAGTTCACGTATGAAAGAGAAACTTGTTGCATCTTATATAAAGACTCATGAAAGCAATGAGGAGCAAGTAGATAAACGCTGGAAATTTGAGGAAAGAGTAAGTTAATCATTTGGACAAGTTTATGTTTTTACCTCGGTAACTACTGCTTCTCTTTCTGAATGTTCCTCGTTCCTTCTCCTCACATGTTCAAACCTTCTCAATCCTTGAGATCTTGGTCATTTTTCCAGCCACTCAATATCTTTTCTTTCCACCACTTCCCAGTTCCTTATAGTCTTCCCACCACATGTTTCCTGTGACCCTAGACATTATAAGGTCACACTTTTTCAAATTCTCATACGTTTTCTTTGCCTATGCTTATGTTTCCACTCCTATTACTTAGATATTCAGCAAAGGATTTCACAGCTGATCCTCGATGGCCACGGCATTTATTTCTAATTCTTTTCTTACACATGTACTGTTCAGTTTTGATCTTGCATTATGGTAGAGTAACATCATTAGCTTAACCCTTGAACGCCGAAGCGGTATTTTAAAAATTGTCTCCCGTATGCCGGCGGTGTTCGCGAGTGAGGGCCGAAGTGGAATTTTTTTTTTTTTTCAAAAAATCACAGCACGCTTAGTTTTCAAGATTAAGAGTTCATTTTTGGCTCCTTTTTTTTCATTGCCTGAAGTTTATTATGCAACTATCAGAAATGGAAAAAATATCATTATCATATATAATTATTGGGATATATGACAGCATGAAAAAAAATTTCATATATAATTGTATACAAATCACGCTGTGAACAAAACGGTTAAAGCTAACGAGTTAATTTTTTGTTGTTGTGTTTTACACTAAATTGCAATCATTTTGGTATATAACACATTGTAAAACGATCAAGGCAACACAGAGAAAATATTATCACAAAATGATGCATGAATTCGTAACGCGCGGACGTAAAAAAAGCTGTTTTTAAAAATTCACCATAAATCGAAATATTGTGCTAGAGACTTCCCATTTGTTGCAAAATGAAGGTAATTGATTGAATATTACTAGACTGTAAGTGTTGTAGCCTACAATTGCAGTTTTCGACCATTTCGGTCGAGTTAAAGTTGACCGAAGGACAAATTTTTTCTATTTATTGTTATTTATATGAAAATATTTAAAAACTGATAAAAGCTTCAACCATGGGTTGTTTGTTGTTGTATTCTACATAAAATTGCACACATTTTCATATATAAAACTTTATGTAACGGCTAATTTAAAATGGTGCAAACATTACGACAATCGGACAAAAAAATTTATGATTTTTTCGGAAGAGTTACTGAGCAGACGTAAGGGAAAAGTTTATTTTATAAATTCACCATAAATCAAAATATTGTGTTAAGACTTCCAATTTGTTGCAAAATAAAGGTAAATGATTGAATATTACTAGAATGTAATAGTTTTAGCTTACAATTGCGTTTTTTTACCATTTCGGTCGAGTCAAAGGTGACCGAAGGTTGAAATTTTGGCACGTATCGTTATTTATATGAAAAGATTTCAAAACTGATAAAAGCTACAACCATGGGTTGTTTTTTGTTCTATTCTACATGAAATTGTCCACATTTTCATATATAAAACTTTATGTAACAGCTAATTTAAAATGGTGCAAACATTACAACAATCGGTAGAGTCAAAGTTGACCGAAGGATGAAATTTTGCCACTTATTGTTATTTATTTGAAAATATTTCAAAACTGATAAAAACTACAAGAAATTGCGCACATTTTCATATATAATACTCTATGTAATGGCTAATATAAAATGGTGCAAAAATTATGTCAAAGTGACAAAATAATTTCTCAGATGTGTCGCTGATGCTTTTTAGTGCGAGAAGGAAGAAATTCGCGCTTGCGCGCCTGGGTAACAATTGTAAACAAAACAACGCGTTGATCCGTGAGCTCCCAGCATCCTCCAAGGCGCGTGATTCAAAAGTTTTCGCCTAGTAGGCCTATAACTATTTT
Source organism: Macrobrachium nipponense (assembly GCF_015104395.2). NCBI lineage: Eukaryota > Metazoa > Arthropoda > Malacostraca > Decapoda > Palaemonidae > Macrobrachium > Macrobrachium nipponense. The sequence goes on from NC_061106.1 coordinate 44,335,006, forward strand.
TCCGCTAATTTAAAAAAAAAATTTATATCGACGTACCATACGTCCAATGGGCACCCAACAGACAATTTATATCGACATTTAATGCGTCCAATCAGCGTTAAAGGGTTAATGAGTTTTTCTGATACCTTTTGCAAAGTTCTGTGGACTTAAAAATTAGATTAATTTTTATATAAGTAACTTGCCAAGCATGTAATTACAACTATAGCTGTGTACTAATTACTTGGAAAGCATATAGTATAAAAGTTTATCTTAAAAATTACATATTTATTTACTGTGTTTGGTTATGTTAGTCCTTTATGACATTGTTTCTTTTGACTTATTGATTTTTTTTTATTAAATGGTTTTGTACACTTTTTGTGAGATGATAAAACTTCTAGAATTCTAAAAGCATCTCATAATGGTCTTTGTATATATGAGATGCATTCTATTTTACGTCTTGGTTGAATGTATGCTAATTTGATGCTTTTCTTTTGCAGATAAAGAGGCCTTATTTTCATATTAAACCGTTAGATAAGAAACAAATTAAGAACTGGAAAGAATATTTAGATTTTGAAATTAGTGAAGGCAATCCATTGCGCATTATTCCTCTGTTTGAACGTTGCTTAGTAGCTTGTGCTCTTTATGAAGAATTTTGGTGTCGGTACACATCTTACTTGGAAAGACATGTTCAGAATATAATTGATGGGAAATATAGAGATTCTTTTAAAGGTGAAGATTTAAGCTCTAGCATTGATGAAAAGGATGCCGGAGCACCAGTGAATGAAAATGAAGTGTCTGAGGCTAGTACAAATGAGAATATCCCTTTATCCAATGATGATGGTCAGGTAAATAGTGAGAATGTTGTTGATATTAAAAATGTAGAAAATACAGACGATTCAGAGATGCGGGGCTCTGGTGAAGATACTGATTGTGACAGTGTTGCTATAGTTGATCATGAAAACAGTGTTCAGCTTTCGAATAGTGATAGTGTTTGTGAACAGAACCTAAGTGCTGATAACTCTGAGACAGTGAGCTTTGCCAGTGGAGAATCAAACAACAAAGATGAACAGGAGAGTGTAGCAAAGTCAGAGCCCCCTACCATTGAACAAATTAAAAGTGAACTGTGTGCCAATTTGAGTTTGGAGGAGCGAGTATTAAAATGTGCCCCGCTCACCCCAGATTGGATTATGACCGGGGTGAGCTGGGAGGATGTGAGACAGATATATCGCCGTGGTGCTTGGATTCATTGTCCCAATAAACCCAGCCTTCTCATGCAATGGGCAGAGTTCGAGGAAATACAAGGTAAAGAGAGTGATCCTTGTCACGTGCAATATTCGAGAACCAGGCTGTGAATGGGTATAACATGCTATCTCTTGTTTTTGAAACTTTCTATTCAATTCTAGATTAAATACAGTACTGTACCTTAGTTATCCACTTGATAAACACGTTCGGTTCCAGGAATTTGATGGTCAGGGATTTTTATGCTGAAAATTATACATGAGAGTTAAGGGCATTGCATATTTGCGCTTTGTTTCAGAACTGCACTCAGCACTTGTATTTGTGGATTATTTGTAAAAGATGATTCAAAGGGAAATGGGTCCTTAAAGCCTGTTCCATTTTAAGTATTTTGTATTTTTGCAGAAATCTATGTATTCTAAATTTTACTGAACTTCATTATGCATGTCTTGCAGCTTATAATTTGTTGAATGCTGAGTCACATTATAAGGTTGGTATGGCAGAATCAGTATATTTATATTTTGATAGTTATAGAATGAATTTCAATTAAAATATAAGAAATATTGAAATTTAGAAAATAACTATGTGGAAAGCTAAGGTACAAGTAATAGAGAGGAAACTAGGATGTCTTCTTCAATGGGAGTTTATTTCACCTTAGGTCCCATTCTGTTTCAGGTTATTATTAATATTGTTGTAAAATATTCGTTAATAATGGGTTAAAGTGGAGCCAGGCAGAAAAAACTTGAGGTTCAAGGTGGGAGGAGGCCAAAAGGAAACTATTAAAAGGCAGGATTACATCTGGGGCTGAAGAGATGCCACAAATATTGTTTAGGCCTGTCTACAGCTTGCTGTGTAAGGCACACTGTAGATGATACCCGCCTACAGAGATTTTTTTGCAGAAAACTATATTTTGTGTGGAGGGATGGGAATTGCACAACTTAGAAAAAAGTAGGTGATTTACTAACCCCTTCTAATTAGATTTTATCGTTGTTAGCTTAAAGATCAGCTGGTGTTGTAGAATTTCTGTGAGAACTATTCATGTTTGTTTCAAAGTGAAATTAGAAAGTGTCTTAATGAGAACTGAATATGTATAAGTGATATCAGTATAGGCCTCCCAGATTAGCCTTATGCCTAGCTACAATTATATTATTTAGACTTCAAAAAATCGGATTTGTAGTAAACATGGAAAAAGATATTGAAGGAAATATGATTTTGTTCATGAAACTTACCTGTCAGATATATATATAGCTGTATTTTCTGAAGTCCGACAGAAATTCAAAAACTTCCGGCACACACAGTGGTCGGCCAGGTGGTTAGTACCCATTCCCGCCGCTGGGAGGCGGGTATCAGGAACCATTCCCATTTTCTATTCATAATTTTTCTGTCGCCGGTGCTGGAAACACCTGTTTTCAGTACCTCCGTCTTAGGATTTTGGAAACTTCATGGCCGCTAAATATTCTAATTGTCTTTTGATTTATTGACTTGGATTTGTGGCTAGGCATACGCTATCTTAAATTGTTTTGAATGATCATTTTTGTATATCTGAATCTAGTTAGGCTAGTTTCAGAGGGTGTTGTCTGCTAAGATAGGGTGTGGCTACCGAAAGCTTCGGTAGTTCCGCACTCGATATGCACGAGGGCTATGTGTCTTGCTTCTTTGTTGAGATTTGTCATGTAAGGAGTGTGAGACTTGTCTAATTCCGTAAGGAAGACGTATGATTCGTATCGTACGCAATTAATCAGAAAACAAAGTCAGGGTAGGCTAACCTACCTGTAGACTTTATTTTGCCTAACCCTGTAGTATGGCCTACGGGCTATAAATATGTCTCGTGAGGTAACTGCCCTTTACGTTATAGATTCCATCTGTATCTTGGAATCTAAGGTGCTCGCTCTCCTATCATTGTGGTGAAGAGTGCTAACTTCTGTAGTTGTACTCCTAACCCTGTAATGTTGCCTTCGGGCCCTAAACAGTTTCTGTAGAGGGTATTGACCTTTCTCTGATACTCTATCGATTTGTAACTTAGAATCGAAAGTGCTGGCTTTGGAGAGCAAAAGTGAAGTGGCTAAGTGCAGTGACAGTGCCCCTTGTGTAGTGGAGGGTGCGTCAGATCGGCCTTATTTCGCCTCTAGGCCGGGACCTCTGCTTGACTCCCAGGAACAGGGAGAGAGCATGTCGAAAGCCGAAGGAGGGTTACGAGGAACTCCCAACCGATCTGACGTGCCTTCGGCAGACCTGAAGTACTCCCAGGCTGCCAAAGTGTGTGCACGAATCCTGAAGGATTGCTTCTCGTCCTCCGAAGCGTCCTCCTGCGCAGGGTTTGGAGGCTTTCGGGAAGGACTCGCGCCCTCTAAATAGAAGCTTTATAGAAGAGGACGTTTCACGTCCTCTCTCTCTCTCTCGTCATGCGTTGCAGTGAGAAGTAAGAAGGCGAACGTCGCCTGAACTCGTGTACGTCCTTTCCAGCCGAGAAAAGGGAAAGCAAGTCATATTAGCAGGACGCTTTTGAGCGCGGACGTCCTAGCTTTGTTGCTGTGAGAATAAGAAGGCGTTCCCTCGCCCCGCGTATTCTCACACGATCAACCCTTCACCTGAGACTGCTTCGTGCAGTCGGTTTTCTCTCCGAGATGTCTAATGCTCTTCCCTGAAGGCAGTTTCGCTTGCATTGACGCCTGTCAGGAGCGTGACGCTTTTCTGCACGCTTTTTTTTTTGACGTTCGGATGGACGCCAGGCGCGCGCGGGTGCACGCCAAGCGCGCACCAGTAGACGCCGAGGCCGAGCGCACGCCAGTGGATACCGAGCGCGAGCGTGCTCGCGCCAGTGGACGCCGAGAGTGCTCGCTGCTCGCCAGTGGACGCCGAGCGTGCTCGCTGCTAGGCCAGTGGACGCCGAGCGCGCGCGCCAGCGCACGCAGGTGTGTCGCCTGGCTGAACGTTTCTGTTGAAGTCTTCAAGCTGATTTGGGCCTAAAGATTTTTTACCTAACTTCGGTGATCCCTTCTACATCGCCTGCGAAGAATGTGAAGTAAGCGTGCTTCGGAGGAAAGCTTAAAGTGAAAAGGCAACTTCGTTTTTCGAAACCCCAGCAAGACCACGGGTTTCGTGAATTATAGAGGTCTCTGTCAGTAATATTGCTTTTCGTAAAGTCCAGGATTGGATGGAGTTATGGAAAGCTCAAGGAAAGATCTCTTTTGCTCTACCGCAGTCAAGACTTTGCGGTAAGGCAGCTATGGGTTATGTAAAAGCTCGACGTCCTGCACGTCAGGACTCTCGGCAACGTTCAGTAGGATTCTTGCAAAGGCACTCATCAAAAGGACGCTCTTCAGGAAAGCGCAAGACAGGACTTCCTTTGCCATACTGCCAATAAATTTTGATACGGGAGAGGAAGCTGGTTGGAGAGTTTCTTCCTCTTCCCAGGATAATTTTGCAACGCTTTTTAGCCCATCTGAAAGGGCTTTTCAGATGATAGATTTTGTTAGTTCCTAGTCGGGACTACGCTGCCGATTGAACATCGTCGTTTCTACCTGTCGTAAGCCGTCTCTTAACAGGATTCTTGCCCTTCCTCGTTTGAGACGGGAATCGAAAATAAAATGCTCGACTTCCTGGATTACGTTTTGTCAATTCAGTGAATTTCCCCCATTGACCCCCCCAATATACTATCGTTTTGTCAAGTAAGTGGGTAGTCCCCTCATTGACAAAATATCTCTTTGTCCCGTAAATGGGTTAGTTCTCATTGACAAACTTCTCATTAACTTTATATTGCGTAAGCGGATAAGCTCTTATTGACAAGATTCGGAAGAGCTCTCATTCATCATTCGCAGACTCGTACAAGAAATAGACTTGTAGACTACGTCAAACATGAACGCTTATGTCCAATAACATAGAAGCTTGAGCTGTCCGCTTCAATTCTCTTGAGTTTTGTTTTATGAAACTTGCCTGTCAGATATGTATGTAGCTGTATTTCCGAATTCAGCTATAGTATATATGTCTGCCAGGTAAGTATGAAAAAACTTTATTGCAATATAATATCATATTTTGCCTTGCGTTATTTTACTACTGGTTGGTTCAAGTCATATACGCTTGCTGTAGTTACCTCTTCGGATGGCAACCGAGAGGTCTATTGTCTATTATTTTGTTTTTAAGGACATTTAATCGTTTACTCCCTGCAGCCTTCCAGGAGTTTCCGATTTATCTTTTACCGTTGTATGGTAGTGTTATGACGACACGAACGCATCTATATATTTAGCGTTTTCTGTTTCGCTTAAATATACCAGCTTGAGAGTCTCTTTATGCTAAAAATACGGACCTATTTCTTCGTAGAATAGGGTAGCTGGCAACCCAGGCATAAAGTTTTAAGAGACGACGATCGTAAGCTGCTGCTGTCACTGTCCTCTCCGCCAGTCCAAACGAGGCAGTGCCAGCTCGTTCGCTGTCATGCGCGGTAGGTTACGTCTCTCTCTCCTGCGGGATTGACTGACTAACCGTATCTCTGTGCTGCAGTTACGTCTCTCTCTCTCCTGCGGGATTGATGACTAAACTGATCTCTGCCCTACAATCACGGACTTTGAGCCTAAGATTGAGGGGATTTCTTACATGAATGAATAAACATTGCATTCGTTTTGCCTACTATGTTTCTCAGAGATATCTCTTTACTCCTTTCGGTGCTCGTTACCGCAGCGGTATAGGACTACGAGTCCTACCCGCAACATTTCACTATTATATGCTCTCCTGCTTAGCAAAGCGCAGCCTTTTTAGGGAAGTAAACATACTGTGTGAGGGAATGGATGAGCTTGCTGGCGGACCATTCCTTCCTAAAGAAGGTGTTCCCCTGAATAGACTGCAATTCAGACCTCTACAGTTTTTTCCTACCGGGAAACTGAAATTTTATTAAAGATCTAGGAATGATTCTGAACATCTCTCGGTGCGTTAAGTATCACTTGAGGTGATAGAAAGAAGGTTGCGGACATCTGGAGAGGGTTTCAGATGTCCTGGATCATAATCTGAAAGAAGTGGAAGCAATTCTGTCGTCCCTCCAGTCCTGAAACGAGTTTTTGGAACCAGTGGTCCATATCAACTCTGATCTTCCACGCTCTCTCATATCTTAGGAAGTATCTTCTCTCGGTCCCTGTTCGGGTTTACGAGAAAGAGCCTATTATAACAACAGGCGTAGAATGTAACGATCCTCTAGAGGTTCGTTACAGGATTGCAAAAGTCCGTACGAATCGTCCTCGATCGACGGCAGCAACTACTGACTTCCGAGTGGAATCTTTCTTTAGAAGTATGTTGAGAGTATGGAGACTTTAGGGACGTCCTTTCATACATCTCTTCGCTATGATATTGAACAGGGATGGATGTTTAGTCTCTTTTTCCCCTTTTTCAAAAACGCTTAGGAAATGTAATAAGATGATTTATACCATCAGGGAGCGACAATGACGCTAATCGCCCCATGTTGGCTTCAAGATCCTAGATTCACAGAGGTCACGTCCTTCCAAGGACCTTTTCCGAGAGATCGGTCTACTTTAACACGAAAGGTACCTATAACCTCTCCGCTCTGGAGTCTGACTACGTTCAGACTATCGAGATGTTGACAGCATAAGATTGCCGTCTTCCCTTTCCGTTTGAAGAATGGGATAAGCTGGCAGTCACAACTATTAAAGAATACGCAAATATGTTGTTGACGGCCTTTGGGCTCAGAGATTTGCTTCTGTCAAACAACAAAGCCCTTCACGATCTTTGAGTTCTGTGGAATCTCGAAACTCGCTCACCATCTACTTTTTGTCTCACCTGTTTTCTCGGAGTCAGACACTCGTGCGAGATCAGGAGACACAGTAAGCCCACCCCTGAGTTTCTTGTTGACGAAGTCGGTTGCGTTTACACACCCCCGATGATCGTTTAACAGACCAGGTTGGACTGTCAGGCATTCGTCCTTCGGGACTGAATCGCCTTTTTGCTCCTCGCTCCTTTCTCCTGGCACCAGAAGCTCGAGTCAGGAGTGGCTCAGGAGTTGATTCGCTAACGACGTAGGGTTGCGTTCATACCCCAAGAATTTGCTTAGCTTGAATCGCCCAGGCAGTCCAGACACTCATCCTTCAGCGAAGAATAGTGCCTTATGGTCTTCAGGGTACAGCCTTGCTGTCCTTGATTCGTCTGACTGGTCAACTGGTCGGTCACCTGACTTTAGTACAGACTGACTGACTGTGCATTGTCCAGATCGAAGCTTTCAATATGGAACTTAGACATAGTCTGAAGTTCTTGATGTCAAAGCATTCGAACATCTCCTACCTGTTAACTTCTGCACGTGATCAGGAAGGCCTTTTTTCTAACCACCCTAGATACGACAAAAAGAGGGTTAGTGAGGTTTTCAGCCATCGTCAGAAGTTTTGGCATTAGAGAACACAAGGCGGTGCGTTCTCTAAGCCTTCCGTTGTGGCCTAAGAATGGAAACCCGTCTTGTTCTTGGGCCAGGAGCTTGGAATCAAGGATGGCACAAGTTATTGGGCAGGAGCCAGAGAGAGTCCTGTGCCCTGTCAGGTCTCTCAAGTTTTATCTACATAAAACTCAAGAAAGTCGAAGTCGTACGGACAATCTGCAGTGTTCCGAAAAGACCAGACTTGCCCATATCGAAGAACACCCTGGCTTTATTGTTAAGGAGTTCTTTCAAAAAGCTCCTTCATTGTGTTGGCACAAAGATTTGAAATCTTTTGATTTGAATGCTCACGAGGTGATGGGCGCGGCCTCGGAAGCATTTCAACAGAGCATGGCACTCAGCAACATCCTGAGTACCATGTTTTAGCGAAGCAACTCTGTGTTCAATTCACACTCCCTGCGAGATGTGAAGATGGCATATGAGATCTGCTGCTCGCTAGGGCCATACGTGTCTGCAGACACAATCTTGGGGCAAGTAAGTACCACTCATCCTATCCTGTAGAAAATGGTTAGGAAGAGCTCTTAATTTAGTAGTTGAGTCGCCGACAACGGTGACTTCTTAACTCTTAAGCCTTAGTTAACACACCTTAACCTTGGCTAGGTTGGTCACGGTGGTGATGGGGTATATATTTTTATATATATTTATTTTACTTCTTAGCCCTCATGGTATGGTCAATATGGTTAGTCACGTCGTGGTCTCGCCCCTGTTGACAGATCATCTGGAGTGCACAGCTATATAGGTCCTCATACCTCGCTGGCACTCTAGTAGCACAAGCAGACTTACGTGGCAATAACCACGAAGCCAGCAATGCTAACAGGTGGAACCAAGATGTAAATAATCTGCATGCATTTGTTTCCCAAAATCCTTCTATTCTGTCCCTTCCCACCTCCAACGGTGGGATTCAGCTATATATATATCTGACAGGTAAGTTTCATGAACAAAATGATATTGTTATGATACAATAAAGTTTGTTCATACTTACCTGGCAAGAATATATATAATTAAGTACCCACCCACCTCCCCTCAGGGGACAGTGGAAATAAAAATTATGAATAGAAAATGGGAATGGTTCCTGATACCCGCCTCCCAGCGGCGGGAATGGGTACTAACCACCTGGCCGACCACTGTGTGTGCCGGAAGTTTTTGAATTTCTGTCGGACTTCAGAAAATACAGCTATATATATATCTGCCAGGTAAGTATGAACAAACTTTATTGTATCATAACAATATCATGTTTTCATACAAAGTATACAATCTTATATTTTCATACAAAGTATACAATCTGTTGCTTTTAACAAAGTCTTGATACCTGATTAGGAAAATAAACCAGCTGTACAGTGCTCCCACACTTTTACGTGTGAATAGGTTCCAGAACCTACCGTGGAAATGCAAAATCCGGAGAAATGCAAATCCCCTCTAAAATTGCTTTTAACACACTTATAACTGCCAAGTACCATGTACCCCTCAAACTAAAATTTTTATAAATGCTTATTTTTTCGTTTCATTGCTTAATTTGATAGTTCAAACAAAAATATGCCTTAAATTATCATACTAAAACAGTTTAATATTTAAACAAAAATACACCCTATATCATCATCCCAAACTCTCAAAGTAACCTTACATTACTTCTCTTACTACTGTTACTCTGAAGTATGCTATATACAGTCCTAAAATGCTTATAACTGCCTAATTTAACAGTTCCTTGCCAAACTTGACAGTTCAAACAAAAATATACCTCAGACTATCATCCCAGAACATCCTAATATCAGTACTACTGTATAGAGCACATCTAAAATATGTGGGTAGTTTAGAATGACAGGACACATACATACCCCCAAACAGAATACTGTACTAGGTTTGTTAATTACATCAAGTTAGTATTTTAATGATTACATACAAATTCACTTATGATAAAAAAGCTATATAAATTACAGTAAGTTATTATTAATTTTTTTATTAATAATAAAATATATTTATTAGAGAGAGCTTATTCAGTACCATTCATAGCTATTTTATTTAACCACCAATTAGGAATATGTAATTGTTTGTTCGAAACTTCACATAATTTACTATAGAAATGCACAAATGTTGTAGAGTGGTACCACCTTTGTTGAACATTTCTTACATTCCAATTTTTTTTTTAATGAAATTTAAAGAAAAAATTGTGTATCGTTTGCCAAACACTCGTAACTTCGAACTGACAAATTGTCTTATTTATACTTGTATTCGATGGCCTACCACATCCTACAAAAAAAACTGTATTAACATGTTTTTTCCTTTACAATATATAGTATGATATAAAGATTTTAGTATAACATTTAGCAAAACAGGATGAAGACTTTATAAGGAAAGTGTAGAGAAGTGGTGTAGATGAAAGTCGAGATGGCAGTTTAGGAAGAAAGAGCACAGCCAGGGAAGAGTAGATAGAAGTTTATAAATAACAACTAACCCCTTATAGGGAAAAGCTAATGCAGAAAAGATGTTCCTACGAAAATACAAATTGTCACCTTTTGTATAGGAATACTCTTATATAAAAGGCTTTGGTTTGTATGTCTAGGAAAAATACAAATTACTTGAAGAACTTGTTATATTTCAATTACAAAACGTAATACAATAAATCAGTTTGTGTCACTATTTTACATATATACTAACACTAAACCAAATATAGATGACATAAAATTACCTGGACACTGCGTTTTCATTACAAGTAGAGACAGCTTCAAGAACATTTGTATTGTGTTTAATCATTCTGTCATAATTTTAGGTTTTGTTGTTATCATACAATTTTCTTAATATTAAGTTAGGCAATTTTATATTCTTTAACATACTGAAAAGAATTATAATAAACCTAAATCCCATAGGGTTTTTATGGCAATTAGGGCTTTAAGTTACAGATTTATATAATTGAATTCCTAAACAAATTCTGTAATATCTGTAATAGTACAATATTTTGTGATTTAAGATATATTTAAAAATTCAATATTTATAGTTAAAACCTGGGGATGGTATTTCTTACAAATGTCACCAGTAGCTTCATTTTCCATTATGATAATAAATTGGTTGTAAATCTTCCTCATTTAATGAATAAAATTATTTAAGGTAAATGTACAAAGAAACTTTATCTTGTATGGCTTATAAATTGAGTATCACTTCAATAAGTTGTCAAGTACATATGTAGTATTAAAGTAGAATGACTTATGGTATGTATATTTGACAATGGTATTAACATTCATTATTTTGTATGGTTAAGATTGGAAATTGGCTAAATTTAGAAGAAAATTTGAATAATTAAACTCATCAAAATTAAGATTACTGGTACCATAATAACATAATAATAATAATATTCATCTAAACATACACTATTACACAAAATACTATTCGTGTTAATTCTCCGTTATTAAGTTCCTGGAAAATTAGTAAAATCATAGACTGTAGTGTCATGAGTGTGAATATGGAAAAGTTACTCATGGATAGATATTCACATTGAACAAGTATGACTTGAAAAAAGTAATGGTTTGTATCTCTGAAACAAATCCTGTATTAATTTATTTTACATTAACATTAATATTGCTTTTTATAGCAAGTTTATTGCATGCAGTAGTTAACTTAGTGTATTCAACATTAAACTGGAATGTAAAGAAGACCTGTATGTATTGAACTGTGTAAAATGCTGTAAAATTGAATATTTGATATCTTTAATTAATTCTGGGAGAATATAATTTATCCTTAAAATTGTCTCCTAGCAAGATTTTCTAATAGTTTGTTTTAAAGAGCATTAATAGTCATAAGAAAAAGACTTAGTTGGCAAAATTATATCTACTGCATTGTCTTATTTCCATTTGTTAAAATGGTACAGTGCTGGTTCACAAGTAAATTGCACTTAGTGGTCATTGTTCTTGATAGTACATATACTGTTTAAAGTTCTGTTGTTTTCAGGGAATTTGGATACCGCTAGAGAGCTTCTTAATACAGCCATTGCAAAGTACCCTACTTTATTCAAAGGCTAGGTGAGTTTTTTGTTTTATCACTGGTTTTTTGTGATATAGCCACATTAGTATTATACTTTTTACTGTAGAGCTCTGAAGCTAACCAAATTGAATGATGTAACTAGCTGTCTTAAATTCAAATAAAATCTAATTCCCTTTTTCAGACATGTACAGTCACTGTTGTTAAAGTATAAAAAGGGGTCTAAGAAGTAACTGCACTACACTGCATATACAAACAAGGCATTGAGAGATTGATATAATACATAGCAGCACTAAACATGATGAAACCAGCTCTTTTCACTTGTATTTATTCAACTTGCATATTTCCATATATAATTCATTACTTTATTCAACTTGCAGAATGCAACTTATTGAATTAGAACGTCGAGCAGGATGCAATGAACGTGTTGAGGAACTATATGGAGATGCTTCGCGTGCACTCACCTTGCCTCGTCAACGCTCATGGCTTGCCATTAAGTATGCACGTTTTCTTTTCAAGGTAAGACTGGAAAAGAGTAAGGAGAATATGGAATTTATTATCTACATACTTGAAAAACATGAGAATGTCCTTTTGACATTTGACAAACTAAATACGAAGCTCATTGAAATCTTTCCAAAAAGGAATTAAAGGCAATATTGTCCTACTTAAGATGGGGTTAGGTCCCAAAAACCCCATCGTTAGTTAAAAAAAAAAATCTTATCTCATGTTGAAAAATTGTATCTCGAATTTAGCACACTAAGGTATTCAGTACATACGTCTTACCATCTATATCCATTATAGTAGCCAAGCCTACACTATATAGTATAGTACTCTACATATATGGTATATGTAATAAATAATATCAGCTAATTCTGGAGGTTCAATGCAGATTGTCTTGATAATTCAGTACGAAAAAAAATTGAACAAAGGTGAAAAAATTCAGACGTGTATGTACTGCAAGGGGCACTCACCAAGATTTGGCCCATTGTCGGCATACATGAATGGGATCAGGCTGTTGATAGTTATGTATAACTAAAAAGTGGAAGAGAAGGAAAATGATAAAGCAGCAGGATCATTAACTCACTCTTCTTCAGTAGTATTTCTTCTTCTGTTAGTTCAGGTGTTTCGAGGAAACGGCAATAATGAGATAGAGAATTTAGGCTCAATTGTGGGGGAAGGCGATGGCACTGGAGTAGTTCTCTTAAAGAAGTAATCCATTGTAGGTTTCACGGTGCTTTTATTTCATCAGTCATAAATGACTGGAACATGCAACAGTGTCTTGATGTACCCGGAACTTTAGCAACTGTTCCATGTTCCATCCATTTCACTTAAAAGTTTCGGTCCATGTTCAAATGAGGCAAATGCCTCTGCCAGTGTTTTTGTTGTAAGTGTTCATTCCGGCTCTTCTTCAATTTCTTCATCTTTTTCTTTAATCTGCAAGTGCAGTTTAATCTTCTGCCATTAAATGCTCTACATCTTGCACATCTATAAGTTCTTGGATATCTTCCTCATCAATTTCTAAATCCAAACTTTTATAAAAGTAATTGTTCATACCTATATATAGAAAAATTTCACAAATTATCATTATTTTAATATTTTTTTTATTTCCTTTGTTGAAAATACAGGCCACTGTCCTTGAGATTGTTTGGTCAGTGGTCTGTCCAAACTTTTATGTACATAACATGTCTGGAGTATTACCAATCTGTTTAGTATCTAAAACTTTGAAAATTGTACAGGTGTTGATGGAAGCTGATCGAGCTTTAGCAGTGCTTCGCAAAGCCTTAAAGAAAGATAGAGGATATGTGCATTTATACCATCATGTCTTCGATATATGCTACCAGAGACAACCTCTTGACTGTCAGGGGGTATTGGCATCAGTCTTGTTGGCTTTAACTTCCAAAGAACTTCCAGTAGAAGATAAATACTGGTTTGCATATAAGAGGGTACAGTTTTTAAGGGAACATGGTGATATTCAGACGTAAGTTACTTTTGCATTTTTTCTTTGAGAAATCAGTCGTCAAAGTTCTGTATATAAGGTGGCATATTTTTATAATTAAGTACATTTCATTGTTTATAGTTAGGTGAACAAGTCCGTAGAAAGTGGTCAGTTATGGTACGTAAGATTTCCATATATATCATATAGTTAAATACTGTATTATATTGTCTTTCATTTCGTGGTGTATGTAGGTTGAAGGCTGCTATAAAAGAACAAGATGACCTTAGAGAAGAATCAGGCTTAAATCTTGTTAAGGAAAGCGCCAAAAAATCTAAGGAAGTCAAGAAGGAAGAGGAAAAGAAACCTGATAATGAAGATAAAGATGGTATGTATTGGTGACTCTATATGAAATCTTGCACTTTATTTTTTCTGAAGCTAAGATGTCATATACATCATGGAATAATTTTAATTGAAATTATAACTATGCTGCAATAATTTTGCTAGAAATTGTCACTATCCTTAAATAATAAATTTACTTGCATTTCATGAAAGATGAGAAAGATAAGACAGAAAGCTTGGTAGTGGAGTCTTCAACAACCATGGAAGCAACAGCAGCTCCGGAAACATTCACAGTGCCTAATTCAGTTGCCTCCACCAAATCAGAACAATTCCCTGTACCTTATTTTCAGCTGATGGTATGTTTAGTAGATCTGTATTATGTGTACATTATTTATATATATGCTCTAAGTACTCTTTTAGAACTGGTCTCTATAATCAGGCAGCTTTTAAGATCTTTAGACAATGTAATGATAAAGGACTGGACACAGAGTAGGGAGACAGAGTAGGCGTGAAAAATCTTAAGCTTTAATAGAATGCCTTGCTTGGTGGGGCAAATCCTACCCCCCTCCCATACCTTTTGCATGTGAATGAGCATAAAAAAAGTGATTATGCCATCCTGGATAATGAGTAACTGATCATGTAATTCTTGATACAACAAACCACTAAACTGGTATGGAAACTTTTTTTTTCTCTCTCTCTTCACAGTTTTCATATCATCAGTTTTGATTTCATTTGTTTATCTCGGTATACTGTACTTCTCACACTGTTTGAGTGTGATACTGTAATATGTATTTGTATTTTTGAGATTTTCCTCATGTTACTCCAGAGAACATTGCAAATGATCATATAAAAACTTTCATGACAGATTCTATCTCTGAAACCTTGAAATTAAATGTTCTTCATAAGAAAGTAGGTATCAATCCAAAGTTTGAAGGACATTAGCCTTCTCCAAGTAGTAATTAGAGTCTTTTATTATTATTATAATTAGTATCTACAGTTAAAGAATTTTTTTCACAAGTTTTATGGTAAAAATTAAAGTAAGAATGCTCTAAATAAAGTTAGCTCAATTTAAAAACTTACTTTCAGTTAGTAACCAAGTCCACATTGTCATTATTATTATTATTATTGAAAATAATGGCTACTTCAGCCATTTTTTGTACAGAAGTTTCTTAATTCTTCTTACTGACTTTTCTTCTGTACTCAAGTTGGCTATTAAAACGCCAAATGGGGGATTCATGTAAAAAAACATGGTATTTGTCAAATTGAGTGTAATATACAAAATGCAGTACAAATTGGACCTTACTGTTAATCCATTTCTCTTTACCTGCTGGTCACACACTTTATACACCACACAACTGACAACAACAAAAAACTGTTGTTGGTTTTTTCTTCCAAGGAGTTATTACCTTTACTACACATTTTTAAAACATTGTGAACACACACACAAACGGTGTGGATATTTGTTAATACCAATTGATTAAAGAGACTAATTAGCAGTGTCTTTCCGAGAGAGAGAGAGAGAGAGAGAGAGAGAGAGAGAGAGAGAGAGAGAGAGAGAGAGAGAGAGAGAGAGATATTGATTGATTATGGAGGACTCTTAAGGCTTGACAGATGTATAATTTTTTTTTTTTTTTTTTTTTTTTTTTTTTTTTTTTTTTTTTTTTGGTTTTTTTTTTTTTTTTTTTTATCTTGAAATTTTCTATGGTAAATTTTGAGATTTTGAAAAAATAATTGAGTAGCTGCTCACACCCAAATGACTCAGGTCAGCCATTAGCATGGCAAACTACCAACCTTATGAATTTATGCTCTCAAAATAGGAACTTGCATGATACACAAGATATATAAAATAATTTTTATGGGTAAAAATTTGGGAGTCGCAAGATTGCTCATTACACAAGTAGATACAGTAAATATAAATGTTACAGTTTTTTTTTGCTCTTGCCTAAATTATCTGATTTGTTGCTGATTTTGAATATTTTATCCATACTACTAGATCATGAAGAAAGAGGTAGTGTGCATCTATGAAGCAAGAAATTTATTAAGTCAGGAAGGATTGTTCATGTAACATTCTAAGAAAAGAACACATCAATACTTGTCTTGGTCCTTTCTAATCCACAGTCTCCAGCTGAAATCTAAGTTTTTGTTAAAGATCTTAATATCAAATTGATGTGTATAATTAATTTTTCCCTTGGATTTTCTTTATTTCTTTGTCATGTACTTTTAAGTATGCAGTAACTGGAAGTTGAAACTTCCTTGTATGTTGTTTTCACCTGGGAAATAATGTTATTTATGAAAGGTACTCAAGTTTTTTTATTTAGGTGCCATCTGAAGAAGGACCTTTAATTAACTGCGACTTGTGTTATTACAGGGCTTATTTTATTCATGATCTTTGTTTTTAGGTGCTATCACATACAGTCCAATGGAAGGCTATGGTTATGGACATGCTGATCCCAACCAGAATCTTCCTACAGCACAAGAAGTGGTTCAGGGAGTTCCACAACCAAGTAGTGAAGCAAATGGAAAGGAATATCATAGTGTTCCACCTTCTTGGGAACTTAAAATATTACAGATTGGGTCATATGGAGTTTAAGTTTTGGTCTTTGTTTAAAATACAGTGGACCGCCCACTTTTTTCACAGAATTTTTGTGGAACATTTCTCTCACTTTTATGTAAATTAATCAGTATCATCTTACAACCAGCAAGCCAAATTTTCAATTGAAAATGTAACGTCAACTTTATGCTCAGTTACAGTAGACTATGCTCGGTGTTACATCAGTCAGCAAAAGAAAATGTGCGTCTGTATTAGTATGGGGGATACTTAAGGGGAACAATTGTAGGCAGGTACTTAATGTTGTAAGTTGACTTTGAAATGATGCTGGGTTGTTTTGGGATGATAATTTGAGGTACTATATTTTTATTTGAAGTGCTAAGTTGGGCAATGAACTCTTATAATAGGCAGTTATAAGCGTCTTACGGGTGTACAGTAGACCCTTGACTCACGAACACAATCCGTTCCTAGACCTTGGTCGTGTTCCAAATTGTTCTGACTCGGAGGCTAATTTCCCCATAAGGTTTAATGGGAATAATATTAATTGGTTCTCGACCCCTACGAACCAATATATATTATGTATATTTTGCCTTATTTTACACAGATAATGTAAAAGTCAGTGTAAAAAACCTTAATATATCTAATAATATAATTTAAAATGGTAAACTAACACTATAAAAACGTTTGTAAGTGAACACTTACTATGACTGCGAGACTTCTGGCTTGACGGACAAGAGAAGAGGAGGGTGGTGGGTGGGGAGGAGGTTATTGTGCGGAAGGAGACCCTCCCCCATCCAGGTCGGGGAGATCTCGTTCCGGAGATTCAACTCTTCTAGGTTTTTTTGGTGAACGTTTAATCACAAACTTATCCAATGTCTGTTGCCTTTTCCTTCCTTGCATAACTTTTCTGAAATGGCTCATTAAATTTTCATTGAGCATATTCACGATCCTGTTCGTAACAATTTTGTCCGGATGATACAATTCAAGGAAGCACTGGACATCATTCCACTTTTCCAATGCGGCTTTTATCACATCACTGCTGACCATCTGTAAACTTCCTCCCCAGCCTCCTCTTCGTCAGTTGATTGCTCCCGAGCAAGTTGCTCCTGCTGCTCTTTGTGGAGTTGAACAAGTTCGTCCGCAGTCAAATCTTCTGAATGTTCAGCGACCAATTCTTCAACATCTTCGTCGTTGACTTGTAGACCCATACTGTTGCCCATGGACACAATTTCTTGCACAATCTCTGCATCGAAGCCCAAGTCACGGACAGTTACGCACTGGGGCCAAAGTTTCCGCCACGCAGAATTTAATGTGCGGTACGTAACTTCAGTCCATGCGTTATCAATGAGGGTTATGCAGTGAAAAACATTAAAGTGCTTCTTCCAAAATTCTTTAAGGTTAATTTTGTCTCTTCAGTTACACGGAAGCATCTGGAGAAGAGCGCCTTCGTATATAATTTCTTAAAATTGCTAATGACTTGTTGTCCATGGGCTGGAGAACAGAGGTGGTGGAAGGAACTTGAACTGAATGAAGTCATGTTCACTGCAGTCAGCCAAGTACGAAGGTGTGCCGGGGCATTATCCATGATCAGAAGGCACCGCAGGGGTAGCTTGTTCTCTGTTAGGTTACTGACTCACGGTCGGCGCAAACACTTCATCAATCCACTCCATAAACAAGTTTCCGTGTCACCCATGCTTTTTGTATTGGCCCTCCACATTACAGGCAGTCTGGCCTTATTTACGTTGTGCTGCTTAAAGGCACGCGGGTTATTTGAATGGTAGACAAGTAGCGGCTTTAGTTTCAAGTCGCCACTTGCGTTTGAGCATAACAAAAGCGTAAGCCTATCCTTCATTGGCTTGTGGCCTGGGAGCGCCTTCTCTTCTTGGGTGATAAATGTCCTGTTGGGCATCTTCTTCCAGAAGAGGCCCGTTTCATCACAATTGAAAATCTGTTGAGCGACGTATCCTTCGGCCTCCACGAACTCGGCAAACTCAGTCACGAATGCCTCAGCAGCAGCCTTGTCTGCGCTAGCAGCCATAACCATGCCTAATTACAGAGTGAATTCCAGTTTTTTCTTTTCTTGAAGTTATCAAACCACCCTTTACTAGCCTTAAAACTCATCTGGCGTGGCACTAGTAGAAGGAGTTTCCTTCAGCAAACTCTGATACACTTGCCGAGCTTTCTCGCAGATGATCGGCTCGTTTACACTATCACCTGCCATCTGTTTCTCATGTACCCACTTCAAATTATTTTTGTTCCGATACGTAATACAAACCCTCGGTCCTTTAACAATAGGAAGGTAACTAGCGGCAGCTGGGCACGGTCGTAAGCTTCGAACAAGGGGAGAACGGTAGTTAACTGCTTGTCCGATCGTGCGCGCGCCGCGCGCTGCGGCGGTGAAGAATCACTTTTGCTTTCGGCCGTGGTGTGACAGGACGTGTTCGTCATCGCTCTGCCCGCTATTTTCGTCGTGTGCTTTGGATGTTTACAATTTCTTCTGACTTGGTTTGTTTTGGTGGTTCTTGAAAATGAAATTGTAAGTACTCTTTTTTTTCATTTTTCATTGGTGAAGTGAAATTAATTAATCATGGATCAAGAAGAGCTTTCTTTCCGCGCCCACAGCAGCTGCCCGTAGAGTGTGTCCCGGGCTGGATGGGGCGTAAATGCGGCGGATTCCGCTCTTACCCAGACATTGATCCTCATGAGATTTTATCGGTGTCGGGGGGCGAGAAATGCTCCCGAGCCGAACCATGTAATGTGTGTGTAAATTGGTCCGAGGCGCAGTGGGTGCTGTACGAGGGTAGGAAGAGGCGTAGGTCGACCAAGGAGTCGTCGGAAAGCTCTCCAGCGACTCCTTTGGTTACGGATACCTCGTCATCCTTCCTGCCTCCAGCTCAGCCCCCACGATTTGCGCCTTCCCCTGCGGGGGGGTTTCGGAGTCCTTCTCCTCACTCGACCCGTCGAGTGTGGAGGAGGGTGCCCGATACCCGGATGTTCAATTGTATTCGGGGTCTTCCGTCCGCTCTGGGTGGGGTTCGTCCTCCCCCAAGCGTGAGGGTGCCCCTCCTCTAAAACTGACTGACTGTTCTCCCTCAGGTGTGCCTTCTGTGAGTGACCGACCTTGGACAGGTGTGGGCGTCGTTGGGACTGCAGGGCGCCCCCAGTATCCAGGGCTTGATTCAACGGTGCTAGCGGGGTCGGCAGTTGTAACTCATGGTGTAGTCACAACAACGATCAATACTGTGTCCACACCAGCGTACGCCGCCCCTGCCTCATGTGGTGTACACGCAACACATTGCGTCGGTGACTCCAACGGCATCAATTCAAAATGCCGATCGCTGCCGTACCTAAGAGGGGGCGTGCCGCCGCCACCTGGGTTCTATGTGCTGCCGACTCCCGACTTTCGCTGCCCCAAAAGTTCGCCCCTGGATCTACCGCCCGTCCCAATGATGAGTTTGGCTGAAATGGAGAGGTCTGTGACGCCGACTATGCTGCCGTACCTGCCGTACCTGCAGCGAGTGTTGCTGGCCCAGCCCCTCGCGCCGCTCCTACGAAGCGCGCGGTGCGGGACGCCTCATGTTGATGTTGCTGCTGGTTGGGTGGTTGGCCTGGCTGGTGCTGGTCCTGCTGGTGACTGGTCCTATTGGTGCTGGTCCTGCTGCTGCTGGTCCTGCTGGTGGCCTGGTCCTGCTGGTGCTGGTCCTGATGTGCTGGTCCTGCTGTTGATGTTCCTCCTGCCGCTCCTGCCGTGCCTGCCCCTGCCCACGTCGCGTCTCGTCATGGAGGTGCTGCACCGGTCTCAGGTCTTTCCGGACAGGATCAGTCGGGGCGTGTTGCTTCGGCAATTGGCCCGACTTTTCCGTGGATGGAAGACCTGACGTCCGTCCTGAGAGAGCTGACGAAGAAGAGGAAGAAGAAGAGGAAGGTGTCGTCGTCGTCTTCATCGTCTTCTTCGTCGTCTGTTGCCGCCTCTCCCCCTTCGACTTCTAAGGCTTCCAAGCCGAAGAAGAAGAAGGCTGCCTCCTCCCCCCCTAAGAAGGCTCCTGCGGACCTTCGAAGGGCCCGTCTCGCTCTGGCGTGACGGGGGTGCTTCTGCTGGTCCTCCTGTTCCCTCGGGAAACAGGGCCCGTCTCCTCTTCTGAGAAGAAGAAGAAGACGGGGACCAAGGATGTGCTGGCTACTGCTGGTACATCCGCGCCTGGTCTTGGTAGCACTGCTGCTAAGCCAGGTACCGGCTCGACTTCTCGTTCGCGAGAAGGTCCGAGTGTACGGTCTCCTTCGGGCGACCGTGCAGCTAAAGTCAAGACGCCTGAGCTTGCTCACCGTCATGACAGAGGCACGGAGCAGAAGACTGTCGAGAGTCGCGCAAGTGACGCTCGCCAGGCCAGCGGCCGCTCTCGTAGCGACCAGCCGGTACCTCGGGTTGACGTGACGGTCTCTGACCCGGCCACGGGTTGAGGCTGGGAAGAGGTCCCCTCGACCAACGGCACCAGCTTCGGCTGGTACCAGCGGTTTGACGTGCCGTGAGGACGCCACTCACGGTCTCACCGCGAAAGCGAGCTCTGCAGATCACCTGACCGCCGCTCCCACAGGGACCGGACGGAGACGGTGGCCAGCAGCAGCTCGTCTGACGCACGGGATCGGGGTCGACGTGCTCAGTCGAGCCGCTCGCCACAGGTGAGCGGCACGACCAGGCTGCAGATCGATCCCCACCGCGGGTGGTGATCGGCTGCAGCCCCCCACGTACGCTGGTCCTGCCAGCGAACGGGGGGGGAGCGTCAGGTCTGTCCTCTCCTATACCTTCAACTTCCTCGGGCTACACCGGGAAGAGCGAGGTACCTAGGAGTGATCGTGAGAGGTGCGCCGCTCACGATCCCGCCACGACGCCGCACGAACCAGGCATGGTCTTAGGACCAGCCAGGTCGTACGCGCAAGTGGTTGGAGGCGACCGTCAGGGGTCTGTTGCTGTTCCTCCTTCTGAAGGAGGAGGGTCTCGAGAGCTGCTCCTGTTGGAGGGACTGGGACGGTACCTATCTAATCCTCAGGACGCTGTGACTCCTGAGATCCAGAGGAACTTTGCCCAGGTTATTGCGCTGATTCGTCAGCACAACGACCTGGGGGAAGGATCGCCGCTACCACCATCTGAGCCCACGTCCCGGCTCGGAGTCATTTTGGGGCCCTAAGAGGGAACCCAAATTGACGGTGGGACTGCCGCGATCTGAGCTTGCAGACTCAGTCCTTGACCAGGTGGGGAGAATTTCGTCTCAGGACGAGAGGACTCACTTAAGTCAGGACGGTCTTCCAAGCTACTTCCTCCTCCTCTGCAGCGACAGCGGAAGTTCTACGTGCCATCAGTGGATCCAATACCGCCCAAACAGGTTTAACCCGGAGCTAGCTAGGCTAACTCCAGGTGTGTCCCTGCAGCAGCTCCTGTCGGAGAACTTGTGGTTCTCGCAGCAGGAGGCACTAGGCCTGGAAGCTACCGCTATGGCGGCTTTCCAGGCAGTCTCTTGGTTGGATCTGTGGTCCCTCACAGTATCCAAGGTCGCGGCCGACGCCGGGGGCGCATCGCCTCGCGAGACGACCCCGACTTCAGGAGACTGTGCCAGTCTGGAGGTAGGGCCATCTCCTACCTCGCCCATCAGACGGCAAACCTGTGGGCCAACTTGGTTCTCCGTCGTAGGGACGCTGTCCTTACACGAGTAGCCAAGGGGGCCGGGCGTGAGGCGGTAAATGGACTCCGTAACGGACCAATGAAGAGTTCCTCCGCTCTCTTTCCCGAGAGATGGTGGACTCTGGCGGTGGAAAGACGGCGCACTGATGACAGTGACCGTCTGGTTCACCAGGCAGTTACGAAGGTTTCTGGGCAACCTCGTACAACTGCGGCTAAGCCTAAGAGTTTAGCTAGCGCTTCCTCGGCTGCTAAGACGGCTGCTCCATCGAAGCCCCGAGGAGGAAAGACTCTTCCTGCTTCAACTTCTGGTAAAGGAGCCGTAACCAGCCCTCCTCCCAGCCCTCCTTTTCCCCGAGGAGGTGCTGGGAAGAAGTCGAAGCGAGGTGGGAAACGCTAGGGATGGCGTTCCCCTCACCAGCTGCCGGAAGTGGGGGGGTGCCTGGCGAGCCATTGGGCACTTGGCAGCGCTACGGTGCCGAGACCTGGATAGTAGACGTCCTTCGGGAGGGATATCTACTACCCTTCGAATCTCGGCCACCCCTCACCTCCAACCCGGTCCATCTGCAGCATATGTTTCTGGGATCCTCAAAGGACGACGCTCTTCGGCAGGAGATCAAGACCATGCTGACCAAACGAGCTGTGGAAGTCGTAGTGGATCGGTCACCGGGCTTTTACAGCCGCCTTTTCTTAGTGGAAAAGGCATCGGGGGGCTGGCGCCCGGTGATAGATCTCTCTCCCCTGAACCGATTTGTTCGCCAGACTCGGTTCAAGATGGAGACGGCACGCTCCGTGCTGGACTCCATCAGGGAGAACGACTTCATGCTTTCAGTGGACCTGAAGGATGCGTATTTTCAAATACCCATCCATCAGTCCTCCAGAAAGTACCTCCGCTTCATCTTCGACGGGACGGTGTACCAATTCAGGGCACTTTGCTTCGGTCTCTCAACCGCCCCACAGGTGTTCACGAGAGTGTTCACGCTGGTGTCTGCTTGGGCCCATTCGCACGGGATACGTCTTCTGAGGTATCTCGACGATTGGCTGGTCCTGGCGAGCTCCCGCTCGCAGTTGCTGCAGGACAGGGATCGACTTCTAAAGTTTTGTCGCGATCTGGGGATCGTGATAAACTACGAGAAGTCCGATCTCGAACCCAAGCAGAAGATGAAGTACCTGGGTATGCTGATCGATACGGTAGCAGCTCCAAGTCCGCCCCGCAGACTTGAGGATCAGCAAATTCAGGGAGGCAGCCGGCCGGTTCCTGTCTCGGCAGGAACAGGCAGCTCAGCAATGGCAAGTCGTGATCGGCCACCTGTCGTCACTCGAGAAGTTAGTTCCTCACGGACGTCTTCACCTGCGGTCTCATTCAGTGGAGACTAAGGGAGAGTTTGGTCACAGGTAAAGGATCCACCTTACTTCCCCGTGTCCATCACGGAGAAGGTGAGGCAGGACCTAGCCTGGTGGCTCGACGACAGGAACCTCTTGAGAGGGTGCCTCTACGCCCACTCCCCCCCCCAGAGATGCTGCTGTTCTCAGACGCATCGACCGAGGGATGGGGCGCACACCTGGAGGAGTTGCTGGCTGCAGGTGTGTGGGACCATCACGACAAGCACCTTCACATCAATGTCCTAGAACTCAAGGCGGCGTTTTTACGCTCTCCAAGAGTTCCAAGACCGCTTGATGGGACACTCGGTGGTGTTGATGTGCGACCAACACCACAGTAGTGGCATACGTCAATAAGCAGGGGGGCCTAGTGTCTCTCCCGCTACACCTGTTGACTGTGCAGGTGCACGAGTGGGCCACGGCTCACTCGATAGAGCTGTCAGCACGCTACATTCCAGGCAAGAGGAATGTAGTAGCAGACAAGCTCAGCCGTCGGGATCAGGTAATAGGGACCGAGTGGTCTCTACACCCAGAAGTGGCGGAAAGGCTCTTCAACCTGTGGGGGCGTCCGGTCATAGACCTGTTCGCCACCCGGCACAACAAAAAACTTCAAGTTTTTTGCTCAGCCGTGCCGGACCCATGGCAGCTGCAGAGGACGCTCTCCAACACCCCTGGGACAACCTCTTCGTCTACGCCTTTCCTCCCTTTTGTCTGATTCGGAAAGTGATCAGCCGAGCGCTGGTCACTCCCAATCTCAGGATGATCCTGGTGGCTCCCAAACGACCTCAAGCCGTTTGGTATCCGGACCTGCTGGCTCTTCTTGCGGAAGAACCGAGAGAGATGCCCCCACTGGCACAACCTTCTAGCCCAGCCACACGTAGAGCGGTACCACCGAGCAGTCCAGTCCCTACAACTTCACGGCTGGCTGTTTATCCACCATCTCTTGCGAACGAGAGGCTTTTCCTCGCAGCGCAGCAACAGAGATGGCTGGACACGTCAGACAGTCCTCTGCAGCTGTGTACCAGGGGAAGTGGGCCGTCTTCTGTGGTTGGTGTCGTAGACGGGGTCTATCTCCTCTCAGAGCACTCTTCAGCAGGTAGCGGATTTCCTCGTGTTTCTTCGCCGAGAGAAGCTCCTCTCAGTACCCACAGGTTAAAGGATATAGAGCCGCCCTGGCGCTCGTCCTAAAACTGAGGGGACTGGACATCTCGAACTCGTTCGAGATCTCCTTGCTAATGAGGAGCTTCGAAAGGTCTTGCCCACCCAGGGAACTCAGGCCCCCTGAGTGGGATGTGACTCTCGTCCTTAGGAGTTTGACTCGAAGACCATTCGAGCCACTCCGAGAGTCGTCAGACAGGGATCTGACCCTCAAGACCCTCTTCTTGCTGGCCCTGGCATCGGCGAAGAGAGTAGGGGAACTTCATGGTCTGTCCTTCAATGTTAAACATTCCAGGGGCTGGGGATCTGTGACGCTCGATTTCGTCCCGAATTTCGTAGCTAAGACTCAGAATCCGTCGATCCCTGACGACAGGTTCGAGTCTTTCACGATCCCCTCCCTAATGGATTTCACCGACAACGATACGGATGAGATGCTGCTTTGTCCTGTGAGGGCGCTACGGCGCTATCTGAAGAAAACTCGACACCTCAGGCCTGAGTGTCGACGCCTCTTCGTTAGCACCGGGGTGACCAAGAAAGAAGTATCCAAGAACACGCTTTCTTTCTGGCTGCGTGAGGTGATCAGGAGAGCGTACGAGGCTGATGGTAGTGACGACATCCGTAACGCTCCGACCGAGAGCCCACGAAGTCAGAGGTATTGGACCCTCTTTGGCGGTTCCGTAAGAACTTCTCCGTGGCGCAGGTCCTGAAGGCAGGTGTCTGGGCCAACCAGACTACCTTCACGTCCTTCTACCTTCGGGATATTGCCCACAAGTCCTTGGATACTTTTTCCTTGGGACCTGTGGTGGCTGCTCAACACGTTGTGTAAGCTTACCCAGCACCCGAGCAGGCAGAACAGCATCGATTCCTGGTGTGACTGTAGGAATGAATGGTTGAATGAGAGTGCGACTGGCTTCTCTTCTCCATCTTCTCTCTCTCTACCTGTGGGCAGAGGGTCACGGTCGTCACCATGCTGGAAAGGAATCCGATGCAGGTAAGCTACTCGACCGAGCCCCAATCTATCCCTTTTTTAGTTAGGGATAGAAGCAAATATCCTCCACTCCCTCCAACAAGGGGGAAGGGAGTGGATGCCTACTTGAGACAAACCCATAACTTTATGTTGGCTCCTGTACAGGAACAAGTTCTTGCAATGCTGGTACGAAGAGATACGCTTGCCTCTCTCTTAGTACTTGGCTCAGAGGTCTGACCATTGATCCTGCGGTGCACACCCCGATCAATCGGACAGAGGTTTGGATCCCTCCCTTGCTCTTACGACCAGGAAGGCATTCCAAGGTTGGACGAAACACCAGTCTGTTCACCAGACTCAGATTCCACCCACCAAGAAGTGAGTCTTCCTATTGTTAAAGGACCGAGGGTTTGTATTACGTATCGGAACAAATGACAATTTGTCGAAAATTGCATTTTTCCTAACTATACAAACCTGAGGTCCTTTACATATAGTCCCACCTCATACCACCCCTCACTCTGCACTTTTTGCATGGGCCTAAAGCAAAAGTGATTCTTCACCGCCCGCTGCGCGGCGCGGCGCAGCGCACGATCGGACAAGCAGTTAACTACCGTTCTCCCCTTGTTCGAGCTTACGACCGTCCCAGCTGCCGCTAGTTACCTTCCTATTGTTAAAGGACCTCAGGTTTGTATAGTTAGGAAAAATGCAATTTTCGACAAATTGTCATTTTCTGCCTCTTCGAGGGTTTGCGATCTCATCTTGGTTAGTACTGTCACTCCCTTCGCAACATTTGCTTCTTTAATGGCATCCTTGTTTTTCAAAATTGTCGAAATTGTCGACTTGGCCATCTTGTACTCACTTGCGATATCGGTCACGCGAACACCACGTTCAAACTTTTCTATAATTTCTTTCTTTATTTCAATGGTTATCTTCCTCTGCACCCTCTTCTCACCATCACTCTTCACTTTCTTACTTTCACCACCACCTCTTCACTTTCTTAGGCCCATTATGAAGAAAATCACAAGTTTTAGCGCAAAAAATGCTAAGCGAATTGACGAACGTCTTGTACACAATGAGATGAGACAAAGAGCGATGCGTGGGTGACGCCGTGCGTGGGCGGCTGGAGGATGGCTGTTCCCATGGCAACTCAAACGCTCTCACGTGTGCTGGGCGATTTCGCGCATTTTTCAAATGTTTGTGTCTAAAAATTAGTTTGTGAAACAAAGTGAATTGTTATTTTCCAGAAATTTCCAGCATTTTTCAAATGTTCATGTCTCAAAATTAGTTCATGACCCAAACAGAATTTTATTTTCCGCATTTTTTTTTGTTCGTATCTCAAAGTTAGTTTCGTAGGTCAAGGGAGGGTGAAATTTTACCTATAATTTTTGGTCGGGGATCGAGTTGTACGTGGGTCAATGCGTTCGTGAGTCAAGGGTCTACTGTACTAGTATATACTTGAGAGTAACAGTTGTAGGAGGGTAATGTAAGATGACTTTGGTTGTTTTGGGATGATGGTTTGAGGGCGTAGTGTTTTTGTTTGAAATATTAAATTGTTTTAGTATGATAATTTAAGGTAAATTTTTTGTTTTAACTATTGAATTAGGTAGTGAACTGTTAAAATGGGCAGTTAAAAGAATTTTAACTTGAGGGGTACAGGGTATTTGGCAGTTATAAGCATTTTTGAGGAGATTTTGCATTTCCATGGTAGGTTCTGGAACATACCCCTGAGAAAAAGTGGGTGAGCACTGTGTCCTTTATCTGTATTGCTGAACATAGCTTTTCTATAAAATCTCAAGCTGTTTTAAGCTTTTCTATAAAATCTCAAGCTGTTTTAAGCTTTTCTATAAAATCTCAAGCTGTTTTACTTGGCAGTCTCAACAGTTTTCAGTCATCAATATTTATTTTTCAGTTGTGTTTTTGAAAGGAAAGGTAATTATGTAAGAAAGTAATGAAGTACAAATGGCAATCTGATATTATGTTTTCAGGTATGGGAATTCTGAAGAGCAGCAATGGCAGCAGCAATCTGGTCATCACATATATGATCATTTGGTTGCCAAAGGATATCCTGATCACTTGAAAGATAGTAACGTAAGTATTGCTCTTGTTTGTTACTCTCTACTCTCTCTAGTATGTTCTTGCAGTGAAGATATCAAGGCACTCATATTTGTTCAGATCTAGCCGAGTGACTGGAAGAAGTGTTCACATTAATTTGCCTTTGTTAAATATGATTTAATGGTTGGCAAGAGCTGTGAATTCTGTGTATAAGAAGTGAATGGGACAGAAATTTGATTAAAGAGAATCAGTTGGGATGTAATATGGCATAAATACAATAAGTTTTACCAGGCCGCTAAGTTATTTCTTGGCTTTCATAAGCCTGATCTGAAGGATTTAATTAAAATACCCATTAAAGGGTTATACAAGCCTGATCTGAAGGATTTAATTAAAATACCCATTAAAGGGTTATACAGTGAACAAAAGGCTGTTGTTTTTTGATGAAATCTGAATTCATTATTTTGATATATATATATATAATCAAGATTTATTAGCACAATACTGTATATAATTTCATATACAAAACAACAATTACTTATAATTTTACACTATTCTCAGCAAGGGAGTTTCAATTACGAGAGCATTTGTTTATGTTAGTCAGCTGATCGCTGGCCTTTTAACTTTCCCTTTAAGTCTAGCATTCACAAAAGAATTCAATGTTTTCATCATTTTCATGTTATGTAATGATGTAATTATATATAATTCTGTTTGTTCCGATACGTAATACAAACCCTCGGTCCTTTAACAATAGGAAGGTAACTAGCGGCAGCAGCTGGGACGGTCGTAAGCTTCGAACAAGGGGAGAACGGTAGTTAACTGCTTGTCCGATCATCCGCGCGCCCTCGCGCGCCCGAGAGGTGAAGAATCACTTTTGCTTTCGGCCGCCGGGTGCGAAGGACCGTGTTCGTCATCGCTCTCTGCCCGCTTCATCGTCGTATGCTTTGTTTATATTGTGCCCCATGCTGTGTCGGTGACGCCGTCTGCCGCTTCTAGGGCCGGTCGCCGCCGTACCGAGGAGGGGTATGCCGCCGCCGCCTGTGTTTTCTTCGTTTTGCCTGCCCCAGACTTCCGCTGTTCCAGCAGCTCGCCCCCCCTGGACCGGGCCGCCAGTACCAGGTTCCTGCTGGCTGCCGATGATTCTACGAGGCGATGGCTGGGCCTGCCGTACCTGTCCCCGCTGATGTGGTTCCCGCTACTGGCTTGGCTGTCCCTTCTGTGTTACCGCTGCCGCTGTTCCTGCCGCTCCTGAGCTGGTTGCTGTTCCTGTCGCTCCTGGTTCCTGCGCTGTCCATGCTGGTCCTGCCCATGGTGTGTCTTCCCCCAGTCCCAGGTCCTTCCGGACAGGTGCAGTCGGGCCGTGTTGCTTCGGCAATAGGCCCGACTGGCCTGGATGGAGGACCTGACGACTGTCCTGCGTGAGCTGACCGAAGAAGAGGAAAGGTGTCATCTTCGTCTGTTGCTGCCTCTTCCCCTTCGACTTCTAAGGCCCATAAGCCGAGAAGAAGAAGGGTGCCCCCCCTCCCCCCCCCCCTAAGAAGTCTCCTTCGGGAACTTCTAAGGGCCCGTCCCACCTCGGTGGGACGGGGGGTCCTCTGCTCCTTCGGGAGCGGGGCCCGTCTCCCCTCCCCGTTCCGTAAGAAGGATAGACGGGGACCAGAGGAGTATTGGTTAGCTCTGGTACTTCCTCGCCTGGTGCTAGCGGCGATGCCGCTACGCCAGGTTCCGGCTCGGTCTCTCATTCGCGGGAGATCCCGAGTGTACGCTCTCCCTCTGGAGACCGTGCAGCCAGAGTTGCGCTCGGCGCCAAGACCACGGCACGGAGCAGAAGGCTGGCGAGAACCGCTCAGGTGACTCTCGCCAGGCCAGCGGCCGCTCTCTCACAGCGACCAGCTGGTAACCGGGTTTTTGTTATTCCCCCTAAGAAGACTCCTTCGGGAACTTCGAAGGGAGTGACTGGGGGGGTTCTTCTGCTGGTCCTCCTTTTGTTCCTTCGGGGAACGGGGCCCTCTCCCCCCTTCTGAGAAGAAGAAGAAGACGGGGACCAAGGGTGTGCTGGCTACCGCTGGTACACCCTCGCCTGGTCTTGGCAGCTCTGTCTGCTAAGCCAGGTACCGGCTCGGTTTCTCCGTCCGCGAGAAGTTCCGAGTGTACGGTCTCCTTCGGGTGACCGTGCAGCCAAAGTTAAGAACGCCTGAGTTCGCTCAGCGTCATGACCGAGGCACGGAGCAGAAGACTGTCGAGAGCCGCTCAGGTGACTCTCGCCAGGCCAGCGGCCGCTCTCGTAGCGACCAGCCGGTACCTCGGTGTGGACGTGACGGTCTCTGACCGGCCACGGTTGAGGCTGGGAAGAGGTCCCCCAGGTCCCCTCGACCGACGGTACCAGCCTCGGCTGGTACCAGCGGTTTGAACGTGCCGCGAGGACGCTCACCGGTCCTCACCGCGAAAGTGAGCTCTGCAGGTCACCTGACCGCCGCTCCCACCCACAGGGGACCCGGGCGGATACGGTGACCAGCAGCAGCTCGTCCCTGACGCACGGGACCGGGGTCGACGTGCTCAGTCGAGCCGCTCGCCACACAAGGTGAGCGGCACGGCCAGGCCTGCAGATCGATCCCCACCGCGGGTTGGTTGATCGGCTGCAGCCCCCCACGTACGCTGGTCCTGCCAGCGAGCGGGGGGGGTAGCGTCAGGTCTGTCTCTCCACTACCTTCAACCTTCCTCGGCGGCTACACCGGGAAGAGCGAGGTAGCTAGGAGTGATCGTGAGGAGGTGCGCCGCTCACGATCCCTTCACGACGCCGCACGTGGCCACGTATGGTCTTAGGACCAACCAGGACGTACGCGCAAGGTGATTGGAGGCGACCGTCAGGGGGTGGGGGGAGGGGGTAGCGTCAGTTCTGTCTCTCCGATACCTTCAACTTCCTCGGCATACGCCAGGAAGAGCGAGGTATATAGTGATCGTGATAGATGCGCGCTCACGATCCCGTCACGACGCCGCACGTGCCAGGTATGGTCTTAGGACCAACCAGGACGTACGCGCAAGTGATTGAGGCAACCGTCAGGGATCTGTTGCTGGTCCTTCTTCTGAAGTGGGAGGAGGGTCCTGGGAGCTGCTCTTGTTGGAGGGACTGGATGGTCCTACTCCTCAAGACGCTGTAACTTCCTTCCGAGATTCAGAGTACTTTGCCCAGGTTAGGGGTTGCACTGATTCGTCAGCACAACGACCTGGGGGAAGGATCGCCGCTCCCACCAGCAGAGCCCATGTCTCTGCTCGAGTCGTTTTGGGGGCCCGAGAGGGAACCCAAACCGACGGTGTTTGGTTTGCCGCGATCGGAGCTTGCCGATTCTGTCTTGAACCAGAGTCTCTTCGTCTCCGGACAAGAAGGCTCTCTCCAGTTCTGGCCGGCTGCGATCAAGCTACTTCCACCTCCTCTACTGCGACAGCGGCGTTTCTACGTGTCTTCGGACACCGTATTAAATACTCCTTCGGTCCTCCTGAGAGGTTTCGACCTCGACGAGGACTGGAATGAGTCGGAGGACGGTATCGGCTCTCTCCTGCAGGTGTCGATCAGCCCCACCCACCCAGACGACGTTCACAGTGGCGGCAGACCTTACCTACAGTGAGAGTTCGTAAACCCTCCTCGGGGAAAACGTTTTCTCCTGACGATACGTTTTCCCAGACTCTGAGAGGCCATCGCCGCAAGGCGATGGCTGCTCCTACTCTTCTCCAACTGCTAGTTCCACTGGGAAGGCGAGCGAGTATCCAATTCCTCCCCATTCCCTCTCTCCTTACGGCTACGAGGGAAAGGGGAGGGATCCTACAGAGATTTCTCTGTAGGATTCCACGTTGGGGACTGCGCTACCGGGGACCTTCGGGGTCCTACCTGCCGTAAGCCCCGGTCGTTGAGGAGGGATCCTGCCCCATTCGCGATTTCTACGGGAATCGAGAGGACCACCAGCCGATATCGTTTGACGAATTCGGTGGGGGTTTCGCAGACTGCTTAGAATTCTCTACGGAATTTCTAGCGCATTCAGAGTGTTAGAGTTTCTTACAGATCTCCAAACACTTAGGCGAGACCCACGGTCCAAAGTGAGCGAGACGGGAATCCCCGATATGTTACACGATAATCGGGAACCTCGCCTATGCTCGAATTCCTGGAATTTCTAGCATTAGGAAGAAGACTGCTGCTGAAAGAAGACTATCTCACAGTAGGCGACCAACCTGGAATAGACTATCTCACAGTAGGCGACCAACCTGGAATAGAGAAGAACGGGCGGGAATATCCAGTTTGGCTTGAACTATCGTCTTAGTATTCTGTTCACCATTGAAGCTTTCCCTTCGAGAAGGGACTTCTTCACCTCTCTTTGATAGAGACCGAAGGTGGATCGATCTCCAATCCTTATTTTATTTTCTGAAGGAAAGAATTTTAGGATGAGATCGTTGTTCAGAATCCTACAATATACTACGTATATTAACCTCGCGACATGATTCTGCTAAGCAGTTGAATGGTCCGAGGGGTAGGGTGGCGCATATCCTGGTTATTCTACGGATTGCGACTTAGACGAAAAGTATTCTAATTGAACTGCAACTCGGGTTGCCTGCAACCTCCCAGGAGTTTCCAGTTTCAAATTTTATATACTTATGGTGTTGTCACAACAACACCATTTAAGCTTTTATATTTACCGAAATTCGTTTCGCATAAATATAATTGCTCGAGCATATCTTTTTGATGCTCGGTGGTTCTAGCCGAACGCATTCCTTCGTGGAAAGGATTACTTGGCAACTCAGGATGACGAGTCAGCGACAGCTACTGCGTATTGAATTGCCCGAGGCATTTCAGTACCAGCTGCCGCTTTGAGTTGGACGGTTGGTTATGTCTTTCTCACCTGCTTTGATTGAATACCAACCGTATCTCTGCCCAACAATCACGGACTTAAGTCTCTGATTAATGGGGATTCTCGCATACATGAATGACCATCTACTGCTGTGACGCTAGTATTCATCGTCTTCGGTATTGCGAGAATTTTTAAACAAGAGATATCTATTCGACTCTCATCTTTCTGTTTACCGCACGGTAACAGAATTCTGTAATAGTCTCTTGCTGCATCGTATATCGATAATGCGAATGAATTTTTGCGGAATCTGAGTTTGTCTCAAAAATATCTTGTATTCGGAGGTTGTGCAATTGTTCATTGTTCACCCCGGATTAGCAGATGTATTGAAAGACATCGCCTACTCCCACACCTTAGCCAGCTCTACTTCCAAACGTTCAGCCCATGAGAAGCAGTTCTTCAGGCGGCACTCCCCTGTGTTTCATTACTAAAGAACGCCCCGCTTTCATTGCACACCGGACAGCAATGAAATGGCGGTTAGCGTTTTTCAGTCATTTGTAAGCACAGGTTTAGAATCTTGAGATTCCTTCTCTCGATTCAGCGGGTGAAGACGTAGGTTGCATTCATTGCCTACCTTCGTCTTCAACGTCACATAGTGTTGTTTTCTCCTTAAGCTGAGATTCAACGTCTATGAGATTTTCTTGCCATCAGGGACCCTCGGTCTTATGAAGGCAAATTGACTTTCGCCTTTTGAGTTTATGCATTAAGAAGAATCATCGCCGCGCCGTCCGGCATCGGTGACTAACAAATATTTTATTTGTTTGGTCTCTCAGCCATAACTCTTTAAAGGGCGAAGGTCACGTGACTTACCCCGGATGCTTGGACAACTTGCCTCTACTGATTCCGAACCAGTCAGTCGGCAGCTGTCAGAGCGCCCGAGTCAGTTACGAACTATGCTGTGGACTTAGTTCGGTTTGTTCCAGGAGCA
Source organism: Macrobrachium nipponense (assembly GCF_015104395.2). Classification (NCBI taxonomy): domain Eukaryota; kingdom Metazoa; phylum Arthropoda; class Malacostraca; order Decapoda; family Palaemonidae; genus Macrobrachium; species Macrobrachium nipponense. The sequence continues at coordinate 44,368,476 of NC_061106.1, forward strand.
ATCATTACTTCGTCTTAATAGCTTGTCAGTATGAGTACTGTACATAACCAAAGTCGAGAGAGGGATAGGTCATATGACTATCCCTTCTTTTCGTCTTAGGTAACTGCATGACTTCTCTTGAGAAGTCAAGCACAAAAGGGATGGGGATTTGTGACGCTCGATTTCGTACCGATCTTCGTAGCGAAGACTCAGAACCCTTCGGTAACTGACGATTGGTTCGAGTCCTTCACAATACCCTCCCTAATGGACTTCACCGCCTCCGATACGAAGGCTATGCTGCTTTGTCCTGTGAAGGCGCGACGGAGCTGTCTGAAGAAACTCGAACACCCAGGATTGATTGTGTGGACGCCTCTTCATCATTCTCTCCGCGTTCTTTCGCAGAACTCTCCGTGGCGGGAACAGGTAAATGAAGGCAGGCGCCTGGTCCAACCGGACCGCATGCACCTCCTTCTACCTTCGGGATATTGCCCACAGTTCCTTGGATCTTTTTTCCTTGGGAACCGTGGGGGTAGTTGCTCAACACGTTGTGTAGTTAACCCAGACCCTCGCAGGCTGAACAGCATCGAGTCCTGGTGTGACCGTAAGGATGGATGAGGAATGAGAGTGTGACTGGCTCCTCTTCCCATCTTTTTCTTCCCTCTACCTCTGGGTAGAGGGACACGGTCGTCACCCTGCTGGGTAAGGACGAGATTTGCAGGTGAGCTACTCAATAGAGCACCATCCTATCCCTTTCAGTTAGGGCGGGATAGGAGTAAATATCCACCACACTTCCTCCAACAAGGGGGCGGGAGGAAGTGGATGCCAAATTGAGACAAACCCATCATTTTTATGGATTGTCCTCTTGCAAACAGGAACAAGTTCTGCTTGCTGGTACGAAGAGATACGCTTGCCTCTCTCTTAGTACTTGGCCCCAGAGGTCTGGACCATTGATCCTGCGTGCACCACCCCGATCAATCGGA
>NC_061106.1:44369934-44402434 GCF_015104395.2 Macrobrachium nipponense
TAAATTGACCTTTATCTTGGTAGATTTTTCTGATTACCTCACCTGCGCTGCATTATATAAACCCTCTTCTATACTTCCATAACAAAGAAAATTGTATTGATACCATTCTGAACTATGTATTAAGTTATCGTTCAAAATTCACGAGTTAGGTTAGGTTAGGTAACATCTTGAACCCTGTTTTTATCAAATCATTGTTAAAAATTCATGATTTAGGTTAGGAGCATCAACTCAATGACTAAGGATCTTTGATTAATAATAATAAATAAAAAAAACTATAATTCAACAAGTCTTTGCGCTCGTTTAATTTCATAAGCATTAGGGTAAACAACCGAGTAGACTAGCTGCGGCCACCCTAACCGTGTTCAGACCCACCTTCAGAAAAATACTTTAAAACGTCCTGGGCACCATCTCCAGTGTCCGGATGTGATAAAGTACTTTTTCTGAAGGTGTATCCGAACACAGTTAAGGTGGCCGCAGCTAGTCCACTCGGTTGTTTACCCTAGCCTATGCCTAACCTAATAGGCTAATGTTCGACCTAGACTATCCACGACTACTATAAGTCTTTCCCGTTTAAGGTAATAGGTATGCTGCTGTTGAAGATTTCTGTATCCTATTATGTTGTTTTTAGAATATTAGTCTAATACTATACTATAGATTTACTTATATAATCCAATAAGCTTTAAAGATGGTTTTAGGCTACCGAGTGAACCTACCTAGGCTACGTGTGCATGTAGTAGGTTGGCATCGCCCCAACAAAGCACAGACGTGTTATTCATACCTAATCCAGGCCTAATATGATTTAAATCATCGTCTACATCTAGTTTAACGAAAGCCTACCTACTTTAGACATTTCATTAAACAAATTAGTTAAAAATACTTAATAATCACAATAGGTTTCACAGACATGCATTCCGTAACCTTATACTAGTACCAGGTAGCTATAAGTATTCTCACATCTCCTGTTTATCGATCCTCTTCTCGGTGGGCGGGGCATCTCTTTCAATTAGACGTAACCCTATAAAGGCCTAATTTAGAGGGTCCGGTCACAATTATAATCGAATTTTCATCGTGGGTCGAGATGAGATGAGATGACGTCTGCCATAACCACAATAACACTTTCCAACGAGACGCTTCGTGACCCGAACGAAATGTTGTCAGTCAGGGGAGGGACGAGTCATTTCGTACCTTTCGTAAATTCGTGGGAATTTCGACCTTTTTTTTGACATTACTTGACATAAATTACAAAATCCAAACCCAAGATGTTAACATATTCCATTTAAATTTCAAAGTGTGTAATAGGGGACGAGTCCTTTCGTACCTTTGGCAAATTCGTGGGAATTTCGAACTTTTATTTTGACAAATTACAAAATCCAAACCAAAGATGTTATCGTATTAAATTTATACTTCAAAATGTGTAGTAGCCTAATATAGGCCTTGCCTAATACCAGGGATTCATGTCTTTTTATACCTCTTCGAAATTCGTGGGTCATTTTGGTAGATCTGTACTATAAGTACTATTCAGCTAGACAAGGCTAGAGTGGCAGTTAACATTTTTCTATAGTTTACCTCATGAACAAGAATTCAAAGTAATAATTTTTTTCGCTCGGCTGTAATTAACCTGTAATTTACCTTTGAAATCTGTCCTACGGTGAGGGGGATTATAATAGGCCTAAAAATGTACAGGGAAGGCTGATGGTAGTGCCTAGTATGATGCCTTACATGGTATACGGATAATGAATCAGATTTTCTTATTTAATTTCTGCGAGTTATTTGTTGAGTTTCGTGCCCCTCAAGATTGCCAGTAGTTCAACTTGAAAATGGAACGCAGTCGTCCAGTAGTACTTTATGATGGCCTTGAGTATAGCTATAGACCGTTATGACTGTTTCTTTGGTCCTTGATTGAATAAAGTGGAACGTTTTGACGATTTATGGCAACCTGCTAACCTTTAACGCCATCTAACTTTCCAAGTTCAAATTTACAGTTATAAAACATAACAAGCTGCGCGCGCACACCATTTACATGCAAATTTATACCAATGTTTGCAAATAATAGACTGCGACATGCACCGGAAATGCCGGCTAAATAGTAGTCGAATACATACCGTGCCTAAAAATAAGGTTAATAAGTACTACACAAGTCTTGTGGGCTATAAATCACAGCGTTTCTCCATTTAGGAATATATGCCTAGGGTAAATAACCGAGCGGCGACAAAGCAGCCACCTTCCCAGAAAAGTACTTGAATTCGCAATTTCGCTGCCATGACCATCAGTGACCAAAAGAGTTATGGCCCATCCTAGCAACACACCGAAACCTCTACGTTCTTCTCGAATTAAGTGTTTTCTCCTAAATTAAGAAGTAATGGCATGGGTAATTAAAGTTTTTTTTTCTTCGGGAAGTGGCTACGTTCCGGGAGAGATGGCCGTTTTGTCGCCGTTTGGTCAATTACCCTATATGCCAGATTTAATCACATATAACTATCCTTACCTTAGGCAGACTAGCCTAGTCCATAAAATTATTTGCAGAGGAGTTTTCATTTCTAATTTCTTCAATAATCACATCCTAATCCCGTGTCATTAAATAGGCGCACCGGTCTAAAAATCAGTCATCATTGTGGTCACGCAATATTTTCTTGAAAATTGAGACGTTCCATCTTCCTCATTTGGCAGTAAATGAAAGATTGTTTGTTTGTTTGCATGGTGTTTCTACGTTGCATGGAACCAGTGGTTATTCAGCAACGGGACCAAAGGCTTTACGTGACTTCCGAATCACGTCGAGAGTGAACTTCTATCACCAGAAATACACATCTCTCACTCCTTAATGGAATGGCCGAGAATTGAACCGGCGACCACCGAGGTGGGACGCAAACACCATACCAACCACGACACTGAGGCGCTTAGTAAATGAGAGAGAGGCTAACATTTTTTTTCTTATGAACTGATTGATGTTCCTCCAATGTTAGCACTCTCCAACTGACCTCTCTTCTTTACCTTGGTAACGACTGAAGAGTATATGAATGGGCAAATTTAACCCTTTATTCTTAATATTTTCGGCACTATATTTAACACATTTCGACATCCTGTATTCTGTAATTTCATATTTTAATGCAAGGGTGCAATAACCGTATATACTTCGTTTACTTAGTTCTCGAATCCATGAATGGGCCATTTTTTTTTTTTTTTATTCTGTACCACCTCTTGGCTCTTGCCTTCTTACACTCCCTCCTCCTTTGTAAGGCGGATTTAATAGCCGTATCCAGTCTTTTAGATTATTCAGAATGAAATATACAAGGATGCTGTTCTAGTCAACTGGAATTTAATTGTATATAGCTTTTGCTAAAGGTCAAAGGCCAAGTACTGGGATCTTCGAGGTCATTAAGCTCTGTCAAGGAAATTGAGAGTAGGTAGGGTTGAAAGGTGTAAACCTCGCTGTTGCACTGAAATAATTAAGAGGGTGGATGGCACCATGGAAGAGAGATAATATATTTGTATGGCATTTTTATTTTGAATGGAACCAGTGGTTATTCAGCAAGGGACCAATGTCTGAACACATCGAGAGAGAACTTTTATCACCAGAAATACACCTCTCTCGCAACTCAGTGGAATGCTGGAGAATCGAATTCTCAGCCAGCGAGGTGGCAGGCCAAGACCATACCGATCACACCAGTGAGGCTTCTATCCTGCTGAGTAATTGGTTACTAGTACTTATGAAGCACTCACATTACATCCACAAGATGAAGCATGTTTTGGTATTGTTAATTAGATTTTTTTTATTACTAAAGTAGTATTTTTTTTTATTAAAAATTTGATTTTGTAATTCTATTTTTTTTCTGTAGTGATCAGTAATGTAGGTTTAAGGGGTTATTTGATTTATTGATTGTTAGCTATGAAAAATACAAATAGTTTTAAAAAATTTGCCATGTTTTGTCAGTTGGCATTGACAAGGAGTGATTGCTTCTTTCCTGTCCATATGTTGGTTGTTATAGTTTTGTATGCATTATATTGGGATCGAGGGTAATTGTGTAATTACACTCCCCTAAATGCATTCTGTTTTACAGCTATTTTCCTTAATGGAATGCAATATAGTTTAGCCAAAGGCCAAGCACTGGGACCTATGAGGTCATTCAGCGCTGGAAAGGAAATTTGGAGCTAGGGGCAAAAGGGACTCTGCAAAGACCCTTTAGAATTGCACTGATGGCAATACCACCCTATGGGGTATTTTCCTCAAACTTCATTTACTGCTGCAACTCTCATTTCCTGTCAATAAGTTCCAGCAACTTGATAGGAGAAAGGGTGTTAAAAGAACTTTTTGACATCTGCCCTTACAGAAAAAGTTTCCCTCAGGATAAGAAAATGCCACGATATTTTGTTTAACTTGTTAAGTTTATTGGACCTGGTAGAAATGGAGGGCAAAACTGATCTAAAATGCAGTAGAGTACATAGGCCACTTGTATTAAAACAATATGAGATCCAAAATAGCAATAGAAAGAAAAAGGCAAAATTGTTTTAACCAAGATCTACAGCTCCCACAAAAAAAGACAAAGGGAAGAAAAAATTACAGCATATTACAGGAGTATGGCTACATCATAAGTGTGACGATACTACACCTTAAAATTATCACTAACTGAAAATTACCAAAGAAAATAAAACTGAAGTACTTACCACACACAAAGATGTTAGCTTAGCTCTCTGTAATAGCGAACAAATGTTTACTTCAACAGCAGCTGTATATGCTGTTTTGCCAGATAAAATTTACAAGCACAATCTAAAGCTTTATAGAGGAAATAGTTACCAAATCATTTTCTTGTAGCAATAATTAAAACAAACCATCCATAAACTATCATATATATATATATACCAAAACTACACACATAAAACAGACAAGACATAAAACTAATAATTATTAGCTAGCATTTAGGAGAAACCCAAATACTTCTTCATTCAAAAGGAAATGCCCAGGGGCAAAGGCTATAGTAAATACAATGGAAACATGCAAGTCTTTATGGAATGTTTCTATGAAATACTGTATAAAAAACTGGCATGTTAGTTGCCAATAAAAAAAAAAGGAAGTTAACCTATCACAAATTTCAGAGAGCAATATAAACACTAAAATCTACTTGCATGAACTGGAGACACAGTTACTATAGAAAATATACTTTACCAGACATATTTTTGCATGAATGAAAAAACTGGAGTAGCTGTCACATTGTAAACATCTTATAGTATATACAAAATTTTTGAGCACTTTTATGTGAATGTGTAAAAAAAAAACAAGAAAGAAAGAAAAAAACTGCTAACAGCTGAGTATGACTTGAAAAAGTTTGGAATCTAAGGTCCTACAAACTGGATCAATTATCAGAAAAATTTTCTTCCAGCATATGTTACCAAAAGACATGTCTTATCATACACAAAAAACAGTGTCTTATCATACATAACACTCCACACAAAAATTACTATCATGTCCTCTTGCAAATGTCTATGTTAAGATTTCTGAATATGAAATCATTTGAATACACAGTACTGAAATGTTCAATGAAATCAATTTTGTACATCTCTGAAATAGTTGGCTAACAATATATTTGAAGCCATTCAATAATACCATTTAATAATATATCTTAAATTGATTCTCTATCCTTACTACAGGACTTGCAACTAAAGGAGGGTACCACAATTTTGTACAAAAAAATGAAAACCTGCAGAATGAAAACAAAAAGACAAACACAACTATACTCAAATGAGATTATCAAGAGGTAGGGTAGATGTAAAATCTATGAAAAAAGTCAAATAAATATATTAAGTACAGTCCATAAAAAAAGAAAATAAATGGGCTATGCAGTAACATAATACATAAATGAACAGCTACCAAACTTCAGTACAAAACTTTGAGAGGGATAAAGCTCTGGAAGTGCTGCATAGTAATTATAACCTGCTAAACAGAATGGCAAAAGAAAACCTAAACACTCATTAAATGGAACTAAACTATTCCAATGGTACCCTATGTGTTCGTTCATCACCAGCTCAAATTACATTCTATGTACAAAAGTAGGTTCCTATTTAAATTTTCAACAAAGTGAAAATAAGAGGAAAGCTAATTTTTTACACCTAATTGTAGACCTCAGGGAAATAAATAATACTTGTGGTCTCATACATTACTAATCCCAGTTACTTGTACTATTCAGAGGTTGATAAATTGAAAAGTCAACAATACAAAACAAGAGAACTACATCATGGGTGCCAACATCAATTCTCAGTCCCTGTTACTGATAAATTATCATCAAGATTTCTGGAATACTTTCTTAGAAACTATCAGCAAAACTGATAAGACAGAATGACAAACATTACATCATTAATACAGTGCAAAACATAAATATACAAAATATACATATAAAATATTTCCATTTTTTATCAAATTTATCATTCATATTACCTAAATTGAAAAACACAGATTATATGCATTAATAGTTGAAGATATTTCTGAACATTCCTTTCTCACAAAAATATAGCTTCCATACCTCAGTATAATTAATATAAAGCATTCACAGCAACTGAATGACAGAGGGAAGATTGACAATTTTCGTTGTTATTACATGAAGTAAAATGTAACAGGGATAAAAATGCTTATGTTTAAAGATGGATATAAATTTGCAAAAAATTTTTGATTGTTGTATAATTACAATTTTCCATTCAATAAAACTAAGCAATTCTTACAAACTAGCTATATTCTTAAGGAGTTCTTATTTTCTCTTTCAAAACCTTTCTATGCTACTCTTTTCAGCAGGTAAACTGGCAAAACAAATGTTAACTTCACTTAATATATGGATGGCATAAATTCTCTTATGAAAATATCAAATAATTTCCATAAACTTAGAAGATCTACATACATCAACAACATCAACAGTGCTCTTTTTAGACGTAACGATATGCGTAATGTACAGTCCACTCCTTTCAAATATAAAATTCTACGACATAAACCTTTTAGTATCAAACACAATAGTTTCACTCTTACTGTGATATATTTTGAAATGCAATAATAAAAAACTGATTAGCATTTCAATTTCTAAATGCATTCTCAGAACACATTTACTATAAACATTCTGAATGCCCCACTTTGGTATCAATAAATACCAATTAATAAGAGAATTCAAGTGCTGACTAAGTCACTAAAATTTCCCTTCCTCAGTTTTCAAATAAAACAACAGACAGCCACACAATCACTGGAATAGTCTTTGTTAAGTACATAAGGTCAACGTCATTTCTCCTCACTCTTCCTTTGGGATTCGCGGCTCTTTGCTGAAGAAGGACTCTGCTTTGGCTAAAGGTGCCCTTTTCTTAGTCTGAAAATTATATTTGATTTACATCATTATATGTGACACATAAGGTATATTTGAAACTTGTATATATACAAAAAATAGGGTATATTTAATCATTTCCATTGAATTGTCATAACTAGATGTAGAAAAAAATTAGATCAAGAAAGCAACACATGTACTCGACCATAAAGCATAAGCAATCTGCACAGATTCAATATATCAAGCTTACAAGCAAGCTAAGAAAATATTGATACATACACACCTAGAAAAATGGAAAAATATTTCTAAACTTGACTCCTTATATGAGATAGCAAACCAAGATTACAATAATAGCATTTAAGAAGGCTTTCATCTTAGCAAAACAATCTCCACTCACTGCACAATGACAGACTGATGAGTACGCTGAAACTCATCCAAATGAAGTTGAAGTATCCCAACCATGACAGTAAAGATCTAATATATGCTATATTAAATTCTATAAAGATCACAGAAAGCAAGTTACTCGATGCCAACTTTCACATTATTCAAAGTAATATATAAGAAATTAATGAAGGTACTTACTGACAGTTACTGTAGAAGGTTAACACAAGCCAGATGTGGAAGAAAGAGAAAAATGGTTAGTTCATTTTGTCTTCTAGAATGAAGCTTTTCAAAGAATCTAATCACCCTATTCCCCAGTGTGATTTGGGTCACTTGTTATCTTGGTGGATAGAAAGCTTTTGGACACTAAAGAAAATAATTAGGATTATTAATGAATTATATCCTAATTAGTGTATTCAAAGTGTGTATCAAAATGCATCAAATGTGGTGACTAATACACAGTGTTTTTCTCTCTCACTATTAGATAATTTAACAGTGTAATATTTAATTCCTCAAATGTCTACAGCTAAACATATAGAACATGTCAATAAACCCAAATTTCATGTTAGGTAAATTATTAACAGCAATTGAATAAATGCATGCAGCGAGGCCAATTAAGAAATATATTTTAAGCATTACCATAAAAATATATTATTCAAAAGTTATAGAACAATGTAATGGTGAATAAATCACCTGTCTTGGACCATGTGCTAAAATTAACAGAGTCCCTTTCCCCACAATCCACTCATACATATATCAATTAGTATTTTGAGGCATATTATTACTGGAGCAACGAAACAGTCAAGTTTAATTAACTCTCTGCCTTCATGGCTACATAAGGATGAAGTGAAGTATCCAATCAAATGGCTACATTTACAATAAATCAGTTTGTCAAACTAAATTAAATAAAACTTATCCAATTTTAATGAACCTTTGTGCTGGAAAAGTACACATCTCATTAGTTCAACTCACATGCAGAGAACATGCAAAACATTCAAATGCAATTGGCCAACAGTTTCCACATTACCAAAAGGAAAACATAACAAAATTGCAATTCATTCTTTGACAGAGCAGGATGGATTCCAATAAGCATCTTATTTTCCAAAACTGCCCTTTATTCATGCACCACAAACAGAAATTAACTACAGAAGTCAATAAATTTACACAGTTCAGAAATACATAAAATAACCTACTATCTTCGGTATTAGTAACACACAGCTGTCAAACATGAGTCAATTCGTTATATTTATATATAGCTAATAACATCTTACAAAACTAATACGGTATATCCAACTGTCAGCACTCTAGTGCTTGAAAATCTGTAGTCACAGGTATTTTGTTTTTGCAAAAATTTGTTAAGCTCTTCACCATGTTGAAGTGATATAAGGTCATATGACATACTGGTTACTTCATATTGAATTTTTCATTTACCATTACCATGAAACGTTGTGATATTGGTGCCTTTTACTTCAATATCAATATCATCCTCCAAAGGAAAACCAGCTTACAAATAAGCATACAAGGCCTTGTTCCCAAATAAAATTATCTTTAGACTGTACTATATATTTTATGAGGTACAGTACTGTTTGGGAAACTCCATAGGAAGGTTTCAATGATTTCTCATTCTGCATTCCTTGCATCTTTTTATTCTCAGGCATACTGGTGTTATTTTCTACTCTCTCCTATAATGTGTCTCTCTTAATAGTTCCTTTTACTCATTCCATAAAGGTTTTCATTGAAGACTTAAAGGAAGTTTTTCATAAACTACTGTCTTGCTTTTTTGCCTGGTATTCCTACATTCAAGCCTCTGGTTGTTTGTACATTAATTCCACAGGAACATTAAGCTAGTAAAACTTTAGTTGTTAAAATAAAAAGCTGTGCATTTCTGCAGGTACAGAACACTCTTATCCTTTTTTTAAGTTAACCTGATTTCGCATCTTGTGTTTGTAATGATTTTCAGTCATAAGCCTTCACCAACATAAATATAAAGAGCATTAGTTTACTCATTAGAAAGGCTTCAAAATGCAGTGCTGCTCTTGCATGTAGTATATGTACTTTTTTGTAGAGGCAACGATGAAGAAAATCACAAAAGTAATCAAAACTACATGGCCACAACATATAATAAATGCTTTTATAACATGATTAATGGAATTCTGCCTCTTTTATCACAAAAGTACTTTGCCAACAACTGTATAAATTTCAAATGCTTCCAAGATTACTGTAATCTAGTTGTAAACTTTTTACTTAATTCATTTTATCATCCAAGGCAAGCTAAGAAAGTTGTTGGCAGAGTGGGCAAAATAAGTATATTCTAGGAGAGGAAATGTTTACACATTTTAAAATGCTTGCAACACTAAATGGCTTCCCAAACTTTTCCTCATAACAAAACAATTTGCTTTAACTAGTAATCATGACCAATCACCAGGTAATATGTTAAAATTCTGCAATAATTTACAAATAGATAGTCCCATCACCCATGTTTTTTATGTCACCTACTGGAAGAGAAGTGAATCTGGTAAAGAAAATGTAGTTATCCTGAAGGTGAAAAAATACTTTGATGAAGAACAATCACAAGTCATACCTCCTTAAGAACCAAATAAAGGAAAAACAGGATACTGAAACGGCAAAGTGAACGTTAAAATATTAAACATGCACAATTATCTAATACTCAAGAAACACAAATTATGCATAAAGAAGGTTAAGCTGTGTAATAAACATCATGAAAATGTTCTTAGGCCAACATACCCCAAAGATGTTGGTATAAAAAGTTTAAACCCTATAAGCAAATCACTGCATGCATCAGAGGGACATTCACAAATACTTTTATTTAATTATAAGGTTGCTTTCAACTTCCATCATATCCAACTCAAATTTTTGCGCAAGCATATTCTTGGTGACATTAAATTACACTTAATAAACATCTTTAATCAAATCACAGATATTCCAGTCCTCAATAACATCAACATTATGAAAATTTAATTCATCCAAACATAATTATTAAAGATGTAATAACATGAGACAAAGGAAGTCAGCATCATACCACTCTAATTATCACTAAACAAGCACTGTAACCTTGTGAATGTTCCACCAAAAAAACAAAACAAAAATATGCATTCTTAAAAAATATTTGGATTGACAGCAACAAAAGCATGTTCAAACCTCTGTTCCATTCACTGCGTTGTGATTCACTTCAGTTGATGCCGTCTCAACTACTTGAATGGATGACGACTCTAAAGGAAAGTAATTTCTATCTAAGTTTAAGTAATACATATCCCTGATAAATGGAGAAATGCTCAACTTCATTTACTAGGCCTAAAATGCATCAGAAACTTAAAGGTACTGTACTTCTTTCATACTAATTAAATGAAACTATTCACAATTTAGAGTTCCCCCAAAAACATATCAAGACTATGAATGACCAAAATAGTAAAAAGCCTACTGGGTTGGTATATACAGCTAGCTCATGAGTAACAAATATGCCTTTCAACATGAAACAGTTAAAACAACTGGTATTTCTACAATAACTAAAAACTTGCACCAGCAGGCATATAAAAACAGTTGCTTTTCAAGTTACTTCAATATACATAATATGTACTTACCTACATAAAATGGATCAACTAATGACACATTAAATCTATACCAAATACACAAATATAAAGACTATTGCAAGAAATTTTATTTGTATATAACTACACTCAAACAACTTGAATATTCAAAAGCACAACAGAAAAATTGCACTTTTCATAATCTGGCTAAAACACAATAAATGGGTAAGTATTGTGCCACATCTAACTTTTTCTGTATACAAATATTTTCTGCTGAAAATGCTGGTCTTTATTCTCTCCTAACCAGATTAACCTGCTATAAATCTTAGCAATAACTAGACACCATACTGGCACTCTCACATCCTATGTAAGGATGCTCTGATGATGGTAAAAGCCTTCAGCATCAATAAAACACCCAGACCATTGGTGCCTCTCTTCATTCAAGTTCCTACATTTACTAGCTTGTAACAAGGGGCTCTCACTCCTCCTTCTAGCATGCTTGGGTCTATTCCACTGCCTAAGTTGCCTACTATAAACATAATTCAAAACATGCCAATCACTGTACCTGTAACTGTGTTGCTTTCCACATTACTGAACTACTGATCACAGTCTGTGCTACTGGGCCTGACAAGAGACATTCTCCCTAATTACTAACACAAATTTGTGAAAGTTCCTCTTCCATAGCTTCTCAATCCTAGCATCTGCCCTTCCTTCCATGTCCAAAAGTGGGAATTTCTAGTTCACTACCGAGTCCCAGGATTTTTCTTGTCTGATTTGGAGGAACTGCCCAATGATTTTGGGTTTTGGGCTGTTCTATTGGCGTTCCACCCACTTACAGACAGCTTTAGGTTGCTGTACTTTCTTGTTTATATCAGTTGTTGTTGTTCTGAAATTCCAGTTTGTACTTTTTACTTACATTTCACAGTCCCATCAAAAGTCTTGCAATTTCGACCTGCCTAAATAATATTCAGCTGGGCAATATGGCTTTGTCCATAAAATTAACCTTTATTTTAAAAATTGTGCTGCATAAAATAAATACATGCACTTGCTGCTTGCCAAGATATTATTCTCTTATTTCCAATTGGATGACTAATCAACCCAAGATTGAAGCATCACAATGAGATGGGAATATGAAAGATGTCAATCTTACCTTGCTTTGAAGGTGACTTCTTATCCCTTTTGGAAGTAGGCCTACATAAGATTTTCATAATATGTATAAAAGGACCACGGCTGTTCCACGAAAAAACAAAGGATTTTTTAACGGAGTAATACATTATGATGACCTTTGTTTGTATTATTATCTCTTCATACATGGTACATTGTATATTTTGTTAATTGGTAATGCTTTGCTTTAAGGGTAAAATAAATGTCACTTGGCAGTGTGTCAATTCATCATCATTTCAGTGTTTTTTGACAACAAACCTAACAGCAGAGGTAGTTCATACACACTTTGCAAGAAAAAACAAAACACCAAACCTCTGTGAGAAACGGTATTACCACACTTTTACTGGCCATTTCGTCTCTTTCATTTTGCCTCTACTTAGTCATCAAGCTCAAAAAAGGATGCCTTAAAAAAGTCAAAACTAATATCACACAGGTAAAATAGAAAATTCAATAAAACTATACACTATTCACTACATACCTTAATCAGATTCAGGCTTCAAGATGATACAGAGTTACACACATAAAAATTTCAGATAAGCAATTCTTATCGTAGTTTCTCTAATAAGTGACATACCTTGCGAAGATGACGAAACAGACGTTATAGTAGTAGATTTGACAACAGTCACACTACTGGTGCTTTCTTGTTTCAGTGTGGAAGTACTGCTTGATACAACCGTTTTATTACCGCTGCTAGATTCCACAACGACTTCACTGCTCTTCTCACTCTTTTCAGATACTTTGAGATCATCCCTATGATGTCATTTGGTCATGCATAAACGTAAATTAATTACTAAAACAACAAAACACAAAACGTTCAACATCATAAAACAAACAAGTGACGTTATTAATCTAGACAACACAGCAATGTTAATGCTGACAACAATAACATTAAGATCAATATTTCCTGCAGTTATGCAATTACCAATTAGTCAAATGTATATAGGAATATAATTATGCACATTTTTGAAGGGAAAAAACAAACAAGTTAAAACATTTCTGATCTGGTATATATAAAAAAAGATTACTTAACAGACAGAAATGACTAGGGAATTTTTGTCAAATAGTTTTTTAAAGATGAAGTGAAATAAAGTCAGATGAATAAACATATTCACGACATAAGGAGAGTGAATAATACATTATCAACTTAAGCAAGTTTGATGAATAATTAACTCAAAAGACCCTAATTCAAAGATTTGCTTATTCATGAGCTGCAGAGGTAAGAGAGGTAGAATTTCCTTGCGACCTTTAAAATTTAGAAAATGGTTTATATGCGTATTATCATGGAATTAATATCACATCTGAATATAATGAGTATAATGTATAAAAACCTGGAAACTAGCTGTTAACCAACAGCATACATTATACTCTTACTCAAAACACTATACTTCAACTGGAATGCCCATTGTTAATTTAAAGATGTATTTTATTCTTAACACCAAAAAAACAAAAAAACAAAAAACAAAACAAAAGCACTGCAAAATCAGACATAATTTTCTTGCCTACCAAATCCATAACTACCTATCTATCATCTATGAAAAATAAGAACTATGGAATTTCATGCAACATTTTCAAAGAATTCTTCTGAAATTCTAGTTCATCATTACAGCATTAAAAAAACACATTAAAGACAACGGGAAAAATCTAGCACAACTTAAATTTCAAATCTTCACAGCAAACACTTAAGGAATGGCCAAAAGATCTATCAAAACTAATATATGATAAATGGCAAATGCATTAAACCCACCAAACAAATTGCACATAAATGAGTGCTGATAATAGTGCTTTCATGCTAAACAAATTATTCATGGAGAAGTAAGATGAATAATGGACTATACTGTAAACCAGCAAAACTCAATCCTTCAGCTTCAGTTACATTTCCAAATCAAGCTTAGCATTAACTATCATGAATTAAACTACCAAACTGCTGTACGTGCTTGGCAAGTGAATGGAAACAAATTAGGCTATGTATGACATCCTTTTTCATAAGTGCAGAAAATAATGATTTGCTTAAAAAGAAACACACATACACATATAAGCCTAGTTTCACAATCATACACACACCTTTTCTCCTGTAACATAAGTCTTCAATTCACTTAATGCAACACACACACTCACAAACACACACACACACAATTATCCTCGATTAGGAAAATTCTTAAAAAGTCCCACAGCACCCAAAACAAAGACAAACCTTGTGAAACAATTTTTAGAAAAGCAGAAGAAGCAGACATAAAGGTACTAACCTTATAACTGCAATTCAGTACACCTATATTATATCTAAATACATTCTGAATGTTGCTGCTACTTATTATAATTACAATAGGCAAAATCCTGATGCTGTCTTGAGGGATATTAAAAAAAAAAAGCTTTTGCATAGTTTAGTATTTATAGGTGCTTTTCCAGTAAATACAGTAGTATGCATTTACTAGCAGTCCCCAGGTTATGGCGGTCTTGGGTTACAGTGTTCCGACTTTATGATGCTTGCCTCACGGCACTGTAAGTGGTTTTATGGCGCCAGAAACAGAACATCCGCCATAAACTGGGGAATGCCAGTAGTGGAATATTTTTTTATAAGATAACGCTATAATGTTCTTACTTTTGTGGATTCAATAAGCATTACTGACTAGGTGTTTGCACATTTGTTTACATACAAAAGGTTCAGTAAATTGAAAAAGATTTTGGGGTAATAAAGTGCAGGTTATGCTTTGGTTTATTGCCTTATCTATTATGCAGATATGGCAATTGAATATGAACAATCATCTAAACCTAGCAGTTCTGAAAATTCTAGGTGTGTGTGTGAAACAGATCTTAAATAACAATCCTCTCTTGCATAGTAAAAGATATGAACAAGAGGCCATCTAAGCAGACTAATAAATTCTCAAAATATACAAATGAATGGCCAGGTATTAAATAAAACAAAAAAACTTTATTTACTTAAATATTTGAGCGGGCTAATTCATGCACTTTGCTCTGACTAGTGAGGCAAAATAAGACTAAATGAAGACTAGTAGTATAATGTACTGTACTAAGCACTTACTATGAATACTACAATAAAAAAAGGAAAAAAATAGTGCCAAACAATGACTGTGTACTGCACAACAGAGGAAAAGCTTACGAAACATGAGTAATTAAAACATCTATGTACAAAGCACAAAGTCAATATGCTTAGACAGAAGTAGCAAATGTTACTCACATGTGGTCACGAATAGAATCAATTGTTATGTCGCCACTTAATACACTTGAGTCACCATTTTCTTTAACTTCATCCAATTTCTTTAAACTCCCGCCTACTGCTTCCGCCGTAGTTTCTTTTTCCTCTTTATCTTTATTAGATTCATTTTCAGCCTGAAATATAAAATCAGTAGGGATCACATTTCACATAAAACTTCTTTACCAAATATTTACCTCTTATTTTGATATAAATAAATCTTTCCGACAAAACCCTATATTTTAACAATACAAATAAAACTTTCAACCCAACGGTATAATATTCACTTACGGATGATATGCATGAATACTTACTTCCAGAGTAGTCAATTATAATTGGTAATTGTGGTGGATAAGAGTCAAATTCTAATTGAACAAGTGAATATTTTGGGATAACTGGGAGACCTGAACATTTTTGCACAAGGATTTGTACCCAAAATTTTGTTTTTTGTTTACATAAAAAAAATTACAGTAGAAAGTCCATAATCACCATAACATATGCTCCTGCAATTTCTTCCAACTTCTTCAATCTATTTCAGTATGACACAAAGCTTATACCAGTTTGCCATTTGGCAAACATACAAAATGTGGTTATAAATTTAATATACTGAAATTTCAATAATCTTGGCATGGTGAGTTTGTCAAACAGAAAATGCCTCGCAGTAAAAAGATATTTGATCCCTTAGCTTACATAAATTTCCCACATCAATACAAGTTTCACAAAAGGGTACTCCCAGTATGAAGGCAACAGCTTTGGTAGTAAGCTCTAAGAATTTTTGGAGAAACCATTTGCTCCAATTATATTATCATCTCACCAGCAAGCAAATCTTATTGTAACAGCCTATAAGATTCTTGAAATGTAATGATGTGGTTTTGGTACAAACTCAAACATCTTAACCATAAGAGTAAACATGAAGTTATACAGTACCTAAGAATGTAATCATTAAAACTTCATAAAAATGTTTACCTCCCTCTCCTCAGCAGGGGGTTCAGCTGGTGCTGCTGCATTTTCGGAAGGTTCTGGGGCATCCTTGTCGTCATCTTGCTTTGGCTCATCATTTACCTGAAAGCCCAAAAGCCAACCTTATTAGACTGATTATAAACTACATGGTCAATCCTACTGAATTTACCTGGATGTCAAAAACATCTTTTATTTATTCAACTGAATTCACTGAATAACTTAAAACACTACACTGTTCTTCATCCTGGACTTCACATGTTCATAGCATGCTGGCTGACTTCCCCCTTTTGTGTGTGTGTGTGTATCTTTTTTCTGTATAGTAACTGTTTATTGCTGTGTTGATCTGATATTTTTCTGCTTTGCTGTCTTCACTGCCCTTATATGTCCTGTTTTAAAATTTGCTTCACTTCCAATACCTTATACTTCACTATATATGTGTAGATACAATGGAAATAGTACAGTCTTTCCATGTTAGGTGAAGCCATGATTATTAATGACAAATACATACTTAAATGAAGATATCATTACAAATGTAAGATCAATCTCTGTGAGGAAAGTAGTTTTTCTTACCTTGGCATCAGAAATTTCTTTTTCCTTAACTTCTGGCTGTTTAGGCTTAACAAGAACTGGAATAGTTCCTGATGCTTTTGTAATATACCGCGCTGACAGGGATACACGTTCCAACTCACATGGAGACATCATATATAAGGCTTCACCTCGATTGCTGAACACCACACTGTTGATACCACTATTAAAAGCACAAAATTAATTAGTAAAAAACAAATATTATGAGTTTAAATAGTCAATCTAGAATAACAAGAGGTAAAAAGTATTCTAACTACAGTATAAAATACCTAATTAAATTAGCTTTAAACATTTCCCAAACCCAGACTAAAGGGTAACACTCACTCCATGGAAGAGAATGCCACAGCAGGGGAGGTAAAAAAATGAAGAACAGCAGCTAATAAAAAATGGAGACAAAACAATGGCAATCATCCAGTATTTCAGTACTATCACAATGATTTAATTATTATTGCACTCATCTTTAGCTTAGCAGTTTTTAGAATATCCTCAATTCAACTCTTAATTTTAATTACCTTGTAAAACCATGCTAAAGCAAATAATGTACAATATTCTATTCCCATAATCACTTTCAATCCGAGTAATACAAACCTAATGTCTTCTTTTTTAATATAGGGTGCTTGTATTTGTCTTCGGCAGTCTGGCAAAGAGAACACATTGAAGTCACCCTGGTTAGTTATCACCATAAATGCTGCTTCTGAATACGAAGCATCTGCACTGGACACGAAATTGGCATAACCAATCTTACGCACTCTCGATCCTTCATGAGCAGTTAGTTTGAATTTACAGAAAGGCTTGAGTTGTGGCAAAGTAAATACCTGAAAGAGAAAGAGCATTACAAACCATAAGCTTAACCTCAACTGTTCAAGTAATTCTTTGAACTCTATTATCACCAAAAACAAATTTGCTTGGGTTATGGTAGAAATTGAACAAAAAAATTTAAAAACTGACAAAGCACAAAATATAATCTAACATAATTCACATCACTTCAGATACTGAAGAAAACATAAGGATGAAAGACATGTAAACTTGAATACATTACCTTGAATTGTTCCTCTGAGCATATTAAGACTCTGTGAGGTTGGTTAGAATTGTGAGGAGCAGCTGCTTCTTTTTTCACAGCCATAGGCTCCGGGAAGGGTCGACTGGCCCCATCTAAGATACAAATGCTTATAACTGGAGCGCCATGTTTGAGATGAATCTCTTTTCCCAACTGTACAGTTAAAGTTATTTCACTTCTTTTATCTGAAGGTGGTATGGCAATTGTGAACACAAAGATGGCACCACTGTTTGTGCCAGCCCACAATGTGGCAGACATTGCTTGAGCTGCAAAAATCAAAATCAAAATTATAAATATCTAGTAGCACAAAAAGGCTTATTCTTACTTAGGCTACAAAACTTCAGGAAAAAGGGAATACAAATTGGAAACACACATGATGACATATAAGAGGGAGGAGACTAATTATGTAAAATAAAGCAAAAATTACAACATATTACATAATGCACAATTTAGATTATTAAACAGGTTAGCCTATAATAATTTTTTGTATCAAGTGATTCTTACATAGCTTTCATGGCTTAATTTTCAAATCACAATAGATTTTAACCTTGATGAATATGAACAAAATTTGTGACCATCCTTACTCAGGTATCAAGAGGTCTTGTTCAGTTCTCTTCATCTTGCACAACCTAAACTGACAAGATCAAATTCTACAAGTGATACATTGACAGTAAGTCCCACTATATTAAATTTTCTGATAAAATTCTTATGAAAAAGTCCAATAACAAGCTTTATGTCATCATCCAAAGTAAAAATTTTGCCAATTAACCAACAACAAAATTCAAGTTTTGGAAGTAAATCAAATAAGGACACAGTCTAAATATTTTACAATCTGATCAAATCATTAAATTTTTATTGAGTTAATAACAATCAAATTTCATTATGAAACCCAAACCCCTTGAACAACTCTTAAAATACTTTACCTCCCTCTTAATAATAATAATAATAGTAGTATAAAATTTTTTAAAGTAATTCTTATTATTCCAAAAGTACAAACCTGAGGCCTTTACATATGGAAGTACCTTCAGCACTGCTGGAAACTGACCATTTATTCTAACAAGGTTGTTAGGTGTTTACTGCCAGTAGGTAACCTTACAACCTTGTTAGAATTGAAGGGCAGTTTCGAGCTGCAAAGGTACTACCATTGGTAAAGGCCAAGGTTTTGTATTTGTTGAGGAAAAATTAGGTTTCACAGGCTCCATTTAAAATGCTGATACAGTCCGACCTCGAAATTCTGGCATTCCATGTTCCAGGATGTTATGGAATCAGCCGCCATAGTTCATGAGTGGCTACAGGGGTGTTGCCACATTTCATTTTTTTTTTTTTCAGAACAGAAGCTTTCTCCACAAATATACAAGCAGTGTTCATTTCCAACTACGTAAAACATTCTGTGAAACTAAAAAATTTACAGCAGACTTGGTTATCAGCGATCCGGTTTTATGGGGCTTGTCTACCACCATAAAATCAGTGCCTTATGTCACCATAAGGCGCAGAATTCTGGTTATCAGCGCCATAACATACCTAACAGAGGCACTCTCAATCACAGTGTTTCAGTTAATGGCAGTTTTTGCTTATCAGAATTCCCCTGGGAACAGAACCCCCGCCAATAACCATGGACTGCTTGTAATTAGTGTCTAAACTCATGTCTCCTCCGATCTAATGTACGTACCACGGGATCATTAAAATTTTATTCAAAATCATGATTTCATCATATACATCATGTATAGTGCGAGGTGTATTCCAGTAGACTACACTATGCTAAACTTTCAGTTTCTGTCTCGATTTTGTTAGATACCATTGACAGAGTTAGCTTTTAATTAATACATAGGCTTAGAAGTCAAAGTTCATTAGGTAAACGTGAATCTTCATACATTAAATCAGGCTTACCAACATTGTGACTTGTCTGAGATTCCATCACTATTTTCTTATAATTAACAACTTACTATTGGGTGCAAGACACTGGCAAAAACAACAGCAAGTACTGAAAAAAATAAAATAAAATAGATCTTTATTCTTGCTTCACTCAAAGTAAATGAAAGTGTTACGAAAGTATGCCACTAAATTTACAGTTGTAGCTGTGGCTGAAGAAACGAATAATGTGCAAGTCACAAAACATTTTGGAAGAGCCTGAAGCAACATCCAATACAGTACTGGCAAAATCACAGCTTTACTTCATTTATGCTACTGCATCTAAAAATAGAGCTGCATTTTTAAACTGCTTTGATAATTTTCATATAAAACAAATCTCTGAAATGCATTTCATTTAGCAACTAATGGCTGTGATGATATTGGTTAAATACAGTCAGCTGGTGATTGTAAGAATGTCTACATTAGCAGAATGCAAATGGCATGCGTTTGCTATGTTCATAATACAACAATAATGCACAAAATATAACTGCATACGGTACATAACAGCAGTTTTACTAATAATTCTTAACACAACTGTATTATTTGACTTTTGCAAATTGATATCTTTCAGCATGTCTCACACGCACATGTAAATTTTAAGAAACAAAGGCAGCAGATTTTTAGGTTTTTGCTGAAAATGAAAGCCAGAAAAGTTTGAATTGCTGAAAAACAATGAAGGGTGGAGGAGATCAAAATTTGACAGTGTGCTTATGTGAAATGAGCTGGCAAAACTGTTTATATAGGAGTTTTTAGGGGTGATTTCTAAAATCCGGAATTTTCTGTGGTCCGGCAGTGGTCTGGTCCCAAAGGTGCTGGATTTTCAAGGTCAGACTGTAACAAAAAGCAAGGTGATGCAAAACAATTCCAAAAATGATATTGTAATGATAAAATAAGGTTTCACATATACTTACCAAACAATTACATTAGCTGTACGCTTTCAAACTGGCAGTTGAAAATTCAAATTCCTGGCGGCGGTAGCAGCGCTGCCATCGTTTGTGTAGGTGATACAGATCCCGCCCACTTTCGGGAATACCTGGTACAGCTGAGCTTTAGACTTCAATTTGTTTGAGCCGCAACATCCATCTGTGGGGAGGGAGGGAGGGCTCTGATTATGTAATTGTTTGGTAAGTATATGTGAAACCTTATTTTATCATTAAAATATCATTTTCACATAAGTGACTTACCAAACAATTACATTAGCTGACTCCACATTACCCGGAAGGTGGGTATATGGACAGCTTTATGAACAAAAACAACAGTCATGTGCTCACATTATATATAATGTCTGCAGTACCTTATCTTGTGAGAGAGCAGCTACAGGTAGATACTGCCTCTGGTCGGCGCTCTCATCACATGTAGGAGACATGGCAGTAAAGGCCAGGGTCGTCCCTACTAATGGTGGGATTTTTGCAATCATGGAAGTTCACCGATTGTATTGACAAAAACAATAATAGTTTGCCCTTGCCCTGGGCAAAAAGACCAGATAACACTACACAACACCATCACCTACACTAAAAACCATATGATACCCTTAACCAGATATAAGAACTGGTGGGTACTTCAGGTACATGTACCCCCAGGGCTTCACATAAACGCAAAACACCTCAAACTCAAGGCGAGGAGACAGTAGAGGGTAAACACCGGGTCCCCCTATGCTTCCTCTCCCAACACCATTTCCGCTACTGACACCTGGTAAAGAACTTATACAAGGTGATAAAAGTCTTCAGTTTTCTGGATTGGACAATTACAGCGTTGGCCAGAAAATTGAAGATTGCCAGTCTCTGGATGAGGATTTTTCTGCGGACTGACTCAATCTGTTATCCTGTGCGGACAGGGCAGCGAGACACGGTTCAGTGGAATTGGCTGCCTTATTCACTATGGGAGTACTCAAGAAGAGAGAATGGTGGTGCTCCTTCACATCTCTAGGAGTATCCATGAAACAAACATCGGCTTTGTTGTTCTCCCCCGAGTAAACTTCACCTGTTTCCAAGAAACCGTCAAGCATGTACTGTCGGACCTCGAGAACAAGTCCACCAATGATCTTCTGTCTCAATCAGTGAGAAGACCTAACAAACCTCGGGCGACAGGAGCCAAACCTTCCTCCAAGTCTACCAAGAGACCTCTCTTTAAGACAGATTAATGATCAAAAGGTCCTTCACCCCCCGTGGGGGCAAAACTCCACAGCTACTGGGAGGAATTGGGGTCGAAGAGGTGCAGAACAGCGGGTCATACAGGTGCTTCGAGAGGGATATGTGATCCCTTTCACCGGATCCACCACTGTCCAATACACCTGTCTGTTTGACAGCATACTCTACGGAATCAATAAGAGCTTTGGCTTTAGCCAAAGACGTAGAAGAGCTCATCAGCCAAAAGGTCATAGAGGAGGTAACAGACACAAACTCCCCAGGGTTTTACAACCGGCTACAAAAGACACGAACTCCCCAGGGTTTTACAACCGGCTCTTTGTAGTCCCCAAGGTATCAGGGGGATGGAGACCTGTTTTGGACGTAAGCGCTTTGAACATCCTCATCCGGAAGAAGAAATTCCGAATGGAAACCAGTTGATCAGTAATGTCAGCCATCCAACCGGGCGACTGGATGGTATCTCTCGACCTGAAGGATGCTGCTTCCATGCCCCCATTCATCAGAACTCCAGAAAGTTCCTGAGATTCGTCTTCAAGAGGAGTCTTCCAGTCCAGAGCCCTCTGCTTCGGTCTGCCACACACCTCAAGTATTTACTCGGATTCTCGCTCCTCTGGGAAAATGGCTGCACTTTATGAGGATCAACACAGCCTTTTACTTAGACGACTGGCTCCTAAGTGCCGGATCCAGTCGTCCGTGTGTGAAGGACTTGGAGAAGACGCTTACTTTGACACAACAATTGGGTATCTTAATAACCACTGAGAAGTCCCAATTGATTCCTACTCAGAGGATTCTCTATTAAGGATTATTCTCTCTAGCTTTTCAGGTTTTTCTCTCCCTGAAGAAGAAAGAATCCTGCCTGTCGCCAGTCCAACAGTTTCTGGTTCGCCCATCCTGCTCAGCTCTCGAATGGATGAGCCTAGTCAGGACCCTGGCTTCACTGGAGAGTTTGTTAAGTCAGGACGCCTACACATGAGGCCGCTTCAGTTCTTCTTGGAAACAAATTGGTCCCGGAAGACACAGTCGGACTCATTAGCTTTCCCCCTGATGGAAGAGATAATGGTGGATCTTCGTTGGTGGCTTTCGAGGGAAAGATTACAAGAAGGAATTTCCCTAGTCGTGTCGAACCCCGACCTGCAGTTCTTCTCAGATGCCTCAGCCAGCGGATGGGGAGCCCTCCTAGGAGCCAAGAGAGTATCAGGTCTATGGACAGAATGAGAAAGACCTTGCACATCAATGGGAAGGAATTGAAGGCCATCCTTTTAGGAGTACAAGCGTTCGACCTTTAGTCACCGAAGGAAACATAGCAGACTACTCAGCCAACACCACAGCATAGTCGTATGTGTGGAAGCAGGGAGGGACCCACCCGTTCTCTCTCAGCAAGATAGCCGAAGATCTCCTCACCTGGACGAACGAGAAGAGGATCACCCTTCTTCCAAGATTGCATAAGGGAGAATGAACATGATTGCAGACGAACTGAGTCGGGTAAATCAGGTGTTACCAACAGAAAAGACTGAACAAGTGTGTGTGCCAGGACCTCAGGAAGCTTTGGGGAAGACCATCAGTAGACCTGTTCGCCACATCGAGGGACAATCGCCTTCCCCTTCCTGTTCTCCTATTCCAGAACCACTAGCGTGGAGAACAGATGTGATGCTGCTAGATTGGGCAGGACTGGACGATTGCGCCTTTCCTCCCTTCGGAATGATAAGAGATCTTAAACAAGCTTCAATCGCACCAGAATGTGACAATGACCCTAGTAGTGCCATTCTGGCCCAGGAAAGAGCTGGTAAATCTGCTGGTGGATTTACCAGACTAATTTCACAAAATCCATCGCTTCTCAGATAACCCCATTACAACTGATACCACAAAGGTTGTCTGCTCTGGTCCTGACTGGATTCAGACTGTCAGGAACCTGGTCCGAGCAAAAGGGTTTCCGCGAAGGGCGTCAGAAGCTATTGCTAGCTGTAGAAAAAGCTCTTCTGTCCAGCTCTACCAGTCCCAGTGGAAAGTTTTAGGTCATGGTGCAGACAACCTAGCATCTCTTCTTCTGAAACATCTATAACAGAAATTGAGGAATTTTGTTATTTCTGAGGGACACCAAGAAGTTACATCAGTTTCCAAGCATAGAGGCCTCGACATTCGTCTTTAGTTCCTCCAAGATTCCAAGCATGAAGAAGTGGAATGGAATTGGATGTAGTTTAGGGTGGCTCAACGGTCCCCAATTCGAACCATTGAGTTCGTCAACCATGAGAGACTTAACTATGAAGACACTATTCCTAGTCGCCTTAGCCACAGCGGGCAGAGTAAGTGAGAGTCCACAAGGCCGGAGAAGTCTCCTTAGGAGGAGGCAGAAAACTCCCAAAGAAGGAGTTTTTATTTGCAACTTCGACTGAGGGAAGGCAAACGAAGCCTTGCCTGACTCCCTCTTCTTAGCAAGCCACTCTTCTCTTCTTTCAGTGCTTTCTTCGAGGACTGGTTTCGGTAATCCCGAAAGCGTTGATCAATCCTTCACAAACATCGACAGAGGGGAATAAGACGAAGCTGATTCAAAAAACAAAGTCTGTATACGTCTGCAACAGGAACCTTAAAAGTCTAGAATAAGCAGAAGAGGGCTTCGAATCTTGGTCTTGAGTTTCCTCTTCCGACAGGACGGCCGATACCCCGTCTTCCTCTTCCGTCTGGCTCGTTGTCTTCTTCAAAAAGACCATCAATTCTTGAAGTTGATGTTTAAAGGAACACAAAGCGGAATCCTCTAGCAAGGGTTGGCCTTCGCATCATCCTTAGGCGAAGCCGAAGTCGTGGCTGTCGTACGGCTCTTCTTCGAAAACAAACGACTGGGAGTCAAAACAACACAAGACGTATGAGGCGAACGAGTCGAAGCAGCTCGAGACGTATGAGGTGAACGAGTCAAAGCAGCTTGAGGCGAATGAGGTGAACGAGTTGAAGCAGCTCGAGGCGAATGAGGCGAACGAGTCGAAGCAGATCGAGGTGAATGAGGCGAACGAGTCGAAACAGCTCGAGACGAATGAGGCGAACGAGTCGAAATTCCTATTGACACACAACCAGGGTTGCCATTTTGAGGAATTCTGTCTATAAGTGTGGCTTTCTGGTGACATCTGGCAACTCCTTGTGGCTTTTCCGACCACAGGCTACGGCACTGAATAATGAAATTCTTCATTTGCCTTTATGTACAAAAGACGGTACCACTGCAAACAACAAATCCAACAATGCGAGTCAGTCTCACAAGTGAGTTAATGTAACGCACCTGAATGTCTGACTCCGTCTGAAGATACGATATCCAAAGAGGACTGACGATCCTCTCCGAAAATCTGGACCGGAGTCATGGCTGTCGTACGGTTCTTCTTCGAAAACGAACGACAGGGAGTCGAAACCACACGAGACGTATGAGGCGAACAAGTCGAAGCAGCTCGAGGCGAAGAAGGCGAACGAGTCAAAACAGCTCGAGACGAATGAGGCGAACAAGTCGAAACTCCTACCGATACACAACGAGGTGAGTCAGTCTCGCAAGCGCGCAAGCGCTCTTAACGGCGGCGGCATCCCTCTCGTACGCTGGGCATGTCTCTTCAAAGGACGCGACACAAAATCACTCCACACTTTTCACCTCGACAACTGCACGTCACTGATATCTACGCCTTTCCAGCGGCGTTTCCTGGGCACTTGCGAGTCGACTACGTCGACGGAGTCGGCGACTGACCGTGGGCAAACTCCCCCAGTCTCCCTTCGACCTCCGGTATGTCTTCTCCCAGGAACTGGGCAGTATGACAGTGACCTTCGTCTAGGAGAACAGCGGGAACGGACAGTCGCCTCCTCGGACACGACACTGACACTGACACTGACACTTGGCCTAACACTGGCCTTATCGCTTGACTCTTTACGAACACTCCTCTAACATGGAAATGGTGTTGGGACCGGAAACATGGGATACCTGGTCTGGAGTAAATGGTACTGAAGTTGGAGGACTATCAAAAGGTGAAATATTAGATAAAAGTGGAGAAGATAGTGACTGTTTGCTCACCTCTAAAGGCACGGAAGTTGTCTCTACTCTAGTTTTACTACATGCTCTAAGCACTGCTTCCTTCTCCTATCTTTGTCCATTTTATCCAAATGGGCTTGAAAAGTCTTCCAACCTTGTTCATCTAAACTACGGCACTCATCACAAGTTAATTCCTTAATACAGCACTGACCCCCTACATTAACACATTTGGAGTGCGGATCCTAACATAGTTTAGCTAATCTAGTTTTGCAGCCACTGCTGCAAAACCTAACTGAAGAAGAACTAGCATCAGGCATCTTCGTAATAACTTGTTGATAACTAGGCAGCTAACTGATGAAGCAAAAAAGCCCACCAAGAAATTGTACATCACCAAAACGAAAAAATGACAATTTGTCCAAAATTGCATTTTTCCTAACTATACAAACCTGAGGTCCTTTTACAATAGGAAGGTACTAGCGGCAGCTGGATAGGTCGTAAGCTTTCGAACAAGGGGTTCGGTAGTTAACTGCTTGTCCGACAGGCGCGCGCGCGCGACTGGGAGGTAAACAAATCACTTTTGCTTTTGGCCCAAGCAAAAACTGCAGAGTGAGGGGTGGCATGAGGTGGGACTATGTGTAAAAGGACCTCAGGTTTGTATAGTTAGGAAAAATGCAATTTTGGACAAATTGTCATTTGTTCCGACACGGCATACAAACCTTCGGTCCTTTTACAATAGGAAGACTCACTTCTTGGTGGGAGGAATCTGAGTCTTTTGTGAACAGACTGGTGTTCGCCCAACCTTGGAATGCCTCCCTGGTCGTAAGAGCGAGGGAGGGATCCAAGCCTCTGTCCGATTGATCGGGGTGTGCACCGCAGGATCAATGGTCAGACCTCTGGACCAAGTACTAAGAGAGAGGCAAGCGTATCTCTTCGTACCAGCAAACAAGAACAAGTTCCTATTTGCAAGAGGCAACATAAAGTTATGGTTTGTCTCTTGTTGGCATCCACTTCCCCCCCCTGTAGGAGGAAGTGGTGGATATTCGCTCCCATCCCTAGTGAAAGGGATAGGATGGGGCTCTGTCGAGTAGCTCACCGGCATCTCGTCCTTATCCAGCAAGGTGATGACCGTATCCTCTACCCACAGGTAGAGGGGGAGAAAAAGATAGGAAGAGAAGCCAGTCACTCTCTCATTCACTTATCTATTCTTACAGTCACACCAGGACTCGATGCTGTTCAGCCTGCTAGGGTCTGGGTTAGCTACACAACGTGTTGAGCAGCCACCACGGGTCCAAGGAAAACGATCCAAGGACCTGTGGGCAATATCCAAAAGGTAGAAGGAGGTGCCAGTGGTCTGGTTGTACCAGACCCCTGCCTTCAGTACCTGCGCCACGGAGAAGTTCTTGTGTAACTCGAGGGAGTGTACTTCTAGGTCATCTTGGTGCTGACGAAGAGTCTTCAACACTCAGCCTGGGATGTCGAGTTTCTTCAGAAAGCGCGGTCGCGCTTCCACAGGACAAAGCAGCATCTCCTTCGCATCGAAGGCGGTGAAGTCCATTAGGGAGGGGATTGTGAAGGACTCTAACCGATCGTCAGGAACCGAAGGGTTCAGAGTCTTCGCTACGAATTCGGTACGAAATCGAGCGTCACGAATCCCCATCCCCTGGATGCTTGACTTCGCAGGAAAAGTCATGCAATTACCTCAGAGGAAAAGAAGGGAATGGTCGTATGACCTATCCCTCTTCTCGACTTCGGTGATGTCCTGTACCCATACTGGTCTATCCGTCTGCAGCGAAGTTGTTCTTCTCGGTAGTGGATAGGACACCGACACTCAATGGTGGGTGTCGATGGTATAGGTACTGTGACAAGCCGTTAGGACGAAGAAAAGACTGTTATGGAACAACCGAACTAAGTCCACAGCGAAGTTCGTAACAGACTTGGGTTGGGCGCTCTGACAGCTGCCGACTGACTGCGTTCGGTAGGAGGCAAGTTGTCCAAGCACCCGAGCAAGTCACGTGACCTTCGCCTTAAAAGGGTTATGCCAAGAGACTAAACAAATAATTTGTTCGTCACCGATGCCAGAAGGCAAGGTGATGACTCTCTTACGGCATGTGCCCAACAGGCGAAAGTCAATTGCCTTCTAGAGACCGAGGTCCCTGATGGCAAGATATCTCATAGTATAGTTGATTCTCGGCTAAGGAGAAACAACACTATGTGTCGTTGAAGACGAAGGTGTACAGAAAATGCAACCTACGTCTTCACAGCTGAACCGAGAGAAGGATTCTCAAGATTCTGAACCTGTGCTACAAACACTGAGAACGCTAACCGCTATTCATTGCTGTCCAGTGAGGATCGTAGTTGCAATAAAAGCGGAGCGCTTTTCAGTAATGAAGACAGGGAAATACTGCCTGAAGAACTGCTTCTCATGGGCTGAACATTTGGAAGTAGAGCTGTCAGGTCGGAGAGTAGGCGATGTCTTCTGACATATCTGTTAATTCGGGGCGAGCAATGAATAATTGCACACCTACGAATACGAGATATTTTGAAGACAAACTCAGATGTCTGCAAAAATCATTCGCATTATCGCGGTGGGATGCAGCGGGTGACTAGTACAGACTTCTGTTACCGTGCGGTAAACAGAAAGATGAGAGTCCAAGAGATATCTCTGTTGAAAATTCTCGCAATGTCGAAGGCGATGAAATCGAGCGTCACAGCAGTAGATGGTCCTTCATTATTGCGAGAATCCCCGTTAATCAGAGACCTAAGTCCATGATTGTTGGGCAGAGATACGGTTCGGTAGTCAATCAAACCAGGGGAGAGAGAGACGTAACCGTAGGTGCATCTCCGAGACCTAGCTGATACTGAGCCGCTATCAGGCAGTTCAATACGCAGTAGCTCTCGGTGACTCGTCATCCTGAGTTGCCAGGTAATCCATTATTCCACGAAGGAATGCGTTCGGCTAGAACCATCGAGCATAAAGAATACGCTCGAGCAATTATATTTAACCGAAACGGATTTCGGTAAATACAAAAGCTGATTTGGTGTTGTCATGACAATACCAAGTATCTAAAATCGAAACTGATAACTGCTGGGAGGTTGCAGGCAACCCCGAGTTGCAGTTCAATTAAGATACAATTCGTCTCGGTCACAAACCGTAGAGTTAACTACGGTATGCGCCTAACCCCCGGACAATTCAACTGTTAAAAGAATCATGTCGCGAGGGTAATATACGTAGTATATTTGTAGGTTCTGTACCACGACCTCCATCCTAAATTCTTTTCCTCTCGAGGAAAGAGAATAAGGATTGGAGATCGACCGCCTTCGTTCTCTAGTCAAGAGAGTGAAGGAGAAGTCTTTCCCAAAGGAAAGCTTCAATGGTGAACAGAATACCGAAGACGATAGTTCAAACCAAACTGGAAGTTCCCGTCCGTTCTTCTCTATTCCAGGTTAATCGCCTACTGTGAGATACTCTTCTTTCAGCAGCAGTCTTCTTCCAAATGCTAGAAATTACAGGAATTCGAGCATAAGCGAGGTTCCCGATTATCGTGTAACAATTATCGGGGATTCTCGCTCACTTTGGACCGTGGTCTCGCCTAAGTGTTTGGAGATCGTAAAAAACTCGAACACTCTGAGTGCGCCAGAAATTCCGTAGAATTCTAAGCACTCTGCGAAACCCCCCACCGAATTCGTCAAACGATATCGGCTGGTGGTCCTCTCGATTCCCGTAGAAATCGAGAAAGGGGCAGGATCCCTCCTCAACGACCGGGGCTTACGTCAGGTAGGACCCGAAGGTCCCCCCGGTAGCGCAGCCCCTAACGTGGGATCTTACAGAGAAATCTCTGTAGGATCCCTCCTTTCCCTCGTAGCCGTGAGGAGAGAGGGAATGGGGGAGGAATTGGATACTGGCTCGCCTTCCCAGCGGAACTAGCAGTTGGAGAAGAAAAGGAGCAGCCATCGCCTTACGGCGATGGCCTCTCAGAGCCTGGGAAAACGTATCGTCAGGAGAAAACGTTTTCCCGAGGAGGGTTACGAACTCATACTGTAGGTAAGGGTCTGCCGCCACTGTGAACGTCGTCTGGGTGGGGCTGATCGACACCTGACAGGAGAGAGCCGATACCGTCCTCCCGACTCATTCCAGTCCTCGTCGAGGTCGAAACCTCTCAGGAGGACCGAAGGGGTATTCAAATACGGTGTCCGAAGACACGTAGAAACGCCTCTGTCGCAGTAGAGGAGGTGGAAGTAGCTTGTTCGACAGGCCAGAACTGAGAGAGCCTTCTTGTCCGGAGACGAGAGACTACCTGGTTCAACACAGTCGGCAAGCTCCGATCGCGGCAGACCCACCGTCGATTTGGGTTCCCTATCGGGCCCCAAAACGACTCGAGCCGAGACGTGGCTCTGCTGGTGGGAGTGGCGATCCTTCCCCGAGGTCGTTGTGCTGACGAATCAGCGCCATAACCTCGGCAAAGTTCCTCTGGATCTCGGAAGTCACAGCATCTTGCAGAGTAGGACCGTTAAGCCCTTCGAACAAGAGCATATTCCGAGAACCTTCCTCCTAAGAAGGGGGAAGAGCGACAGCCCTCTCGGTCTTCTCCATCCACTTGCGCATACGTCCTGGCCGGTCCAAGAACCGTGCCTGGCACGTAGGGCGTCGTGGTGGGATCATGAGGGGCGCACCCCTCACGATCACTCCTCAATACCTCGCTCCTCCCGGTGTAACCCGAGGAGGTTGAAGGTAGGGGAGAGGCAGAACCAGCAGGCTTGGAGGGCTGCAGGCGATCGTCAACCCGCGGTGGCGATCGAGCTGCAGGCCTGGTCGAACCGTCTCGCTGTGGAGAATGGCTGGACTGAGCACAGCGGCCCCGATCTCGAGTGTCAGAAGAGCTGGTGCTGGTTGCCGTACCCGATCGCTCTCTGTGAGAGCGACGGTCAGGCGACCTGCAGGCTCCACTGTCACAGTGAGACCGGTGCTTGTCCTCACGGCACGTCACGTCGCTGGTTCCAGCCGTGGCTGGCACCGGCGAACGGGAGGACCTCTTCCCAGCCTCAGCCCGTGGCCGGTCGTGGACCGTCACGTCCCCGGGTAGCCAGCTGGTCGCCGCGAGAGCGAGAGCTGGTCTGGTGAGAGTCGCGTGAGCGGCTGTCACCAGTCTTCCGCACCGTGCCGTGAACCTGACGCTGAGCGAGCTCAGAGGTCTGGTTCCTGGCTGCACGGTCGCTGGTAGGCGACCGTACACTCGGTACCTCCCGCGAACGAGAGGCCGAGACGGACCCTGATGCAGTGGCAAAACCACTGACACCAGGCGAGGAAGTACCGGTGTTAGCCGGTACCCCTCTGGTCCCCGTAGTCTTCTTCCTTGCGGAAGAAGAGGACGGGCCCCGCTCCCGAAGGAGCAGGAGGACCAGCGGAAGGAACCCTCCCGTCCCACCGAGGTGAGACGGGTCCCGAGAAGCTCCCGAGGGAGACTTCTTAGGAGGGAGGAGGCAACCTTCTTCTTCCTCGGCTGTGAAGCCTTAGAAGTCGAAGGGGAAGAGGCGGCAGACGACGACGACACCTTCCTCCTCTTCTTCGTCAGCTTCCTCAGGACAGACGTAAGATCTGCCATCCAGGGCGGAGCCGGGGCTGCTGTAGCCGAAGCCACAGGGCCCGGACGCACCTGTACAGACAGACCATAGTCTGGGGTAGTACCACCACGAACAGGGACGACGTCAGCAGGTATGGGCATCTCAGGAACAGCAGGCACAGCCAGCACAGCATCGGTAGGGACAGCCAGCGCAGCAACGGCAGGGACAGCCAGCGCAGCAACGGCAGGGACAGCCAGCGCAGCAACTGCACGGACAGTCAGCCCAGAATCGGCAGGTACGGCAGGCAGCACCGGAAACACAGGAAGTGGAGCAGCAGCCAGCAACATCCTGGTACCGGCGGCAGGTCCAGGGGCGAGCTCTAGGGCAGCGGAAGTGTGGTCGCGGCAGCGCGGCAACCACGAGCGGCGGCGGCACGCCCCCCTCTCGGTACGGCGAACGGCACTTCACAGCGGCTGTAGGCAAGACTGTTACCACGTGAGGCGAGTACACCAGGTAGAGGAGACGTCGTCACCTGGAGCGTGGTCACCACTCCATGGGTGACCGCAGTAGGCCGAGACATAGAACCGCAGCCCCTGGACACTAGCACGCCCTGCAAATGGAAGGACGCCCATACCTCACCAAGGTCCACCCTCGTGGCAGTAGCACCTGCGGAAATAACAGTAGTAGTGATTAGTGGGGGGGAAGTCCCCTC
>NC_061106.1:44407434-44424934 GCF_015104395.2 Macrobrachium nipponense
TTCTTGTGCTGTACCACTCTCTAAATCTTTATTTGTATCCTCTGTGACTTCCACTGTGTCTTCTTCCTCATGAACTGACTGTGTTTCTTCTGCAGTAGCTATAGCAGCCGCTGACTGGGATGCATTTTCTGTACCAGGTTCTGTAGCAACTGAAGATGATGTTTCTGTAACAGCCTCAGTAGCTCTTGGTGGAACTGAAGTTTCTGAGGCAGCCATCCCAGTTTCTGATGAAGGCACTGCTTCTGTACTTTCTTCTGTGGGACCTGTTGCAGCCGAGTGCACAGATGGTTCTAGAGGGGTGTCATCTTGTGACTGAGCCACTGAGGATTCTATCTCTTGCTCCCTATTGTCATTCTTCCCTCCTGCATCCTGAATTCCCTCCCCCTCATCATCACTAACATCAAATTCTTCCTCTTCCCCTTCCTCACTTTCATCCTCATCAGGGCTGCATGAAACATGAGATATGCATGCAAATCAATCCGTTGAATACTCAAAAAATAAAATGAGGCCCATGAAATCATTCATATACATGGTGAACCTTTAAGAATAAGACCAACCATAACAGTGAACTTAAGGTCAAATAAGCCACTTTCTTTCATGCATCCAAATCTAACTTTACTACAATATCAAAGTACCAGAATGCAATGAACATTGTCTCTCTTGATAACACTTGGAAATAAATATAGAATTAGCTTTTTCTAAACGCAAAATACAACAGAAAAAAGAAATCAACATATCAAACCAATGGTGTGCTAAGCACATTTCATATGTAGAACCATAAAAGATTTGGCTAAAGAAAATAAAACAAATGATTGAAAGCACTTGAAGCTCCATGCCTGTAAAATATGGAGGGAAAAATAAAAAAAAAATTAAAAAAAAAGCGTGCCAAGCCAAGTTCATAAATTATGGTGTGCTCACATTTACCTAGATCCTTCTCCTTCTTCATCGTGGGACTCATCACTGGTGTCACTAATAATATCGTGGTCCACCCTACAAGGGTGGTGATCATAATATTATGGTTATGGTAAGTATAGCAACTAATTAGAAAAATCAAAGACGACTCCTCAAAATATATTACCAATTTCAATGTTATACTTAAGTAAATGAAATTTTCTAATTCCTAGTATTTACAATAAACCCAATAACGGAAATTTTATTCAACTGCCAAATTAATAACAAAATTTATGCATACGTAAATTTTATACTGAAAGACAAGTTAAAAAATTTATATCTAACAAACTTGAAAGCTTTTGACCTTGATTCTAAGCTGCCAAACTAGACATTAGTTACCAATATATAAATCTTAAACCACCAATGTACAAGTCTATAATATCTAATACAGAAAACAATCAAGAGAAAGAGAACTTCCATCTAGTCATTTAATTCAATATAACCCTTCATTTATGCCAATAATATTTTTCATCAGTTCCATGACGAAACAAACGAGCTGTCATATTTACAACTATTTTAGACCTAACATTTACAGCCACCAGCAATAATGCCCTTCAAAATAAAAAATGATGTTATCAATGGTATGGTCTCCTAAATTTCCTTCAGCTGTTTACATATTCTCACGAGAAACAAGTCGATGTCATCAACCACACACACAGGTTTGAAGGGTACCAACTGTTGTGTGCTGAACCTACAATAATGATATGCATAGAAAGGAAGGTGTTGCTCACAAGGCCAGAAACCACTAATGATGTTTCACAGCAGTTATTCTAATTGAGAGTGGTTTTAGTTAATAATTTCTAAAAGGCACAAAAATACAAAATAATTTGTGTATTAGCGCATATTTACCATTATAAAGTTTACCCAACCACAACACAACTTTCATTCCTCCGTCCATAAAGATGGACAGTCCCAAGGACAGAAAATAACTCCCATGCAAGGGAATACCCCCTACAGTGAAGTTGCTTGTACACTTGTTTTATTTGCAGGAAACTTTACTGATCCTGACATGTTCCCAGGTATTACATACTTTCATATTGTCTACTATAATAAGCAATGTTAAAAATAAGGTACTTACATATTGGTTTTGCATACTTCACCATTATTACAGCATTTCAAGTTTCATACAGTTGCTTTTGATATTTCTGTACTGTCTCCTAACAAGTTCTAGTACTTAAAGGTTTTACTGGAAACCACACACCATCTGGCAATAACTGTAACTATGCAATGATCTGACTAATATAAATGTATGTTTTATCAAATGCATTTATACATACAAAATTTTACTGTATGCTACTTCTGATGGTCATAACATAAATTATATTTCATTTAAGCCCTAGATTTATGATAACTTCATGAACTCTTAAACCATTCCTAAACTCGTTACACAAGTACTGTAAGGGTAGGGTTGTTACACCTAGGCAAAGTAAGGTTCTGATAATTGAAAGTTACAATTGCATGGTCCAGTTAAAATATTTTACTAAAAATAATGAAAATCTCATAAAGTCCAATTATTCCACACTTTAAATATTTGTTATTCAATTTTTTGATAAGTTCTAATACCTACTTAATGCCCATGTATGTGACTATTTTAAGTAAAACATAGAACAAAGTTATTATCCAAAGAGACACAAAATTTAATTCTGCATTCTTAGATATTATAACTTATTTTTTTGATATCCATTGTTACCATAACTCAGGTGTATTCAGTAACAACCAACCAATTGTGTATAAATAAAAAAGGGAAAAGGATTTTAATGGGTATAATTATTTAACCTTAAATAACTTTGAAAATCCATAAATTATGGTATAAAGCTTTTGCATATTATAATTTCAAATATAATTCAATAGGAAAACTATCATTAATCTAGTCAAAGGTAAGAAACACTGTCCTCGAGTGTCTACATGGTAAGATACACTGTCCTCTGGTGCGTGCAAATAAAGTATCCCTCAGGTTACATGAATTCTTGAAGTAACAATAACACATTAATGGTATGTCTACCAAGGTTCATATGAAAGAAACTTCTAAACAATCACATATTAGAAAAAAAATTTCTGAAATAACACACTGTATTTACAAAAACAGGAGCAAGGAAGAAGGCATGTGAAGAAATGCAAACGGAATAAAAAGCACTTAAAAGATAAAATCCACTTTCAATTCAGTGTATTGTACAAAAGATATTCTTCAAAGAGATACCAAATTAAATTCGAAAACTGTTCAAATAATTTTACCATTAATATAGAAAAGCTAATTATCACCCTCGCTAAAATATGACATTTATATATAAAATAGTTTTATATAAACTTACCAAGTAATTACATCGCTAATGTTTCTAATCGGAAGCTTAAATTCAAAATTTGCGATAGTGCTTCAATTGTTTAATGTAGGTGACCAATCCCAGCCACTAATGAGAATACCAGGAACGAACAAGCAGACATGAAAGTCTACACGAAATCAGCGATGCTTCACTGCATGCGGTTAGGCAACCAACAATTAATGATAAAAGCTGCTGCAAAGATCTGATGTTTACATCTATAATGGCAAAAACTGAATGAAGTTGTCTGCTTGGTCGTTCCCAGTATATTCCCATTAATGGGCGGGACTGGTCACCTACACTAAACAATTGAAGCGCTAGTGCGAATTTTGAATTTAAGCTATGTAATTACTTTGTAAGTTACATATATAAAACAGATTCTTTATGTTAAATAAGTCATCAAAAGATGAAAATGTAACTTTTTTAAATATGTGCTGCACACTCAAGCACCAACAATAGCAGGAAATCTGAGACTCATTGAGTTACTTGATTACTCAGGGCATCTGCAAAACTAAGGAAGTGCTTCTTTTTTTTCCATAAACAAAAGAAAATTTCTTGGCACTTTTAATACTTTCATCATTAATACTAAGATAGAAATTATGCCTGAACATTTAAAACCCTAAAGATGTACATTTAGATTCAGTATCTAGAACAGCATGACCAAGTACAGCTTCAATGTGCAATCATTCTGGTCAGTATAAAGTATTGTATTGCCCTGTACTCCAAGCATAAAATGAATATGCTGCCCTTTTTTTTTTACTGTTGAATATTCATAAGGCATACCAGTGTCATGAAATGCCTTGACAAGATAATTAGCTGCCTTTTTTTTTTTTACTGTTGAATATTCATAAGGTATGCCAGTGTCATGAAATGCCTTGACAAGATAATTACCTAGTAGGAGATGTAGCTAGAGGCTTTCCAGTTTTCCTTTGCGATCTTCCCCGACGTAACCTTCTAAAAGATTCTCTTAAAGACTTTTTTAGCGACTTTCTCCTTGACATGGGCCCTTCATCGGCTGCATTGGCTAAATCTATAAGAAGACACAACAAACTTAGAGCTGTTTACCAAGAAACTGGACGATAAGCTTTTACCAAATTCTATGCTTTACACTTGAATACAAACTAACTTCTTGAAATACTTGCTACTGGAGCATAATACGTACAGTATACAGGACATTATTGTAAATATAAACAACTCTATATCATGGCTTTAAAAAATTCACCTGCAAGCTTTGCTGAAGAAAACACTAGTATTAACACTCACCTAAAGGACTTAAAGTACTTTTGGAAAGAATATTCTTTTTCTGAACGATATCAAACAATGCAAAACCATGTGCAGTGCCACAAGCTACTAATCCCCACTCACTGTGGAGAGTTAATGATGTACAAGATGCTGGTGGGTAAAACTGAATGACAACTGAAGGCTGAAAAAAAACCCAGGATGAGCTATCATAACAGTAATAATTCCCTTTACACTACATACATTATTACAAAATATGTCTTTCTCATACCTAAGTAATATTCTATTTTTATAATAACCCATGAGGATAATGACCTATCACCAAAGTACTTCTGTTATTTAGTAATAAACATATCAAAACCATAACACAAAAATCACTTATAATCCTATCGATGCTAGGACTTTTTGAATTTTCATCTTCCCAAGAAAGCTATTCTCATTTGTACCTTCCTTACAGTTTCTCTGTCAAAGTTTTCATATTAATTTTCTGCATTCAGCAACTTTTTAAAATTCTGACTCCATCTTTCCATTATTCTTCTCTACTTTATAAATTATTTTTTTAAATTAAAAACATCTTTCAACTAAGTTTTAATAATAGCAAAGTTGCCAATGCTTATTTTTGGTAAACTTCAATGCCAATAATGTTAAACCATTGAGAAAAATAAAAGACTGAATTTAAGCAATTTTAAACTACTTTAGAAGTCTTACCTGCATACCAGCACTGAACTTGACTGCTTCAGTGCGCATATCCAGCTTATTATGACTCTTCCACACAAAGTTGTCTGTTTCAGCCACCAAATTCACATTCACACACTGGAAAAGGTTTTAAAAGCATTGCAATAAGAAATATGGGTTACCTAAAAAAAAAAGAAAAAATTAAATAAACTTGCAACTTCCAATGAAGTTTTTATACATACTTAAGATCTTTAGCAAATTTTAACTAATCTTGTTCAAAATATTCAGTTTTCACATTTACCCTTATTAGAGTGCAGAAAAAAATTAGTAAGTAAAAATACTCACCTCAGGTACTATTTCTTTTTCTTCTGTTTCTAAATTTAGCACAAGAATTTGCCCGGCAGTACCAGCAACTATCAACTGGCCTGAATATGGACACATCTCCATCTTCTTAACACCTAATCTAGGATCATCACTATATGGATCAAAGAGTCCTGTCTGAAAATACGGAAAAAACATCCACCGGTAAAGATAGATTATATAAACTTTTTAATCACAACCTTAATAATAATATAAAGTATGATATTCATGTCTTAAATGTTTCCCAGGTTCATCAGTCTCTTGTCAACAAACAGTCATCCAGTAGTACAGACTTTTATGTCTGTTTTGTA
Organism: Macrobrachium nipponense; assembly: GCF_015104395.2. Taxonomy (NCBI): domain Eukaryota; kingdom Metazoa; phylum Arthropoda; class Malacostraca; order Decapoda; family Palaemonidae; genus Macrobrachium; species Macrobrachium nipponense. The sequence goes on from NC_061106.1 coordinate 44,413,286, forward strand.
GCGCCTAAAGTGATGAGGTTGGAGACTAACCATCGACCTCAGTTCACTCAAGTTTAAGAGACAGACCCTTTCAGAATGGAACCAGCAGAGTAGATGCGCTGATCTATTAAGAAGGGGGATCATCACCAGTTCCTTGGATAACAAGGGAGACACTCAAGTTGAAGATAAATGAGTTGGAGGACTGATATGTACCTGCGCACCCATATGACATAGTATGTACAGTAGGCTGACATCGTAAAGCAAACAAAACAAAAGGCTGGTGACCCTAGTAACATTTGTGACAAACGCAAATGATAAAAGAATGTGAAAAAATTTTCCTATAATCTTTTATAAAAATGTCTAATGCTTATAGCTAATAACAAAACTTACACGGCTCAACAGGAATTCAAAAGTTATACCAACTATAAGCAAAAAAATTAACTAGGAAAAATGACAACATACTTTTCTGAAAGGTGGCCAATCATCATCCTCAGCAGCTGCACCATCACCTCCCAAGTCTTCGGATACAAAGAGCTGGGCAGTTGACAATTTATACAAAAGTTTTAACGACACTCCAGATGCATCCCAGAATTGCACAGTACCTGAAATGAAACTCAAAATCACATACTAATCGGTACAAAAAATATTGGACAATAATATAGTTGTACTAAGAGGTACAATCAATTTTAAATTAAACAAATATACCTATAACAATGTATTTTTCTTCTAAATATAACCTGTGCACCTTTCAGTATCATCCAATTTGGCACCTACTTTTTTGACAATTTGACTCCTAAACATCTTTTCTAAAAATCTAACACTTGGCTATCTTCTTCTTTTTTTTGATCAAGTTTAAAAAAAATTATCACAACTTTTAATCAATACATAATTCTTCACCCAGAGAAGAATTATATTTCAACAAAATCTGTACTTCCCATTAATCCCAGAAGCAACATACTATGACTCATACAAAGAAATGGAATATCTAATGTACAGTAACTGTACTATACAAAGGTACATACTATACAATCTTTAAAAAAAACTAAATAATTCACTTTGATAAACAGAACAATGAAATGTAGCTCACTCTTACCATCTTCATGGCCTGTTAGCAAGATGTCATGCTGCTTGGAATCATCTGTGTTGTTAAGCTTGCCACCATTAACTGGCCAAGAGCACTTTGACAGGCTACCTTGCTGCTTCTCACCAGCTTCCTGTAAACAAACTTGAAAATTTAATACGTACCTCAAAATGAACTGGAGAAGTCAGTATAGATCCAATTGTATTTGCAAAGTATGACTGCAAATGTTGGGATAATTTATAAATTGGTCCCACACTTTTGTTTAGGGAAAAATTATGCAACAGGTAAAAGCATACAGTTCTTTTACCTTCAACTTTTCATAAATATCAGGAGAAACAGATGATGCCAAAAAGGAACAGGTAACAGCCGAAGAATGCAGACATGCTAAGTATGGTGATGCGAATGCAGGCCATTCTTCAGTCTCAAGATCAATAAACACAACTTCTTCTTCTGCCAGAACAACAAGACAGCTGGCATGTCCTGGGAATGATTAAAACCATGCAGTTAAAAGACACCTGAATACTATATTTCTGCAAAGCATTTTCTTAGTCCTTTTAGATATGCACTATGATGTATGAGTATGGCAACTGTCATTTTAATTATGTAGTTGTATGACTGCCATAATTTACTTTTGTAACTCCTATACCCTTTCTCAGGCTACCGAAACATGCCAGCCATTGTTCACTTCAATAAATGGAGCTTGGAGCTTTAAAAGCTTTTCTATTTCCCGATGGAATATTTAATTTCTGTTTCATCAACGAGATGACAGCCTCCCTTCCACCTCAACTCAGGCAACACACCTTTACACAAAATCAGTAACAACAGTGCAATTAACTCCATTTCACTTGCAACCAATCACCAAGTGACTCACATGCTGGACTTGAAATTTATTTGTTCCCGTCAACACTATTTTCTTTGCTTTTTTTCATCAGAAGGGTCAAGCACCCACAGAAAATTTAATCATAATTCTCTTAAACACAATTCATGAAATGTGGAAAAAGAACTTTGCATACCACAAAAGCACTCAATGAGCAACAATATAAAGATATACACAATACCATTAAAATTAAGTGATACTAAATTATTTTTAAAAAATTTTCAGCAATTAAAGACTAACTTCTTCAGTACATATATTACACTAAGATAAACAATAAAATAATTTCAGAGGACTTTGTAATCACTAAAAGGCTAGCTGGCAAAATGGAATTCTAAGAATAAATATATATATAACTTTCTAAACGAATGTTAGTGTATCCATAACTTGAGCTCTGTAACATTTTACTAAAGAGGAGTGCTAATTAAAATTAAGGATGCTGCAAGAAATATATTAATTCTTACCATCATCTTCATGATCTACCACACAAAAATCTATGATCTTAGATGTTAGATTATACGTGACATGATTTTCACCACATATAACCGTTACTGTGTTCCGGTCACCATAACTTGCCCTAGGCATTCCACCAGCAAACACAATCAGGTCACCACTGAAAGCATTGCAAAAGTTATAAAAACAAAAATAAACTTTATAAAATATCAAAGCAAGTAGATATCATAAAATTTACAAAGAACTGGGTATGTTAAATATAAAACACTTTTAATCTACCAATTTTTTGTTCCTTTACTTTCCTTTTAAAACAAACTACTTTATAATTAAATGTGGCTGAAAACTTGCAAGTCTGAGAAAGAGAGGCAAGGAGAAAATCCCATCCTTTCTATGAAAAGCACTTGCCTTTTAGAACACGGCCGTACAATTTTTGTGATAGGTTTGCAAGGAAATGGTCCGTAAACTGTGTGGGGTCCATCTGTCGGATTCGCTGAATCAGTGCTTGACCACACCATATAGCTTCCATCATTGTGAGATGTGGTGAACTGGGATCCATCTGCATGCCAACAGACAGATTCTAGTTGCTGGCTGCATACATAGGTCTGAAACCAACACCTAAATTGTTTACAAGAACACATCCAGATGAAAAATTATATATTGTATACCAGAGGGTATTATGTAATGTACTAAGTACTACAAAATGACCACTTGCACAAAATGCATCTTCTTAGTTTATCAAAATAACTGAATGTACATAAATTAGTCAAGTATTCAAAATAATAGAAAAACCCCAAATTTAAAAGCCAATTGTTTGAATAATAAGTATTCACTGCTTTTCTGCATTAGTAGTTTGAATGAATAATACATTCACTACTTTTCAATACTGTATACAGTACAAAATAATGATTCAATTGAGCAATTTCATGAATCAGTATTCCAAAACGGCCATGCACAACACAATAATTTCGCATATGAATGCATGAAATGCACGATCAAGAGGCTAATGCAAAGCATTTACGATGCAAATGTATACATTATGGATAACCATGACTTGCAAACATCAAAAATAAAAAAGCTACAGTCATTAAGCAAACTCAAGTGATTACCTGGTCAGCACAGAGGTTCTTTTTATCCCATAGAACTATCAACCCCCGTTGATATCCAATCAGAATTTTATCAAGTTCTGTAGGATGTTCAGCAATAGCCTCCACTGGACCTGGGTTTACCTTATAGTCTTCTGGAACACTGAAAAGCAACAATGAAGCATTAGGAACAGTAAAAGTTTTAAAAAAATATTAATCACGATGACTACCTGTTAAATTACTTTCAAGAAATATGGTGCAACAAATAAAAGACCAAAGAGTAGTCACTTCAAGATCCTAAATGGGCAGCACAAAAGAAAAAGGTACATAACGAAACAAACATGCATTTTAATAAATCTTTAACTTACTTATGTACCGTACTTGTGTATTTTCATGTATATTATGTTCAAAACCACATAAAACACAGAGAAGTATATGATATCACTTCAATGGGATGGGACCACAGCAAGTGCTTACAATCTACATCTACAACCAGACTAGACATTCAAACTTTTCTGTATAGTCAACTAAACTCCATTTTTCAAAATATTCTTGAGATGTTATTCTGGCAAAAATTCCTCTTCCCACTAGGTTCCAACCCCGAAAACAATTTTTATCTTACTATTTTTTGTGGTTGCAAATATACTAATCAAGAACAGAAAAAAACAATCACTTAACGAGTTTAAAATTGTATGAGAAAGTACTTACTTTTGCATAACTACATCCTGATAAATAATGTTATCTGACATGGCAAATGTAGACAAGTTTAGAAGATATATGTTGCCCCCTTCAGTGCCTACCAGTAAGTGTTCTCCGGTGCTGTCTGCAATTATGACACTTATCTTTTTCAACCTGAAACGCGAGAAAAGAAAATAAATTACTACTTAAGCAAATACAAATAGTTGCCAAATAATACAGTCACCACTTGAAATTCAAGTGGGTGTTAAAAGCTAGTTTTGAATGGTAACTTGTTTAATAGTGTGCACACGAGTGCTGGACCATGAGGTCTGCTGCTTGAAAAAATATAATCATCATGTTTTTGGAAGGAAAAATAAAAGCCAAAGCTAGAATTTTAACTGAACATGTGTCTGCTTTCTGCTTTACAAACTTAATTTTCCAAAGGAATTAAGAACAGAACATACTACTATAAACTGGCAAATATTTCAAAGTCTGAAACTTGAGATATTGCACCTACAGAAAGGGTGATAGCAGAAGCTAAGAGGATGTAAGTGCCTATTAGAAAGAGCACATGAGAACAACACATATACTGGACTCTAAGTCAAGAAATAATAATAAGTATAAGATACTTTTAAAATTCATATAGTACAACTTAATTTTTGCACCAAACAATAAAAATCATGTAATGGTTAGAGTAATTAAGTAAATATTTTACTGTAACTTGAGAAATGATAATAAGATACTTTTAAAATATATTTATAAACAAATTAATTTTTGCACCGAACAACAATAATCATGTATATTGGTTAGAGTAATTAAGAAATAGTGTTAGCAAGGCCGTACCCAAATGTACTAGTACCACCTACTGACAGTACTGTACTTACTTTCCTTCCAAAGAGGTGGAGTTGACCTGTGTTAGCTGCATCCCAGAAGAATCTTCACGAGGTGTCATCTGCCATAGGTGTAGACTGTTGTCCTCACACAGCGACACCAACCGGCACTGTTTATTAAAAGCACACAAAAGACAGAACATAACACCTATTGTTATTCATTCCAAAACAACACTTCAAAATAACACCACACAAAGACATCATGGTTTTGGGTGCCTACTGGGAGCCAAATTAAAAAATGTAATTTCAGAAAGTTATTTGGGAGGGCACAAGAAAAAAAGATCTGAAAAACCATTTCCCTTACAAGAACCAAACATGGAATTTCTTTTTATGCCTAATAAAGCTTTTTCAATTACTACTGTATATTTAAATTTCTGTACCTTCATTTCTTAATCATTCCTAAAAAGATAAGGAACTATTTGACAACAATTATTCAAAATTAAGTGTCTTTCTAATGAAACTATTAAATCCAACAATGATTCTTCAAAAACATTTTCGCTTCAATCTGCCGTTGACAGGCTGGTACCTGAGCAGCAAACCCATTTTGGTACATTTTCCCATCTCAATATTCACAGTTAGGTCATACATAGCTTCAATTACAGACCAGAGTTGTTAATTCCTAAAACAAAACTTCATTCCATTTTTTTCCTTTTAATATTACTTACTAGTATATTTTAATTACCAGATCTACTGGTACTGTTTGTTATATTTCTAGTTCATGCCCACAGAGTCAGATGAACAGGGAATTAGTACATGACAATTTAATATGCAATCTCTTCATTCTCAGTCTGGGGAGATTATCTAACCAATGACTTAACTTCAGCCCACCAACAACTTTGTTATATTTCATAACAGGGTGTAAAGCAAATATAAAAAATTCATTAGAACACAGTCTAAAACATGCTTCTATCAGTAAGGGATTCTTGAATGATCCAACATCAGGAAAAATGATTAGGGTATTGTACACCATTGTTCACACAAATCTAGCTGCTATGGAAAAAAATAAAATGCAACATACCTGTCCACTAAGAAAAGTAAGGTGAGTAATTGCTGCTCCATTGTTGTCAGGTTGGCCATATACTTCTACACCTGGAGTGCCAAATCTAAACAGAACTGAGTTAAGGAATATGATGATGATAATTTTTCTGTAAACAATATAGTACTTACTTGTATTTGTCACACAATGTTATACAGTAATAGTGCAGTCTAGAAGAACTGGCAATTATTAAACATCCTAAGGTGCTATTTATAATGAATATGACATTTTTATTATAAAACTGCATCTCCCTGATTGAACATTATTCTCTTGTTTATTGCCTGATCTCGCCAACACGTTTAGCTATTGCCAACGCTACAAAGAAAAAGTGTCTTGAATTCGTTTCCACAGTTAGGCCAAGCACAAGGACTGCACACAACTACCTAGCTATCCCAAAGTGGGCGGGTCCCGTTCACCTACTACACTAGCGATGGTTGCACCACCATAAAATTTGAATATTTGACTGCCGAGGTAGGAAGCTTTCAGCTATGTGATTGTTTGGTAAGTTACTTGTGTAAAACTGTATTTTAAATAATAATAATAATAATAATAATAATAATAATAATAATAATATTATTATTATTATTATTATTATCTAATTGATGGAGACAGTAATATCTGAATATTTCTTATGCCCACTTTATGAATTAATAAATTAATATTACTTTGTTCCAAAAATTGGAACAAAGTAATATCATTAAAGAAGTTGAACAGCTGGGTAAAAAGAGACCATGAGGAAAGTATGTAAAGTTTAGAGGCAGAAAGTAGTGTGATGTGTAGAGTATACTATAGGCACCCATCCCCCTTTGGTGGTGGTGGGGAAGGATGGGGGAGAAGACTGACGGGGCTTATTTTTGCCAGAGGGGAAACAAGACAGGTCCCCATAAAATATGTAGATTACGTAATTAAATCTAGCCTTACTAATACGTAGTATCTGGTGTCAAAGTATGAAAAGAGTAAAAGTGCTTTGATAATTTATACAAGTCTCAACACCAGCAGTAAAACTGAGGCATGAATAATAATCACATTTGATTTAATTACCTTATTTATGAGAGAGAGAGAGAGAGAGAGAGAGAGAGAGAGAGAGAGAGAGAGAGAGAGAGAGAGAGAGAGAGAGAAATAAATATACATGAATGCATGACAATATAAAAGTAAAATGCAAGACTTTTTATTTGACATTCTTTCCGTCAGAACTCATCACACATTCTTCATAAACATACAAATGAGAGCTGCAAAGGTTCACTGCACTGGTAGGCTTTCAAAAACATTGAGTCTGGTCAGTGCAGTACACTGCAACACACAAAACCCCGTTAAGACCTTTATTTGGATAAAAAAACAACTTGATCGTCTGCCACTGTGGACATTTATACTCGCCTTAAGTATTCACATTATTTTAGAGAGAAAAAGGTTAGAAAAACTCTGAAGCGTAACTACAGTAGTCACAAAATTGCACCTTGTGGCATAACATTCTTCTGCTGAGTGATGGCAAAAGGAAATGTATTTTTATCTTCATGATTTGGTAAGAAACCGCGACTTGTGCGCAAGAGCTTGTACTTTAATCAACAAAACCTCTCTTGTACAGAATTAACGTACATAATATGCAAACCTTTAACAAATGAAAAAAATGAGAGGAATATCACCACAAAATAGCAAAGAAACATTAATCAATCACAGAGAGTGAGCTAAAATATAAATAAATCTGGCGGGGTCCCGACTCCCTCAGTTTATGCCTCTCGGAAGGAAATGTGTCTTATCTCTTGTAAGGCTGCTCAGCTCAGATTCTGGAAAGGTTTCCTTACTTCCTTCCACCCACACCTGCACTACCGCTCATATGTAGTCACACAAGGCAATGGTTGAAAGTCAAAACAGGTAGCCACAAAAGACAACATATTTCATGGCTGATGATAATTTGGTGCAAAACAGTGGTAATTACGTATTTTGCTATAAAATCTAAGATAATGGTTTCAATGGCAAAATTAAATTACAACTCACTTCAAACAAAGTCACACAGTACCTTGATGGCGGTAATACACAAAAACCTTGGTTGGGGAGCCAAGGTTACGAAACACCCCTTGCTGAAAACTTAGAAAATGCAAGAGGTGTGTGCAAGATTATGGACTTCGGCAGAGTCAAGACATTTCGCACAATTTTTATTCTGAGGAAGTCTTGGTTTGTTGTGAATCCTGAATGACTGGTAGAGAGGTATGGCTACCAAATCAGACGTATAAACGGAATATAAATTTTAGCCCGAAGGCCAAGCGCTGTGACCTATGACGGGATTCCATATGGGAAATTGAGAGTAGAATGGCTTGAAAGGCTGAACAGGAGGAAAAGCTGCAGAAGCACTATGAATTTAACATTAACAGAGGGTGGAAAAAGATAGATTATGAATATTACAGGCCGAACACACATTGTCCAACACATATACCTAGTTTTGTATAATTCAGATACAGCCAAAAAATATATGTACTATATGTATGTGTATGTGTATGTATGTATATATATATATATATATATATATAATATATATATATATATAATATAATATTATATATATATATATATATAGATATATCTATATATATATATATATATATATATCTATATATATATATAATCATGATGTATTCAAGATGGGTATGTACCCACTGTGAGAATGTAATTTATTTCAAGATTCGTAAGTATTTCTCTTCTTCTATACATCTGTGACTGTACATCTATCATTTTTTTCTTCATATGCAGCAATATAACTTTATGGATAAACTTTAGTTGTGGAACTAACTTAAAATAAATAAATAACAACAGAGGCCATATCATCCTTCCTCCTCTGGTTGGATCTTGAGGCTGGGGGGGGGGGGAGGAATAGGAAGGTGTAACGAAATGGGGGGATAAGGGATGAAGGGGGATGAGGGAGGGAGGAAAGGGGAAGGGATGGAAGGGAACGAGGAGAGAGGGGAGAGTGATAGGGGATGAAAGGGAGTGAAGGAGGAGGGGAGAGTGATAGGGGGATGGGGAAACGGGGAGGTTGAAAGGGGAGAGGAAGGGGGATGCAAGGAAAGGGGAGGGGTGAGGGGAGCAAGGAAAGGGGGAAGGGTAAGGAGGGGTGAGGATGGAGAATTGGGAGCGGAAAGGGAAGGGGGGGCAAGGGAAGGGGAAAGGTCAAGGAGAGGAAGGGGAAGGGATGAGGGGAGGAGAGGGGAAGGGGTGCGAGGAGGAAAGGGAAAGGGGGCATATGAGAGGAGGAGATGGGAAGGGTGAGGGGAGAATGGGAGGTGAGGGGTGAGGGGAGTAGGAAGGGAGTGGGGCAAGGGAAGGGGAAAGATCAAGCGAGTAAAGGGAAAGGGGAAGGGGACGGGGGAATTAAGTCCCGTAGATGGCATCTTCTACTGCTTCAAGTGACCCTTGATCAACCCTCGAGGCGCCGTCTCTACCTTCATGGCTGTGAAACCAACAATTCCCTTTTTTTTAATTTTTCGCCAACAGAAGCAGTTTGAGAGAGAGAGAGAGAGAGAGAGAGAGAGAGAGAGAGAGAGAGAGAGAGAGAGAGAGAGAGAGAGAGAGAGAGAGAGAGAGAGAGAGAGAGAGAGAACTTTTAATCACCGAGCTACGATACTGATGAGAAAACACAAAAAGACAAATATAAAGTGTGTGTGTGTATGTACCCCAGCTTCAGTGTAATTGGCATCTGAATTTTACTGAACAAAGTTTACTCCCTACCTCGCCATATTTACTTAACCTCTCCCCTAGAGAAAAAAACCTACTCTTGCTCTCTTGATAAAAACCTACTCATGCTCTCTTGATACTATAAGTGTTCTTTATTCGCAAGCATCTGCACGAAATAAAACATAAGTTCAATCACATATTAAACAGAACAGGCTTCGTTGAACCAGGTTCCTTAGAAATGAAAAAACTCGCCTACGCTTCGAAATCACGCAAACCTCCAGACGAAAGTAATAATGGAAAGAGTTCCGGGAATTTAAATGGATATCCGACTCCAAAGGGTTGTTAAACTTGACCATTTCCAAAGGAACAAGCAGTAGAAGATGGAGACTTTTAAGGAAAGTTACGTTAATTGTCCTCTGATGGTACTGTTGATGAGACACAATGCTGTTAAATACTGTACCTTTGACAAGGAGGATTCCCGATCTACATCACCCCGTCTCTAAATGACTAAAGCATTGTTTCTTTTCTAATGACCTGATCTCTTCTTTCTGTATTTTCTATTACCTTCTGTTCATTCTTTCAAGTGAACACTTATTCTCTGGAAGCTCGGATTTCAAGTCAATAGCTCCTGTGGTGGGCTTGTTCCATATGAATAGGGTTCATCTACCGAATATGTAGTAGTAGTAGTAGTAATAATAATAATAATAATAATAATAATAATAATAATAATAATAATAATAATAATAATAATAATAATAATAATGTTCTGTTAAAAAGACTGGCAGCATCAGTAGAACTGATTTTATAAAAAGATCTTTTCTATTCTCCTTATTATATTCTGTTGTGTTCAAGGCTGATATCAGCCATGAAGAAAAGTGAACAAGTATTGAGAAGAATTGAAAAGATCCTGTACAAAATCAATTCCATTGATGTTGCCATTCTTTTTGACAGAATAATAATAATAATAATAATAATAATAATAATAATAAAAATATAATAATAATAATAAGAACAACTGTAGCATCTGGGTCATGTCTGGGCGACAAATAGAATATCCTTGAGGATGACCTATTATATATAGGTGGGCATCTGGTCGGAGCCGATCACAACGGTCTGCCACATTCTCTCGACGGTTTCACTTCCCCCCTGCCCCCCTCCCCCACACACGAGAGGGGGTTCGATAACTCGAGGATACGGCGCTTGAAGACGAAGACAAAGACAGACAGAGAGAGAGAGAGAGAGAGAGAGAGAGAGAGAGAGAGAGAGAGAGACGATGGACCAGATAAAACATGTACTCTTGTCCTTCCCTTCCTCCACTTCGGATTTCGGCAGCGAAAGAGAAAGTGGGGGAAATCTAGGTTGGGTTATTTACTATATAATATATATATATATTTATATTATATATATATCTATATATATATATATATATATATATATCTATATATATAATATACATATATATATATATATAATAAATATATATATATACAGTGTGTGTGTGTTTACGAGTCAGTCACACACTTCCTTTAACGAAATGCATTATAAAATTTAGGCCAAATGGCAATCGCTGGGAACCCGCTGGGAACCATGAGGTCATTCATCACGTCATCTTAACAGAACGGTACCGAACCATAAAACCACACGGGATTCCATTGCATGAATCATATCTATTCAACAACACACCGTCGAATGTAAGATTTATTTACAGAATTGTGTTTCGAGAAATATCTCCAAGGCTAAATAGTATATACAGGTTAGCCGCTGCACGATTTTTACAGCAATAACGTTTACACGACTATAATGTGTAAACAGAAAAAGAGAAAAATAGAAATAAATATAATGAAAGATATTTACCACAAATGAAAATGGTAAGGTTGTTGCAGATGAGTCCAGAATGTAAAAGGAAACAGATA
>NC_061106.1:44429934-44512434 GCF_015104395.2 Macrobrachium nipponense
CATAAATTACAAATTAAAAATATAGGGACCAACCAATTCTTGCCGCAAACTACTCGACATTATTCGAATCTTAAAAAAAAAAAAAAATTACTTGGCTGTTAATAAAATGTTCCATGGTACCTCGTTGTTGGCGGCACTCTCTCAAAACTGAGTAGCGCACACGTGCTTCGATTTCTTCTTCTTCTTCTTCTTCTTCTTCTTCTTCGAGAGAGAGAGAGAGAGAGAGAGAGAGAATGAAAAAATGATGTCGCTTATGAGAAGAGGAATACGTGTAAGAGTGCTGATAAAACGAGAGACAAGGAGGATGAAAGAGACGAGGAGAGAGACATGGATTTGAGAAGTGTGGGTATGGAGTGGAAGGGAGGAGGGGGATGAAGAATATGACCGACCTCCCCCCCGACCTTCCCACGTCACCCCCTCTCCAATTTATCGGCCTCACTTCTACAGAGGTAAACAACAACGCCACTGTTTCTTCGAACACACACACTGACTCTCTCTCTCTCACACCCATTTCGTGTCTGTCACTTCAATCATCATCATCATCGACAAACAGGTTTTCCAGAGGTCTCATCCTCCTTTCACGCTCGAATCCATAACTTACACATCTGCCAGGGAAAACGTCAAGGCGATTCAATAAATAATCAAGAGCCATTATGCTGCGACACGAATACTGTTAATTTGATCTATAACATAAGGGTTTTAATCAGTTGACTGATTGGAAAACAGCCATAGCCAATGATTCGACTGGATTCATCTTGCCTCATGCCAGCGTAGGGGCATACTTCTTTTTTTTTTTTTCTTTTTTTTTTTTTTTACCACGTCATGGTGAGACACTTCTCAATGAAGTATTTTATCTCGTCGCCGTGTAAACAAACTTTCTTTTAAACAAAGGCAAGGTGTAAGAAGGGAATTCCTTGATGGGAGAGGGGAATTCATGTAGTCGAGGTGTTAATAGAGTTCATTGACAAGCATACAAGAGGGGAATTAAGTTGTAAGAGTGCAAGAGGGGAATTCAGTAGTAAGAGTGCAAGAAGGGAATTCAGCAGTAAGAGTGCACGAAGGGAATTCAGTAGTAAGAGTGCACGAAGGGAATTCAGCAGTAAGAGTGCAAGAAGGGAATTCAGCAGTAAGAGTGCAAGAAGGGAATTCAGCAGTAAGAGTGCACGAAGGGAATTCAGTAGTAAGAGTGCACGAAGGGAATTCAGCAGTAAGAGTGCAAGAAGGGAATTCAGCAGTAAGAGTGCAAGAAGGGAATTCAGTAGTAAGAGTGCACGAAGGGAATTCAGCAGTAAGAGTGCAAGAAGGGAATTCAGCAGTAAGAGTGCACGAAGGGAATTCAGCAGTAAGAGTGCAAGAAGGGAATTCAGCAGTAAGAGTGCACGAAGGGAATTCAGCAGTAAGAGTGCAAGAAGGGAATTCAGCAGTAAGAGTGCACGAAGGGAATTCAGCAGTAAGAGTGCAGAAGGGAAATTCAGCAGTAAGAGTGCACGAAGGGAATTCAGCAGTAAGAGTACAAGAAGGGAATTCAGCAGTAAGAGTGCAAGAGGGGAATTCAGCAGTAAGAGTGCAAGAAGGGAATTCAGCAGTAAGAGTGCAAGAGGGGAATTCAGCAGTAAGAGTGCAAGAAGGGAATTCAGCAGTGAGAGTGCAAGAGGGGAATTCAGCAGTAAGAGTGCAAGAAGGGAATTCAGCAGTAAGAGTGCACAAAGGGAATTCAGCAGTAAGAGTGCAAGAGGGGAATTCAGTAGTAAGAGTGCACGAAGGGAATTCAGCAGTAAGAGTGCAAGAAGGGAATTCAGCAGTAAGAGTGCACGAAGGGAATTCAGCAGTAAGAGTGCACGAAGGGAATTCAGTAGTAAGAGTGCAAGAGGGGAATTCAGCAGTAAGAGTGCACGAAGGGAATTCAGCAGTAAGAGTGCAAGAGGGGAATTCCGTTGTAAGTGTGCAAGAGGAGAATTCAGAAGTAAGAGTGCAAAAGGGGAATTCAGTAGTAAGAGTGCAAGAGGGGAATTCAGCAGTAAGAGTGCAAAAGGATTCGTTGAAGAGTGCGAGAGGGGAATTCAGTTGCCAGGTGAAAGAGGGAATTGATTGTCAAAGCTAAAAGAGGGGAATTCAGTTGCCAAGGTGAAAGAGGGGAATTCAGTTGCCAAGGTGAAAGAGGGGAATTCAGTTGCCAAGGTGAAAGAGGGGAATTCATCAGTTGCCATGATGAAAGAGAGGAATTCAGTTGCTAAGACGAAAGAGGGGAATTCAGCTGCCATGATGAAAGAGGGGAATTCATTCACAAGATTGAAAGAAGGGAAATCAGTTGTTAAAGCGTTCGGGAGGGGAATTCAATCAAGGACAGAAGAGGGGAAATTCAGTTGTCAGGTGGAAGAGGGAAACTAAGCTGGCAAAAGTACAAGATTGGATTAGAGAGAGAGAGAGAGAGAGAGAGCCACTTCAGATTTACGACGTCTGCAAATGACCCTGTTTAAGTTATACCCAAAAACAATGCGTTAACCGACAAGTTCCTCCTCCTTGGTTACGTACGCCCCCTCACCTCACGCTGCCCGCGATTAGCGTTACCTGAAGTGAGGCCACTTCAAAGTATGTGTAAACTGATCTCGCTATTACTCGCAAACCACTCGAAGGTGTTTTTGCTATTATCCGTGACTGAGGTTAATACGACTCTGAGTGGATGCTTTCTTTTCACATGTTGATATTATAAAGTCTTTTGCGCAAGGAGGCTATATAAGATTGATGTGTTTGTTTTCTTCACGTTTGTAAGTAGCTGGTGTACAAAATACTATTTTAAGTACTATTTCTATAACTACATGACTTAATGTCTTGATTCAATAACATAACGTACCCGGAACAAGCAGTGCAGACCTCCTCTCAAGACCTGCTTCCCCTAAGATAATTTTAGAACTTGGAAATAATCAAAACTCGCTCAGAAATAAATATACTGTGGCTGTATTCTGGGTGATGCTAGACCTCATTCATACAATAAACCTGGTTAGAAGATTCGAAGACACTTAACAAGAGAAAATAAGAACGATTTACCATCATATTAAGTCAAAACGGTCGGTCCTACGTAAAGTCATCCTCAATTACACAGGAATGCAACCCCCCCCCCCCCCCCCCTCTCCCCTCCAATGTGAATTATTCCACATTTCTACAGGAAGCATTCTCTCTCTCTCTCTCTAATGTGAATTATTCCACAATTCTACAGGAAGTATCACTCTCTCTCTCTCTCTCTCTCTCTCTCTCTCTCTCTCTCTCTCTCTCTCTCATGTTAAGTAATCCTCAAGTCGTTAAGATAAAATTTTGCAAGGTTTGTAAATCTTACAAAACAATCCTCTTTTTAATCTTAAAAATAATAAAAACAGACATACTACAATGTGGCAACTACTAATATTCAAGTCGACCTCCTATCAAAGCCTTAACACTCCTGATTGAACATTCTGAACAACAATTAACCCCAATCTACTCAGTAAAAGCCTTTTTTAAAATGGAACACGAGATGTTAGGGAACACCGTCTACGAACCTCCCCTGAACGGGTAAATGACGAGGGATGGGAGGGGGAAGAGGAGGAGGGAAGAAAACAGGTGGACGTCGGGAAGAGGAAGAGCGAACATCTGTAGGACGAACTCATCCTTCAATCAAGCGCTGCTAAGAGAGAGAAAGAAGCTTCATCTCTGCTTTCGACATGACGAAAGCAAAGTCCTTTCATTTACCGAAGCCTATCTATTTTTTTCTAACGCCTGTTTGTGCTTCCATGTTTTTTTTACCATTTTCTAACTGCCACACTATTATTATTATTATTATTATTATTATTCAAGACACGAACCCTACTCACACGGAACAAGCCCACCCTACCCCCTACCCCCCCCACACAGAGGGCCACCGACTTGAAATTCAAGCTTCCAAAGAATAAGTGCTCATTTGAAAGGCATAACGGAAGATAATAAATGAAGCACAGGAATAAGATATCAGCTATTAGAAAAGAAATTGTAAATAAAATTCGGCGATTCTCTCTCTCTCTCTCTCTCTCTCTCTCTCTCTCTCTCTCTCTCTCTCTCTCTCTCTCTCTCTCTTATGCAACTTGTCAAATTAACGGAGGTTTCTTTAACTGAAAACTTCTAATTCAATTCACATTCCTTTTCATTTGCAATATTTCATCTGTATTACAAGCTTAAACATTAACAATTCTCACTTAACGTATACATGACGAATTCAATTTCACCAGAAATAATTGACAGCAACGGGGAAACAAATTGTGTTTAAACTAATTTAAACTGTTAAAAAAATCTTTGGCCAAAAATATTTCCACTGTCAATGCACCAGTTTATATATACAAACATAAATCATAAATATAAAAATCTTTGACAAATAGAAATGACATCGCCAGTCTATACATTTCTGTCAGCACGAATCATTCGTGTACACAAACAACGGAATTACATGCGCATGCGTCAGCAGTGTGTGTGTGTATATATATATATACGTATATATATATATATATTATATATATATATATATATATATATATTATCTATATATATATATATATATATATATATATATATATATCTAGATAGATAGATAGATAGAATAGTAGGGACGGCCCTGAGAACTGAGCTCGTGTCATACATTATTCATTTGGTCAAAATATGGAGCACCACCATTCGACACGGCATTGGGACTTCCGGATACACACTGCCGAAAGGGGTTGGGGTTTCCTCTCTCTATAGGTAGTATATACTGCAGGATGTGAACCCTTCCTACCACAAACAGGTAAACAATGCGTAAGAATACGTAATACGAACGTCTGTTTGAATGACTTTTACCACTGATATCATTCAGTTCTAGAGTGTAACCATTTTTTTTTACTATAATAGGTCTTATCCCTAAATTAGCTTTTGTTATGCAAAGAATAAGTTAATATCCCACCTTAATTGCTTTAGAAAGATATATCAGTTGTGTTGAACATGATTTATAAGGTAAATAGAAATATATATATATATATATATACTTATGTATTTACATTAATATATATATATATAGATTATATATATTATATATATATATATATATATATATATATATATATATATATATAATAATATAAACATATATCTGGCATCTAAACAAAATACCCGTAACTCGGGTACGAGAACATTTGCTGTCATCACTATTAACTTTACTTACAGGACATGTTTTATGCCTATTTTTATACTATGCTTACAAGTAACACAGGCTACTATTAAGGCTGGTATCTTGGTCAACATTACCTATGAATCACTAGCGCAAAAAAAAAAAAAAAAAAAACACCAACACCATTTGGAGTAATCGACACAACGCGATAACTAAACTGCGTACAACAGTAACTAAATCACCTCAAGTCAACTGAAATCGACATTCACTAAGACCCGCGACCTCAAGCACAGAAGACACTTCTTCACACATGACAAACAGCAGTCCTTTGTAAGAGAATCAGACGCAAATTCAATCCGAAAATAACTCGCGTAAAGGGACGTCATCACTTTGGTGACTTCGATCAAACGCTTCTATACACTTTTCACAATCTACCAAAACGAACGAAGTTAAAAGTCTAATAAGACTTGGTGTGTAAAATCTTTCAGAGTAAAAATTTCTTGGTTATTAATTTTCATACCTCGAGGACATTTAAACTATCCGAATTAAAGTTATACAATTAAAATCCCACTGTCGAAATAGATTGATTATGTCTGTTAAAAACTGTCGTCACATCATCTAGGTTATTGAGAATGTCGAAAACTTCAGAACTTTTGCTCAAGTGTATGAGACATGCTGCTTTACAGCACTTTACAGCAACAATGACAAATTTCTTCAACGTGACACTTCAAAGAACGTAAAATCTGCGAAATATGTAGAAATATTCTGGAACTATAAGTGACGTGTTTATCTCTTTAACACTGATACTGACCTATCTACGGTACAACTAATCTTAAGATGATGTGAATTAAAAAAAAAATCCTTTCTCTTTTAATAAGATATTTTTACAGAATGTTACACGAATAAATGACAAATAAAATTTCTATCAAATGGCGTTTTTTTAACAAATACACATGTGACTATCTATGAAGCATTCTTATCTAGTTTACAGCATACCGGAAAGTAACAATTAATTTTACTTAATTCGTAACAAAAGAATGTTTAAGTCACACGTCCGTGCAAGTAATTGAAGTACGTATGTTATATCTTTTGATTTAAAAAATATATAAATGAAAAACGTGCAGAGAAAATTAAAACGTTTTCTACATAATGTCCGCGAATACGATCATAAAATAACTATCAATAATACTTAATACGTAAAAAAAGAAAAAGAAGAAAAAAACCCGTTCAAGTTGAATGTCCATGCTAGTAATTTAAGTACGTACGTAATATCTTTTGATTTAAAAAATATATAAATGAAAAACGTGCTGAGAAAAAAAAAAATTCTACATTACGTCCGCGAATACGATCCGAAAATCAGCTACAAAAATACAGCAAGCTACGCAGAATGAATCAAACGGAACAAGGAAAACAATGTTGGAAAAAAAATTAACACACACACAGACACACACAATCATTCAATCCTACAGAGCGTTCGTTTGTGACAGGAATCCTCATCAGCGGGCATCCTTCCTAGACCGAACGACTTCCTCCTCTTTATCATTACAATATCCTACTACTACTACTTTGTTTGGATTCCTCCTCTTCACGTATATCCCCGTCCATCACATACACAAATATACTTCCGTTTCACATCCGGCAGGTAGAATTCTCACTTCCGGTAACCCACTGGCCCATAAATATTACACTGGGATTTAAATATGTACTCTTTTTTTTGTAACTGCCAGGGATGTTATTGTGTTCCTGGAGAGATGCGTCCTGAAGTGGCCTACATTTATATACAGTCAGGAAATGATTATACCGTAAAAACAATGCAACGATGAGATCTAAGGCGTTATTCGACTAATAGCAAGCACTATCTCTCTCTCTCTCTCTAAGGCACAGAAGTGATGATGATGACTTTGTTTTGACAGTGGTAAATATCACGTAACTCACTGATTCGTGCGAAAAAAAAATATAAAAAAACTTTATAACGCTAGTTAGAAAAATAAACCTGAAAATTACTCTTCATAATTTAAATTACAGTTTACTTTATCTTTTTGCTGTATAGTAACCTATTGTGCAGTTTTACTTTGCATGAAAAACAAAATAAAATCAAATAAAACTTAATGAAACTTTTCATTGGACGTGAATGTAAAAATCAATCGTTTTGTCTGTATGGATGGATGTAGGCTTTGCATAAACCCCCGTTCAAAACATCGGCAGTGACATCCCATTCTTACTAAGAGCAGTCATATATTCCTAAACCTTGTATACTAGGTAGTACTAGGTGGGTTTATGTAAAAACAACCACTAACGAAGCAAAGGGGATTATTTGTCAAAGGCCTCTTCTAACAAATAAGCTTAACGAGGCCCAAAGACCTTAAAAAGGTTAACGAACACAGACAAGAGTTATTGTAAGGCCCACTCAGCAAACCTTAGTTGGTTTAAGTACAGAAAAGTAACTGAGGCTGACACTGAGATCATACCAGTGGAGACAGACTCTCACTCACTCTCTCTCTCTCTCTCTCTCTCTCTCTCTCTCTCTCTCTCTCGAACTGTAAGGTCTGTAAGGTCTCTCTCTCCGTAGGGAGGGGGGGGGGGGGGGGGGGGAGGGGGGGTAGTGCCGTCAGTCCACTTCAAGCGGTGCATTGTATGCAAAAACTTTTTTTTCTTTTTTGCAGCGTCCCTTCGGCCCCTAGCTGCAGCCCCCTTTCATTCCTTTTACTGAACCTCCGTTCATATTCTCTCTGTCTTCCAGCTTACTTGTCACCTTCAAACAACTGGAAACATTTCTACTCCAGTTTCCCTTTCAGCGCTGGATGACCTCATAGCCCCCTGTACTTGGCCTTTGGCATAAATTTTATATTCAATTCCTCTCTCTCTCTCTCTCTCTCTCTCTCTCTCTCTCTCTCTCTCTCGCCTAAATTTTATATCCAATTCCACTATCTATCTATCTATCTATCTATCTATCTATCTATCTATCTGGCCTAAATTTCATATTCAATTCTACTCTCTATCTATCTATCATCTTTCTAACTGGCGTAAATTTTATATTATATTCCACCCTCTATCTCTCTATCTATCTATGACCTAAATTTTATATTCAATTCCACAGTCTATCTCTCTATCTATCTATGACCTAAATTTTATATTCAATTCCACTCTTTCTCTCTATCTATCTATGACCTAAATTTTATATTCTATTCCACTCTTTCTCTCTATCTATCTATGACCTAAATTTTAAATTCTATTCCACTCTTTCTCTCTATCTATCTATGACCTAAATTTTATATTCAATTCCACTATTTATCTATCTATCTATAAATTTAGAATTGGATATAGCCTTAATGACTGAACTATCTACTCCTCTTCTGCCAACTGTATTACCATAACAATTCGACGTCAAATCAACACAGATAAACACACGTTTTAGCTATGACATTCGGCCCACGCAGACACTCCTTTATCTCACACACCAGCAACACATGCATCACTTCTAACACCTGCCAGGCAAACAGATGTCGAGAGCTCGACATAAAAGACGCAAGTGTAGCTGACACCTGAGCTGCCGCCCAAATCGAAACAACGCTTTTTACGCCGATCACTACGCTCGAGATCACTTCATTCACAAGCGATTTCAATTCGGAAAAGGGTATCAAGGGAAAGTAAAGCTTACGACCGAGAATCTATGAATGAAACGTTTCACTATCTCTCAAGGAATTGTAGTACTCGTAGTAGTAGTAGTACACAACGACGTTCGCTACAGCACAGGGATAAGACCAGTCTGGATCGGTAACATGGGCTCTCAGAAGAAAAGAGGAAGTAGAGCTTGAGAGAGGAGAGAGCAGAGATCAGAATGCCGAGGTGGATTACGGGAATATCGCTGCTTGAGAGACAGGAAAATGATGAAATAAAAAGAAGAGGGGGCAGGCTTGGTCAAGATTACAGAGGTGGTACGGGAGTCTAGATTGAGATGGTAGATAGATATTCATACAAGATAAGCGAGTGGCGAGGAAAAAAATAAAATAAAATGAAAAAAAAAAAAAAAAATAAAAATGACAAAAAACAAATAAAATCCCAAATCTGAAAAAAGTAGGGAGACTTTTTTTTCCCTTATACGATTCGTTTTCTAGATTATATAACATAGTACAACAAACTTTCCCACAAAGTTTATTTAATATTAGCTTTAAAAAAAATACAGCGAAACTATACAAACTCGCCCCCCCCCCAAAAAAAAAAATCTCTTAGGCCAAGCAAGGTATCGAAGGCGCCGTATTGACTTCGCTAAGCCACTGGGCAAACTCGGCCTGCAGGTAAAACATCCCCCTATCTCTTCTGTATGGGGTTCCCTCCTTACATTTCCAGAAGCAGACCTCTCTCTCTCTCTCTCTCTCTCTCTCTCTCTCTCTCTCTCTCTCTCTCTCACACACACACACACAGAAATATGTTGCGTTGCTTGCCTCAGTTACACCATCCTGTGATTTCTATGGCTTCCCAGGCACTCACATGTCTCCCTCCCACCCACCCACACCTCCTAGCTCACCACACCTCCCCAAACTTCCACATAATGGCACTGTGAATATTGATGAGGCTAAACACAAGCTAGGAAAGACAATGTCTCAAGACGAAGTCGACCACAACCTTTGTGTCTTTTACAAGCAAAGTTACCTTGGCATCATTTGTTAGCTTCATATTTGCAATGTTTCAACATGTTAAAATAATATGCTTGCGGAAATACGATATTTACGTTTCTTAAAAACTGTTAAGGAATACGTAAGACTATATAAATCTAAGACCACTAATTAACTCCTGCTACTGAATTTAGTAACTGAACAATTACCGAATTGCTAAAAGTTTTCTGCATTAGGTTCTCCGCCAAAGGCTCCCTGCAATAATTAATGTACTTCCAAAGTTCTCTGCACGATAATCAGCATACGTCCAAATTTCACTGATCGTTAATCAGTGTACTTCCAAATTTCACTCAACGATAATTAGCGTGTTTCCAAATTTCTCTGGACGATAATCAGCGTACTTCCAAATTTCTCTGGACGATAATCAGTGTACTTCCAAATTTCTCTGAACGATAATCAGCGTACTTCCAAATTTCTCTGCGCGATAATCAGCGTACTTCCAAATTTCTCTGGACGATAATCAGCGTACTTCCAAATTTCTCTGAACGATAAGTCAGCGTACTTCCAAATTTCTCTGGACGATAATCAGCGTACTTCCAAATTTCTCTGGACGATAATCAGCGTACTTCCAAATTTCTCTGCGCGATAAGCAGCGTACTTCCAAATTTCCCTGATCGTTAATCAGTGTACTTCCAAATTTCTCTGAATGATAATTAGCATTCTTCCAAATTTCTCTGAACGATAATTAGCGTATTTCCAAATTTCTCTGCTCGATAATCAGCATACTTCCAATTTTCTCTGCACGATAATTAGCGTTCTTCCAAATTACTCTGCACGATAATTAGCGTTCTTCCAAATTACTCTGCACGATAATCAGCGTTTTACCAAATTTCTCTGCACGATAATCAGCGTTCTTCCAAATTTCTCTGAACGATACTAAACGATAATTAGCGTACTTCCAAATTTCTCTGCACGGTAATCAGCGTTCTTCCAAATTACTCTGCACGATAATTAGCGTTCTTCCAAATTACTCTGCACGATAATCAGCGTTCTTCCAAATTTCTCTACACGATAATTAGCGTTCTTCCAAATTACTCTGCACGATAATCAGCGTTCTTTCAAATTACTCTGCACGATAATTAGCGTTCTTCCAAATTTCTCTGCACGATAATCAGCGTTCTTCCAAATTTCTCTACACGATAATTAGCGTTCTTCCAAATTACTCTGCACAATAATCAGCGTTCTTCCAAATTTCTCTGAACGATAATTAGCGTACTTCCAAATTTCTCTGCACGATAATCAGCGTTCTTCCAAATTTCTCTGTACGATAATCAGCGTTCTTCCAAATTTCTCTGCACGATAATCTGCGTTCTTCCAAATTTCTCTGCACGATAATCTGCGTTCTTCCAAATTTCTCTGCACGATAATCTGCGTTCTTCCAAATTTCTCTGCACGATAATCTGCTTTCTTCCATCAGCGTTCTTCCAAATTTCTCTGCACGATAATTAGCGTACTTCCAAAATTTCTCTGCACGATAATTAGCGTTCTTCCAAATTTCTCTGCACGATAATTAGCGTTCTTCCAAATTTCTCTGCACGATAATTAGCGGTCTTCAAAATTTCTCTGCACGATAATTAGCGTTCTTCCAAATTACCCTGCACGATAATCAGCGTTTTTCCAAATTTCTCTGAACGATAATTAGCGTACTTCCAAATTTCTCTGCACGATAATCAGCGTTCTTCAAAATTTCTCTGCACGATAATCAGCGTTCTTCCAAATTTCTCTGCACGATAATTAGCGTACTTGCAAATTTCTCTGCACGATAATCAGCGTTCTTCCAAATTTCTCTGCACGATAATTAGCGTTCTTCCAAATTTCTCTGAATGATAATTAGCATACTTCCAAATTTCTCTGACCAATAATTAGCGTTCTTCCAAATTTCTCTGCACGATAATCAGCATTCTTCCAAATTTCTCTGAACGATAATCAGCGTACTTCCAAATTTCTCTGAACGATAATTAGCGTTCTTCCAAATTTCTCTGAATGATAATTAGCATTCTTCCAAATTTCTCTGAACGATAATTAGCGTTCTTCCAAATTTCTCTGAATGATAATTAGCATTCTTCCAAATTTCTCTGAACGATAATTAGCGTTCTTCCAAATTTCTCTGCACGATAATCAGCGTTCTTCCAAATTACTCTGCACAATAATCAGCGTTCTTCCAAATTTCTCTGCACGATAATCAGCATTCTTCCAAATTTCTCTGAACGATAATTAGCGTTCGTCCAAATTTCTCTGCACGATAATCAGCGTTCTTCCAAATTTCTCTGCACGATAATCCGCATTCTTCCAAATTTCTCTGAACGATAATTAACGTTCTTCCATATTTCTCTGCACGATAATCAGCGTTCTTCCAAATTTCTCTGCACGATAATTAGCGTTCTCCCAAATTTCTCTGCACGATAATCAGCACACTTCCAAAATCCCAAGGTGGCAAAGAGTACAAATACATTAAGTATGTAAAGACGGGCTCAGAGTTATCGTTAAAAAAGCCCGGCATACTCAAGAACGCATCGACTGCCCCATCAGTCATTCAAAATTCACAAGAAACGAGAAAATAAGCGAATGGGCTTCCGTGCCTCACCGTGGAAGTGTCGGATAAATCACGTCGGGTTCTCCCATCACAAACGAAGAGGGTCGTGGGCCATCCCAGGACCATCTGCTAATGGTCGTGACGACCTAGAGTCTATAGACGTGCGACCGTCAACCAACGAGGGGGAATACGTCAGACTTCTTTTGAAGTATCGTGTGAAAAGACTTCGGCGATTCTGGCTTATAGTATTTTTACCTTCTATCCCAAAAACTCATCAATATTCTGAGAACCTCCAATGAACGGCGCCTTCCGCGTCTCTACATTTAGCGAAGTATAAGTGCGAATGGCGATTTCTGAGTAGATTATTTATATTTTTACTGCCTTGTCTCGATATGAAATTAATTTTTCTGACTACCGTGTTAAATGTCGTTACGACACGACACCGTCATGTTCGTTTACAAACGAACATGACAGCGACATGTCTTTGTTGAGTATTTAAACATTTTTTAGTGTATTTCAGTCATTTTCTTAGTGTGGAGACCTTCCTGGGAGGCATTACCAAACATTTAAATTACCGCAAAGCATTTAGAATTTCAATAAAAAATAAATCCCAACCTTCGCGATTTCTTCCCACAGCTGAAAAGAAAGGAGACGCAATGCAATGCATAAATTTAAAAGTGGAATGGAACAAGACTGACACAATACACGACCGGAAGCGGTTAAAAGAAGATAAAAGACAAAGAAAAAAAAATATTCGGTAACTCTTATAGTAAGTCCTGCTCTGTACATGTCGGAAAACAAAGGAAGACATTCCTAAAGCCTCGTCACTGTTGAACGCAGTCAAGTTAAGCTGGACAAGATTGGCTTCCAAGTCGGTCCCAGCCAGGGTTTATCCAATGATCGCATTAGCCTACCTATGCCTTCCCCTTCATTACCATAGGCTATACAAACCCCCCTCGCCCCCCCCCCCCCCTGCACCACCAAACCCTCCCCCTCCGGCTTATACACGTTATGTCGGGTTTCCACGTATGGTGCCGTCCATAGTAAATAACACGAAGGAATGTCCAAATTCACTCGAGGAAGCCATAGTATAGTCCTGTCAAGAGCAAGGGGGGAGGACTCGAAGCTTAGTAAATGATGTTAAATCTTCAAAAAAATAAAAAAACTACATTTCCCCAAGATGGAAGTAGAAGAATACTTACAGATACACCGGATATAAGTGATTACTTATCGAAGAACTAACATTATCCAGACTATTAGGGGGGCAAAATGTGAAAAGTCGTTACATATTTACTTTGGTATTTAAATATCCAAAGAGACAATCACTATCCCTATTTGAAATCCGAATTTAAAAGGACCTGAATCTCATCTCTTCTCTCTCTCTCTCTCTCTCTCTCTCTCACACACACACACACACACTGAAAGCATCATACCTTAAAGATAAGAACAAAAATACCACAATTCCTTCTTTAAATCAAAACCGTTCCTAAACCTTTTCTAAACCGGCTTAACAATATGATCATCAGGCCACTTTTAGTTCTGACTTGGAATGCGCAGTATAGGCCAACTTTCTTCTGACCAGAAGCTGCTGGCTTCCTGTCGAACCTTATTGAGGTTAGGAATTCGTCTTGACATCACTTCCTTCTCTATAGACCTTGATGCTGGTGAGTTGGAGGGTGACCACCTTCTCCCGATCTTGCGTCATGATGAATCTGGGCCGGCAATAATTGGGCTACAAGGAGACACGTCATCGGTTGAAAAAGCCTTCGTCTCTCTAGCATATGCGGATCAGGACCACCAGCTGTGGTCCACATCTTTTTACTGTAAAAAGATTCTTTTTATCCTTCTTTCATGTACAGATCATATAGTGAATTTATCTAATTACGGCACCTGTATTCTTTGTAATGATATGTGGTACACAGTGACAACTGATTGTCTGAAGTTAATTCCTTGAGCGCCTCGTAGTAGACTTTGTTTGGTTGCTTGTTTGTTTTCATGGTGTTTTTACGTTGCATGGAACCAGTGGTTATTCAGCAACGGGACCAACGACTTTGTACGTGACTTCCGAACCACGTCGGGAGTGAACTTCTATCACCAGAAATACACATCTCTCACACCTCAATGGAATGCCCGAGACTCGAACACGCGGCCACCGAGGTGGCAGGTCAAGACCATACCGATCACGCCACTGAGGCGCTCCTCGTAGTAGAGGTTAAGCTGCTATCGCTTGAAGTTATTACGCAAAAAAAAAAAAAAAAAAAAAACGAACGAACTTATTCGCTTAGTTTGGAAACACGACTTGACGCTAAAAGTAACGAAGTGGCTTCCACAGCCATAAATGGATTCCTTTAAAACTCTCAGTTTTCCCAAGACGACTCTGATTCTTGCGAGTCAAGTCCACGCGAGGTGCTTCCTACGACAAGAGGGTTCAAACCCTTTCATAAATAATGTAAAATTCTATTCCAGATGTTTGTTTGTTTGTATGGTGTTTTTACGTTGCATGGAACCACAGTGGTGATTTAGCAGCGGGACCAACGGCTTTACGTAACTTCCGAACTACGTCGAGAGTAAACTTCTATCACCAGAAATACACATCTCTCACCCCTCAGTCGAATGCCCGAGAATCGAATTGGCGGCCACCGAGGTGGTGCGCCAACATCATACCGACCACGCCACTGAGGCGCTATTATTCCGGATGAAAAACATACCGCATGACCTAATGAATGACAAATGTCAAATGTAAATGTCCCGTCAGCCTCACAATCGTGCATTCATTCACTACATACATGAAGTAGCTATTCATTACCGATTTGAACAAATAGCGTTATTAAGTTAATATAGCATTCGTTAGACAACTGAATTTTATATACCAATGACTCCTCCGTTCATTATAATACACACTTTATATATATATATATATATATATATATATATATATCTATATATATATATATATATATATATATATATCTATTATATATATATATATATATTATATTATATATATATAGGTATATATATATATATATATTATATTTATATATATATATATATATAGCTAGATATATATAGATATACGTATATACTCAACATATGTTTTCATTCAGCTATATCACACCTCTATTTCTGAAGGCTTTACAATTAACAGCTCAAAAGTGAACATATTTCTCTTTCAAGTAAATCTCCCTCATCTTTGCCTCTAAGATGTTAATAACGCCGCAGCCTGAATGCCAATCTCAGAATGCATAGTCGGCTTTGTTCATTTGTCATGCAATGAACTTGGCAGTTACTGGTTACACTACGAGGAAAATAACCGGTGCATTCTCATCTCCACTGGAAAACCAGCCATTGCATTATCACGTGAGAAAGGACGGGAGACGTAGCAATGCAGTAAGATTCCTCCTCTAGATTGAAAAAGAAACCCCAAAAAATCACTGTGTAACTTGTTTACTTCTAAGTATTTAGATTTAATTTTTACTTAGTGTGGAGTAAAAATTAAATGTAAATACTTAGAAGTAAACAAGTTACACAGTGATTTTGTGGGTTTCTTTTTCAATCTTCAGAAGAAAACTGAAAGGAGTTTTTGTTTGATTCCTCCTCTCCATTCGTACACGTAGTACTCAAAATTTAAGAGACCACTGAGCTGATTAACAGCTCCCCTAGGGCTTAAGAATCCTTCTTTACATTCGTATAAGTATACTACAAAAAAGTGAAGTATATCTTAGTTTAACCAGACCATTGAGCTGATTAATAGCTCTCCCAGGGCTGGCACGAAGGATAGATATTTTTACATGGCTAGGAACCAATTGGTCACCCAGCAACTGGACCCACAGCTTATTGTGTGGGATCCGAACCATATTATGTCGAGAAATGAATTTCCATCACCAGAAATAAATTTCTCTGATTCTGGCGTCAGCCGAGCCGAGAATCGAACTTCGGACCACTGGATTCATAAAATATAAAATTTAGGCCAAGCGCTGGAACCTATGAGGTCATTCACCTCTGAAAGGGAAATTTAATAGTAAAGAGGTTTTTAAAATGTAACGAGTAAAATGAGATGGAAGAGAAAGAATATGAACGGAGGTATAGTAAAAAAAAAAAAAAAAAAAAAAAAAAAGCATGTAAGGAGTTGCCGCTATGCGGCGAAGGGACCTTGCAACAAAGAACCTTAGGCAATGCCTACAGTAAACAGCGTGAGGTGCACTGACGGCATTAACCCCTACAGGAAAGAAAAATTAAAGAAATTTGAGTCCTGAATAGAAGCTTTTTACTAATAAATACAAACGTTTAAAAAACAATGCAAGCCACATGAGAAATATTAGAACCTAATCTGCTTTAACTTTCAAGTTGAGGATCATCCCACTTATTGAAATAGAACTCTTATATTTGTCGCAAATCTAGGCAGCTTTCAAAGACGATACAGAATTTAACGACAATAATGAACATCGCCAACCATCAGCTATAATCCCGGATAACTGCAAAATGGACAGCCAGCAACATTCATGATAATTCAAGAGGTTCTCGCTTCCGGTGTCGAAAATCAAGGTCACGAAAAAAAAAGATAGAAAAAAACCCGAAATATCACGTAAAGTTATAAAAGTTTCCAAAACCTGCCAATACCTGTCAGTAGTGATTTCTGATTTTCTAAATGTGTTGAGAGAGAGAGAGAGAGAGAGAGAGAGAGAGAGAGAGAGAGAGAGAGAGATTCTGTCCTGGTCATTACACCGTACGATTATATACGTCCACCCCCGTCCCCACCCTGTGCCTTCGACACTTACTCCAGCATTCAAAAGCCTCACCACGAGAGATCACGCACCAATGCACAAACTAACACAAACTCACGGACGCACACGCACATACACACATACAGATGACGGTTCTTCCCCCTCCTCCCCCTCCCTTCCCAAACCGTTCCCCCCCCCCCCCCCCCTCCCCCCCCAAACTGTCAATCCGCCAACCACCCTGAAGTCCAATCTCTCCTTCAATACACCGGCAGTGACTCATCTACCCGCAAGTTGTAAGTCGTTTTTTCCGTCCCCAGGCTACCAATGACAACGCTAAAATAATAATAATAATAACTAATAATAATAATAATAATAATAATAATAATAATAATAATAATAAGGCCAATTTCGCAAGCGTAGCAATACCTGAAATATTAAGATTGGAATGTCGCTGAAGATGAACATCCGTTATCCACGGAGACTGCGA
Source organism: Macrobrachium nipponense (assembly GCF_015104395.2). Classification (NCBI taxonomy): domain Eukaryota; kingdom Metazoa; phylum Arthropoda; class Malacostraca; order Decapoda; family Palaemonidae; genus Macrobrachium; species Macrobrachium nipponense. The sequence goes on from NC_061106.1 coordinate 44,447,492, forward strand.
GAGAGAGAGAGAGAGAGAAGAGAGAGAGAGAGAAGAGAGAGAGAGAGAGAGAATTAGGATGTCTCAAAGACTTATTAGTCCATCCGAGGAGACATCGTGTGCTCACTTATCTCCAGGAGCAGGAGAGTGTGTCCATGGGGATTGCAAAACCAAACTGAGAGAGAGAGAGAGAGAGAGAGAGAGAGAGAGAGAGAGAGAGAGAGAGAGATCCATGGGGATTGCAAATACGAGAGGAAGAGATAGTGAATCCATGGATATCGCAAACTACTAAACCAACGGGAGAGGGAGTTACAAGGAGTTAAGAGCAGGTTTTACTGTTCATTCAGTGTCCTAATGATTTTGTCTAGCTTTATTTCAAACACTTCCACACTAGGGTATCGCAAACTAGAGAGAGAGAGAGAGAGAGAGAGAGAGAGAGAGAGAGAGAGAGAGAGAGAGAGAGAGAAGAGTTATTTTTTGCATGGGATGCGTGTGATATGGCAAGATTATCCCCGTCGTCTTGCCTCGCCTTTTGAAAAGTAATCCTTGAATATGAGACTCGTCGTCTGCTCCTGCTGGCTGCCGACTTCTACTACTCCAACACCACCACCACCTCGGGGCTTTCCATTCAGGGGTGCAGTGGGAGACAGACACGACTTGAGGATTGCGTCATGACCGAGTCACGCCTTCCTTATGGAAATAAAGTAGATTTTTACACCAGAACCCAGTTGTTAATCGAATGTATGCTTAACGGTCTTGGGCTTCAGAGTGCAAACACTTTCAAAACACACACACACCACATACAGAGAGAGAGAGAGAGAGAGAGAGAGAGAGAGAGAGAGAGAGAGAGAGAGAGAGAGAGTGCTGCCCCCTATCCCGCACATCTTTTGCATAGTTTGGACAAACCACTAAGAAAATATACATTTTCTCTAGTTGCAGTAAAAATGCACCAAATTTTACTACCTGTTTTTTTTTTTTAATGGCTCAGTTGGTCCTGCTATGATTTTCAAAAAGAATGAAAACCCGAAGATGATATATTATTACAGCAGAGCCATGCCACTGCCCCCTCCCCCCACAAAAAATTAATGGCCATATATATATTTTTTATTCGATTTAACCAGAACGGACGGAAGAAAGGAAGTAGGTATAATGACGAGGAGACAAACCACGTGCTGGATAGACACCTACAATGAGTCATACTCCACTGAGTCACAACCTTCCTGGTAGTACCACTCACACCCCTCTGCTGCTATCAATACTTGTAGTAGTAGCAGCAGTTCCTTTTTACATCACAGATAACTCAAGGTCGCTTGGTGAGGATCAATGGGGGCTTCTGCTAACGATAAATAAAAGGTCAATCACCGTGGGAGCCTCCTGGGGAACCTCCTGGGGAACCTCCTATCCCAGGGGGGACGGTGAGAGCGAGTGCAAGGTACCGAGAGAAAGGATTTTATAACCCGCATGCAATGCAAGTTATAAAGGATTACGAGCCGACAGACGAGAGCCGTGGGTATACCAATGCAATAATACGCATGTATTAGAGACTGAAAGAGAAAATACATATTTAATCAAAAGTCAAAGCACGTACGACTTCTAATTCGCATCAAACGAAAGTGAGGCATCTAAAAAATATATTTTGGGGAAATCGAGCAAATGATCGTCTTTTCTTGACCCCCCACCCCCCCCCCCCCCCCACCCCCCCCCCCCCCACCCCCCACCATCTACCACCCCTACTATTCGCCAATAAACCACACCCTTGAAGACTGTTCTCAAGACAAATACACAATCCCACGCGCCGTCTTTGCCCACAGGTGTTAATGACCCCCACGAAAAATATTCGTGCTTCCATTAGACTCCTCGGGGTTTGTCTCCAGGTGTTTTCCCTCAAGGGCAAAGTGTTAAGAACAAAGGACGAATAAGACGTAAAGAACCCTTCACAATATATTTTGTTTTCCTTTGAGGTTCCACGAATAGAAAAAGCAGCTCTTTGCGAAGTGCGGGATGGTTGGCAATCGAATCAATTAGGTCTCTGAGGTCACAGCACAAGTTGTGAATTATGTTGTAGAAGCAGCAGCAAGTGGCAGCATTTCACCAGAGCCCCCCCCCCCCCCCTCCCCCCCCCCCCAATTACCCAAATTCTTAAGCAAAAACACATCCCCAGATTTTGAACGACCTACAGCTCACAACACTGACGAAGGACTGATAAATTGTGATTTCTACCACTACGTTATCTCTTGTTAATGGCTTGGAGATAGAGCTGAAACCGGTCGGGACCTATGTCCAATCTTTCATAGTTTTACCTATGGTGACTTTATAATATAAATTATATATATATATATATATTATATATATATATATATATATATATATATATATATATATATATATATATGCACTTCAGTAATAAGAAACAATGGTCAGGATGCACCCTTGAATGATGTACAGCAAATGGCATAAAAACTACAGTAATGAACATGGAAGACTTCATCATCATATAAAAAAAAAAAAAAAAATAAAAAAAAAAAAAAAAAAAAAATAAAAAAAAACACACACACACACAGAACGGACCGAGGGTTGTAAGTCGAAGCCAGTAGTGGCCCCCATACCATCAATAACAAAGGGCAAAGTAATTCCTTTAATATAATCCAGAATAATCCCATTAGTAACCTAGACGTAACAGGATTACCTGTCCACTTGATAGCGACCCTCACCATCAATTCTTTCCCGCCCCCCCCCCCTCCCCCACCCCCTTCTCTACCAAAGCACGAGCCCTCATCTGTGTGTGGAAGTACACTTCTATTACAACTCTCTCTCTCTTCTCTCTCTCTCTCTCAAACTGTGGATTCTCTCTATTTCGAGTTCAGGTAATACGATAATAGCCTCCCCCACGACGGAGCTGCTTCAGGTAATACGTGACCCTCGTCCGGTAGACAATGAATGTCACCCGTCGTACTTTCTCGCGGAGTAGGCGTGTAGAAGCTATTAAGCAACTCTATATATATACATCGTCTTTTAAATATTAAGAATGCATGAATCATCTGTATACCCGATTGCGCCATGAAACGGATGTCTGGGAAATAACCTAGTTATGTCCAAGAAGCAAAAAACCTCGGTATCTTCATGCATACTATTTTTTTGCTTTAACCAAACAAAAACTTCTTTCAGTTTTCTTCTGAAGATTGAAAAAGAAACCCACAAAATCACTGACAACCCAAACATCTCTTGAAAATGGGCCACAGAGAGGGCCTGAAAGTACTCGAGTGTGGAGTAAAATTAAATGTAAATACTTAGAAGTAAACAAGTTACACAGTGATTTTGTGGGTTTCTTTTTCAATTTTTTGCTTTATTGCAGTCAAGCCAAAAACTTGAGGAGGACTTGAATACACACTAACGGGCACTTTCGCGATACTTTTTGCGTTTATCAGTCGGTCACACACACACACACACCACAAAGCTTCCATGTTAACAAAGTCACGTGATAATTTTGTCCTAAGGAAGAGGGAAGTAATTCTGCATGGCCTCAACATTTCTTCCTGGACATGACATCCTACTTGTCGTCAATATAACAGAATAGAATACAGAATTTAGGCCAACGACCAAGAGCTAGGACCTGTGAGGTCATTCAGTGCTGAAACGGAAATTTAAAAGTTAGGTAGGTTTGAAAGGTGTATTAGGAGGGAAACCTCGCGGTTGCACTAAGCATCAATTGTTAGAAGGTGGAAAGTTAAGATGGAAGAAAGATAATAGGTAATATGAACGGAGGTACAGTATAAAGTATGAGGTGCTCTGACGCCATAAACACCAACCCCAGCCCCCCTACCCCTACCCCTCTCTCTCTCTCTCTCTCTCTCCAAGAAGAACCTACTGAAGCATGTTCTATTCTTAACTGAATCTCCAAGCAATACTAACTCTACCTCCAAACAATTGCAGTGTCAGACATACTGTAAAACCCTTTTTCAGGAACTTCAAGGGCACCATACTCATAAGCGATGGCAAAGGCAAGCAGAACCTTGATCACTTTTAGTAACAGTAGTCACATATCGGTCCCAATAAGCAGGGGCAATGCGTCATCAGTATTCACGCGGATAAGTGGCATCGCCACCATGAAAACAAATGAATAGTTTTCTTACGTGCCAAATACCCCTGAGCACGTATTTGGCACGTTAGAGCTATGTTCGAGAAGGTAAGCTATTCTTACTGCATCCATTCAAGATTCAAACTTTATTTTTAAATCAGAGGACGTATCAGGAAAAAGAAGGTACAGGTAAGGAAGAAAAATGAAGATTGAAAAACGTACCATATAAATATAGAAGCCCTTCAATTTTCAAACTTTATTTTTAAATCAGAGGACGTATCAGGAAAAAGAGGATACAGGTAAGGAAGAAAAATGAAGATCGAAAAACGTACCATATAAATATACAAGCCTTCAATTTCTGAGGCTTCGAGGGACTTTTCCTTCTGATAAGGAACATGATCTGAAAAGTACAGTATAACAAAGACCCTAAAGCATATAATATTCTTGAACATATCTCAGACATCCCACAGCTTTATAACACAGTCATTCGTCGCAGTTTCTTGACTAAACCGCACATTTTTTTTTGCTACCATTCGACTCAGAGAGATTAATCTAAGAACAGATTCTCCTTTCAAACAGGTTGCTCAGAAAAACAATGAAAGTGTACAAGGTAATTAATAAGTACATAAAGTTTTATCGTAAATAACATCAGATTTGACAAGAAAAAAACCACTTTCGGCACGGTAGGGCTTCGCCCAAAGTGTGTTCCGTTCGACTTCTCTTATTCCATTCAATAAACAAAGGGATCCCTCCACCTCCACCCCAACCAGAAACGAGAATAGGTTGCTCTCAAGAAAGTGGGTGAGACGGGAGGCTCCTCACCTCAAGTCTACTCGAGAATGTTGGAAGTCTGTTCAAATCACTATTACAAAGGACGAAGGAACATCTAATTCTGGTACTAAGCTGATTTTGAAAGGTTCACGAGGTCATGAAAAAAATTGGGCAATATAATAACAAGTTTTTTTATTTTTTTTATTTAAGAGAGCTAACTGACTGACTTGTGCCTGAAGGTAACTTCGTCAGTGAAATCTATTTACTAGTTCTCGTACGAGACAACCATATGCACGCAATTCTAATTTTTCTAATTTTCCTTATATGACACTGACCACTCTCAGAGCCGTATATACGGTTCTGACCAACCTCAAAGCCTCCCCTTATTTCGGAAAGAGAATTGAAACTCGCCGAAGAGTGACTCAAACTTGTTCTCAGTCGCTTTCAAAAAAAAAAAAAAAAAAAAAAAAAAAAAAAAAAAAAAAAAAAAAAAAAAAAAAAAAAACAAAAAAAAAAAAAAAAAAAAAAAAAAAAAAAAAAAAAAAAAAAAAAAACTTCAAAACGTCTACAGGTTAGACAGGAATGGAATGGAACAGTGAACTGGGGCCACAAGCCAAGCACTGGGACCAATGAGGTCATTCAGCTGTGAAATCGAAATTAAGAATAAAACAGATTTTACAGGTGTAATAACAATAGGAAAACCTCAAAGCAGTTGCACTATGAAACAAATGTTAAGACATGGCGAAGTACAATGGATATAAAAGAGAATATGAACGAAGGTACAGTGAAGGGAATTAAAGGGGTTGCAGCCGAAGGGACGCTGCAAAGAACCTCGAGCAATGCCTACAGTGCACCGCGTGAAGCGGACACACGGCATTAAGCCCCTAAACGGTTCAGATACTCTCCATCAAAAACCAAATAAAAGGTAAAATTGAGCCGTTATCCTGGGGGATAACAGAGCAACAGAAGATGGCGACCATTTGGTTATCATCTTATCTGGAGTATCATTTCATCCGAATACAATTCGCTCACTTGATAAGACTGAAGATATTACACTTTACGACCTTTCCTGATAACCCTAATCATTGGCTGATAACATACAAAAAGCAACGCATGAAAAACAGACACAAATCGACATTGAAAATGTGACCTGGCAACTCAAGTCCCTCATAAAAAAAAGAGGCTTTGTTGATGTTTTGAATGGCGCCCTCCGTTCGTAACTTTGCTTTGATGTCTTTCAATATTACAAGATTCTTTTAAGTTAACCTTCTGCATATATACAAATTCACACAGCTATACTACTACAACTTCTAAAGTTATTCTGGATCGAATGTGTCTCAAGGATTGCCTGAATTCGGACCGGCTCTAAATAAAAAGGTACATCTGCAAAACAGTATAAGGATCAAAAATACTTAACAATCCCCGTGTAGGTTTGACAATATGATGTGTGCCGTTTTACTACGAGAATAAATCTCAAATGTGAATGCACTGTCACGTTAATGGTGAATTGTGTTGGCGGGTCTCGCAAGGCGCCTACGGTGAAGTGGCAAGGAAGCAGTCAAGGCACTTCTACTACCATAACCCCATGAAAACAGCGGCGGTCAGCATCAGCCTCTGTCTACCATGGTTAGACGGTCATTAGATGCAAATTACCTTACAGGCTGGAACGTCACAACGCTCCGCAGGTAGCATATACACTAGAATAGAATTCCCAGAATCTGAGCACGATACGCTCCTCCTCCCACTATTTGATGCATCAAAATCGACGGGCGTGACAGGGGGGCGTTCACAAGCTATAAACCATCTCTCTCTCATTTTCCCATTCCCACTCGAGGGGCAAAAGGTTACTTCCTTCTCAAGTCGGCCGAACAGTTCCAAATCTCGAGTGAAAAGATTCAACCAACCACTCAATACTGTCCAATCAACAGGTTCTAAAGTCCTCGTCAACTGGGAAATACCCAAATTACACAAAGAAGGAAGGAAGGAAGGAATAAGCCAGAAGGAAGAGAAAGAAGAGAGAGAGAGACCGCAAGAGAGAGAGAGATGGAGGGCGAGAGAGAGAGAGAGAGAGAGAGAGAGAGATAACTGCGCTGGAAGACATAACGACTGGGGCGGGTTACGGAAGAATACAGATTCAAAGAGGAAGATGGTGGGAAGGGGGGGGGGGGGGAGCCGAAGGGAGAGAGGAGGCCTCAGTGGGCAGTACACAGAGGTTGAGAGGAAGGGTAGATAATTACCATAATGTTACGGAGAAGGAGTCGGGCACCACCTATCAGACTCGTCTTAACGGCCTCTCTCTCTCTCTGTCATTCATAGAAAAAAATCCTTTTGTTTACGAAAACAAAATTCCCTACTACATAATGAAGGAGATTTCACAGCATCCTCCATCTCGCGAAGTTCCCATAACCTGGGTAACATAATCCTGAACCACGACAAGCTACCGAAACATCTTGAACCTACAACGTCTCTCTCTCTCTCTCTCTCTCTCTCTCTCTCTCTCTCTCTCTCTCTCTACTGAAAATGAGCAAAGGTGGCGTAATTATATAAAAAATACATACTTCTGAAATATTACATCCAATGAGCATAGAAAAAACACACGACTGTAATAATAATAATAATAATAATAATAATAATAATAATAATAATAATAATAATATTCTTTATTTCATCTCAGGGCCATACACATGGAATATACAAAATACTGACAGTGACATACGCAATCTAGAGTAGAATTTAAAATGGAAAGTTAGCGCACCACACACACACACACACACATTTCCTATACAGCGTTAATAATGAGAGAAAATCTCGTCCCTACGATGGGAAGAGGACAGTTAACAGGAAAAGGAGAAACAGCTGAGGGGAAAAAAAAAATGCCCTATACCCACTCTTGAGGCTCTAAGGGGAAAGCAGGGAGAAGGGAATATGGGTAATAAGGCAGGGCCATAAAAAGGGGACAAGACGCAGGACACAACATACATACATAACTATATATATATATATATATATATTATATATATATATATATATATATATATATATATATATATATATAATACATGGGTATATTTTGAGAAAGGTCAGGGGGATCAGTTGGAAAAATTACAAATTGCAAGTTCGTGCATACATATATGTGCTTTAACTGCATTATACATACCCTCAAACTCCGATGAGAGAGAGAGAGAGAGAGAGAGAGAACGTGGGGGGGGGGGGGGGGGGTAGAGCGCGAAAAACAAAGGCACACTGGACGACCTCAAAAAGGGAAACCTTACATGACTCCACATCACCCAAACAAAATGTATTAGCAAGATGGCGCTAGGAGGAGGAGAGGGCGGAGGAGGAGGAGGAGGAGGAAACTTGCTTTCTTAAGGCTTCTTCCGACCAACAGCGTATTAAATCTATCTAGTACGAAGAGATTCCCTTGGAAGCCCCCAAACCTTGACAAACCACACCCTCCCCCCCCACAACTATATCAACCTGGCCACCCCCTTCCCCCCTCCCCCAAATCCTCCGACACGAAGTACTTCAAGTCACACCACCACTAAGTTGAGCCAATCGCGTTGTGTTCAAAAGAGCCTCCGGAGGGAAGCGCCCTTCATCGGTGTCTTTCCATGCACCCCATTGGCACCCGGGTCTTATACTAGCCCTCCCCTTCTCTAAAGCCCTAGGGCTTAACATTCCAAGCGGCTTGTGTTTCATAACGGACGGGACGACAAATTCCGACATGCAAGCCAGGAGGTTTGTATTGGTAGAAAGAATCACCGAACCTCAGTAGAACTACTATAGCCTTAAACACATATAGCCATGGACAACCAGGTCATATTCACACTGCCACCACAGGGTCAACAGAGGAGCGAGCATAGAAATTCAAATGTAAATGTGTCGCTACATGCTCTCTCTCTCTCTTAAAAAAACTAGAAATAATGGATGGAAACTAGAGCTGAAGAGATACAACACTTCTCATTGTGAGAACTTCTTTACATACAAGATATGTTTGTTTGTATGGTGTGTTTACGTTGCATGGAACCAGTGATTATTCAGCAACGGGACCAACGGCTTTACGTGACTTCCGCACCACGTCGAGCGTGAACTTCTACATACAAGATATGTGACACATGGGATAAACTGCCACTAGAAGTTGTCAACAGCAACAGTGTGGAAGAGTTTTTCTCTTTAAAAACTAGACAAGAAATAATGGATGGAAGCTAGAGCTGAAGAGATACAACACATCCCATTGTGGGAACTTCTTTACGTACAAGATATGACACATGGCATAAACTGCCAACAGAAGTTGTCAACAGCAACAGTGTGGAAGAGTTTCTCTTTAAAAAGCTAGACAAGAAATAATGGATGGAAACTAGAGCTGAAGAGATAAAACACATCCCATTGTGGGAACTTCTTCACATACAAGATATGTGACACGTGGAATAAACTGCCACAGGGAAGTTGTAAACAGCAACAGTGTGGAAGAGTTTAAAAGAAAGCTACACAAAATAATTAGGACACGGTGAATGCACAGTAAAAGCTGCTCCCAGAGAAAAGTGAGCACACGATGTCTCCTCGGATGGACTAACAAGTTTTTGAGACATCCTAATCTCTCTATACCATTCGCAAAAACTAACGTTCTAAAAGATGAAGTACTAATCAACTACGCCCATTACCTTGTATAAAAAAAAAATAAAAAAAAAAAAAAAAAAAAAAAAAAAAAAAAAATTTACAAACCTACCGTTCCTCTCAAAGGTTTAAATTAAGCCTCTCCACATTCCAACCTCATCATAATTACGAACAACCAAACCAACGTAGAGGAAGCACAAATGAGTGAGTCCTACTGTATAATGAGTAAAAGGATACATCCTGATCTCAGCTGTCTTGGTAGCGAGTGCCAGCAGTCGAAGGCGTGGGTCCCAAGCCAGGGCAGAGGGCTTGGCAGGAAATCCATGATAGCAGGCCTGAAAAAAAGATGAATAAAGATTAATTCAGCAATAAAAAAAATGTACGTAAGATTATTTCAAGTGTAAAGGTCGTAAATCAATGGTTATCATTGTGGGTCCTAAACCAGTTTTCCAAAGCAGTGACTGCAATCGGTAAAAATTAAAAAATGTACATATGATTATTTCAGTTTAAAGGTGGTAAATCAATGGTTATCATTGTGGGTCATAAACCAGTTTTTCCAAAGCAGTGACTGCATTCGGTAAAAATCTATATAATTTTTTTTAGAGAAAGCACGAATCCCTAATTATTTCAAGTGACCAATTGTGATATTTGCATCTCGTACCTGCTACCGAAACACCACAATAAACTATAATATAAAGATCACCATGCAAATGTAACATTTCGGCACAGAACTGGTCCAGATAATCGACCACCCCCCCCCCCCCCCCCCCAAGAAAAATACAAAAAAAAACAAAAAAAAAAAAAAACAAAAAAAAACACAAAAAAAAAAAAAAAAAAAACAGACGAACAAAGAAGCAGACCCCTCTCTCTCTCTCTGTCACTTTCATTAGTCACGAAGTATTTCCATGGCTGCTTTCACTTTTCTGACCCCTCGTCGGAGCTCCAATGGAAAGATAACCCTCCCCCCAACCCCTCCCCAAAACCACACCTGTGGGGTCAAGACCTTGGACTCTGTACCCAGCTAACTCTTCTCACCGACGTCAGTTATATAGTCAGCTTACAATTCCTTTCTTTCGTTTGGAGAGAAAGGATGGAATGAATAATAAAAATCGCGATAAATAGCGCTAGTACACGAGAAAAACAAAATAAAAAACTAAAAACCTAGGGTGCAATTGAAGCAAAACTGACAAACTAAGAAGAAAACATGAAGTCATTGCAATGGCAGGATACAATAAACAAAAAACAAAAACTAATTTGGATTTAAAATTATCTCCTTGGGTTGTAGCGGAAATGTCAAATTTAACAGGTGATATCTGGATGAGGAAAACTGACCAGAAAGAAACTGTACACACATACACACGTACGTACACAGACACACACGACATCACTATCACCGGATATACCGATGACACGTGGTAATGGCGCTTAAAAGCATGAATGACTCACTCCTGAACAACTGTATTGGGGCAGCACAGTTATTTACCTTTTACCTGTGAAGGTTGTTACCACAGGTAAGTCTAAGAATTAAACCATGAACTACAGTGGATATAACATATATGTCGCCAATATTTATTATTATTATTATTTTGGTCTATTACAGTCCTCCAATTGGACTGGGTGGTATTTAAAGTGGGTTGCATCCTGCCTCCTTAGGAGTCCATCACTTTCTTACTATGTGCGCCGTTTCCAGGATCACACTCTTCTGCACGAGTCCTGGAGCGACTTCAACCTCTAGTTTTTCCAGATTCCTTTTCAAAGATCTTGGGATCGTGCCTAGTGTTCCTATGATTATGGGTACAATTTCCACTGGCATATCCCATATTTTTCTTATTTCTATTTTCAGTGCTTGATACTTATCCATTACTATTATTATCATCATTACTATTATTATAGCAATAGTATGATAACTTTGCCAGGGGCATAAGCCTTTCCAAAACAACGCCTCATTTTGAAACTGCTAAAACAAAAAATATAAAACAGAAGACAAGAATAACATTAAATACATAAAAAAAAAATTAGCAGAGAGAGAGAGAGAGAGAGAGAGAGAGAGAGAGAGAGAGAGAGAGAGAGAGAGAGAGAGAGAGAGAGAGAGATTCAACTATGGCGCACGAATACAATACATCAAAATGTCAACCACCAACATTAATATTAAATGTAAAATTGTTATACATTCATAGATCGTGACATTACATCACAGACACTATTAAATGAATACAAAACGGATGTTATTCAAATGTCAACAACAGGGTACACTGCAAAACATTCATCCTGTATGACAAACTCATCATCAATGCAAATGAGATATCAGCTTATTTCCAAGAAGTGATTTTCCAGGACATTTCTGGCAGATTAGTCTACATCTGTTACTAAAAGCGCTCTTGTCACACATCTGCGCGCGTGGTAATTTTCGTGATAGTAAATGTCGGCTATTAAACTAAATCTACACCTAAATTTCGGGTATTAAACTAAATCTACACCTAATTATCGGGTATTAAACTAAATCTACACCTAATTTTCGGGTATTAAACTAAATCTACACCTAATTTTTCGTTTTTTTTTCGGGTATTAAAAAAACTACATCTAACACTTGAACTTTCCTGCTATTAAACTAAATCATACACCTAATTTTTTTTTTTCGGGTATTAAAAAAAAACTAAATCTACAACCTAATTTTCGGGTATTAAATCTAAATCTACACCTAATTTTTTTCGGGTATTAAAAACTTAAATCTACACCTAATTTTTCGGGGTATTAAAAAAAAAAAAAAAAAAACTAAATCTACAACCTAAATTTTCGGTATAGTAAACTAAATTCTACACCAAAATAAATGTCGGGTATTAAACTAAATCTACACCTAATTTTCGGGTATTAAACTAAATCTACACCTAAATTTCGGGTAGTAAACTAAATCTACACCTAAATGTCGGGTATTAAACTAAATCTACACCTAATTTTCGGGTATTAAACTAAATTTACACTTGAATTTCTGCTATTAAACTAAATCAACACTTAAATTTCGGTTTTTAACCTAAATCTACACAAATTTCGACTATCAAACCAAACCTACACTTAAATTTCGGCTATCAAACCAAACCTACACTCAAATTTCTGCTATCAAACTAAATCTACACTTGAATTCCGGCTATCAAATCAACCTACAATTGAATTTCGGCTATTAAACCAAATCTACACTTAAAATTTCGGCAATTAAACTAAATCTACACATTTTTCGGCTATCAAACCAAATTTACACTTAAATTTCGGCAATTAAACTAAATTTAAGCTTAAACTTAATCTACGCTTAAATTTCTGCAATTAAATCAGTCTACACTTACAACCACCTGTGAGAAGTGACCGCGATTCCCAATTTACTTTTAAAACAGAATAATTATGTTTGGCAGTAGACTCTGATGCATAAATGCCATTCATATTATATTATAATGTCTAGACAAGTGATGAAAACACACGTGCCTTCTTACATTTATACCGCACCCTCCAAAGGTACGTGCGCGCGCATGCGTATTATATCCAATACCACATTAACACGAAGATGATCTAGTATATACCAAACTCAAATCCTCTGGGCTCGGAATCACGGAAATAAAAAGGGCTCATGATACAGAGCCTCAAATTACCTCCCCACCCACCAACCCCCCCCCCCCATCCCCCACCCACAATAAAACACCAACCACTTCCCAATGTCTTAGATTAAAAGTAGAAAATAATTTCTAAGGAATAACTACGGATGGGTTAATCATCAATAAAATCATCCACTTCCTGGATGTTTTTTTTTTTTTTATTGATGATCAGCAATAAAGTGTACGTAATTTACTTCGAGACAGTCCACAACGAGAGAGAGAGAGAGAGAGAGAGAGAGAGAGAGAGAGAGAGAGAGAGAGAGAGAGATAAAAACCTACTTCTGGTGATTCGAGACCACCCGCCATAAAACCCGTTTGATACCGGTTATCAGCCGACATTTCTAGTTATGAATCACACTGTAGCAATACGTTAACTGATAAAAGATAACGAGAATATACGTTACGGTGAGTCATCACCGGATATTTCCTAGTGGGGTGTTCAACGTTGGAAGAATACGAGATTAGATAAGAAGAGACAGAGATAAGGACAGTTCAGCGGGGTGTGGCTTTGTCTAACGTGTCTCAATGAACGAGATAACCTGTTATTAGGAAAGCAGAGTAGTAAAAGTTAGGTCAGGGCCAAGCGCTGGAACCTACGAGGGCATTCAGCGCTGAAAGGTATTTTTGAGAGAGAGAGAGAGAGAGAGAGAGAGAGAGAGAGAGAGAGAGAGAGAGAGAGAGAGAGAGAGAGAGAGATTCTTCATTCCATTAAAAATGGTTATGACATACCTTTCAGTGTTATATATATATATATATTATATATGATATATATATATATATATATATATACGTAACTGCTTACCCAGAGAGAGAGATTCTTCATTCCATTAAAAACGGTTATAACATACCTCTGTGTTAAATATATATATACGTACGAGAGAGAGAGAGAGAGAGAGAGGGAGAGAGGGGAGATGAGAGAGAGAGAGAGGGGAGAGAGAGAGAGAGAGAGAGAATGAATGGTCTTTGTTGCAGTGGTCATAAGCGCCCACAACCGAAATAAACGAAAAAACAAAAAATAAAAAGTTTGAAAAATATATACACAGACAATTAAAAGCTGAACTGTGCTCACCTGTTGCATCTGCCGGCAAGGGAGGCAAGAGAAACCCGGCCGACTAAGGGCAACAGAATGACAAACCAAGCTGTTACTACATGACATCACAACATTACCCCATCTACGCGATATTTGGAAATACACACACACAACTGCGGTGCTATCAAGTAGGATCTTAACGTAGTAGTGTCACTCGAGTCAAAACATAATGAAAAGGAATTATGCCAAGATTACTATTAATTAACGTACTAATGTCACTGTGTCACTCGAGCCAAAAAAAAAAAAAAATAATGAAAAGGAATTATTCCAAGATTACTATTAGTCCACCGGGTTGTAATATACGTAATACGATTCTGCCTCAGCTTTTTCAGAAACGAATCTGAACGAGAATTCAATTATTATTTCCCTTTCTTCAGCTTCTCTTAATTCTTCCTTATGAACGCCATATTATTTGGAGACTTCAATTCCAAGTCAATGGCCCCAGTGCGTGCTTGTTCCATTGAACGTGTTTCATCTTTTGAATAATAATAATAAGTTGATTCCTAATATGAACAAGATTCCAATCGTGGTTTTACGAACCATTCCCACAGGGTTAAAGTGACATGCCCGGCTGTTCCGATTAACTACATGTTCCTGTATGCACTACATTTATGTAATGTATGTATGTAGACATGTACAAGACTGGCCTGTGTAAGTATTTAGCATATGTACCGTTAGGATCTTCTAGTCATCTAGTATTCTAGTGCATACATTAAGCACGCCGACGCCGATATTTTATTCTAGAAATCTGTCACCACGTACAAGACAACCCCATGATTACCACTAATTTATTTTCAAACATGATTAAGCCAGTTTGAACTGACATTAACCGACCTTCCTTTCTTCCCCTGGAGAGAGAGAGAGAGAGAGAGAGAGAGAGAAATTTCTTTCTAATCTAGCCTAGCCTTCTTGTTCGGTAGGCTAAACTGAAACCATACACGATACATTCTCATCACAGAGACCGACGACGACACACTTGTGATTTCACGTTTGGTTAGATACGACTGGTAAACTGGTTTACGAGTATAATTACGACCGATACACCTGACCGAATACTGAGTGAAGAAATATATATATAGGTACATTAACGACGGAACGCCGTTAACACAAGTCTTTCGGGAGATACAGAATGACTTCATTCACTTGGGGAACGATAAATTCCATTTTAAACCTGAGAGAGAGAGAGAGAGAGAGAGAGAGAGAGAGAGAGAGAGAGAGAGAGAGAGAGAGAGAGAGAGAGAGAGAGATTCTTTATTCCGTTAAAAATGGTTATGATTTACCTTTCAGTGTTTATATATATATGTATATATATATATATATATATATATATATATATATATATATATATACTATATATATATATAGGCAACTGCTAGTTCCAGAGAGAGAGAGAGAGAGAGAGAGAGAGAGAGAGAGAGAGAGATTCTTTATTCCGTTAAAAATGGTTATGACATAACTTTCAGTGTTATACACACATACACACACACACACACAATATATATATATATATATATATATATATATATATATATATATATATATATATATATATTATATATGGCAACTGCTAGTTCCAGAGAGAGAGAGAGATTCTTATTACATTCACCCACAAAAAAAAAAAAAACTACTGACACAAACACCAACGCCATCTGCTAGGATGCAATCTAAGCATCTAAAAAAAATAATAATAATGAGCAAAGCAGTGCAAAGCATCCATGAGCACAAATTACTGCTTGCAACCGCCAGACGCTACTTTATGCGGGAGAGAACTCGATTATTAAAACCTCGACACGAACGCTTTCATGCACTATGGGCAGTTACAAAAGCCTTCGGTTAATGGGAACGCCAAGAAGAAGAATTGATGATCGGGCATAATAAATGAGACTTTCTCATCAATACAGGATGAGTACCACAAGATTTTACCGTTCAGCATTATGTACTGAATAATGTTTACATAAACGTGCATTGATCAAAATAATAGGGTCTATTCGCAATCGCCTTAAGAGCCTAAAACAATGATGTCATCCAGTGGATGACCGAATGTTATTGATGACCTTGCTCTACCCACAATGCAATGACACAACTCAATGACACATGACTAGCAATAATAGAGGACGCCTTTCCACTCAATTAAATATACCAGAGTTCTCTCCCCCAAACCGTTACGCAATAATAGAAACAAGACGAGTAGTACGAGGCGAATCTAGCAGGTGGATACCGGAACCTGTATTTTACGTATTGACAATCCCACTGGAGAATCTGTTGACACAATTATCAAACCTCTAGAACCGGAGCAATGGAAAGAGGCGAGAGATTAATGCGACCCGTTACTCATCCAGATCAAACCGCAGCATCAAAATAAATGACGTGAAACGAATCAAGAAGACATGCGTTAGCACGTAAGAAACTTCAGTCAGAACTTTTCATTATTGCCCACTCTGCAAAATCTCATGGGGTTAATAGGTAGCGTGTGTGGGTGTGAACTTAGCCAGCCAATGAAGAGTTTATATTACTAACGCACAGGGTATATAAAGGCTAACTTTATAAGGAGTATTAGATGATCAGGAAATATTCTTAAGCAAAGGAAACGCTCACAAGCTATATTTCTGTCACCATACGCATCAGAACAACCAAAAATACTAATAAAAAATGTCTGTATATACTTGAGGATAAGTTGACAAAAATGTGTACCGTGGGACCACCAAGAACTTCGTATAGGTTATCCCACAATCTGCTTTGATCAAGCTGGAAGATGTTCAAGATGTTCCAACAAGCCACTGCTATTCTAAAGCAACACTCTGTAACACTTGGAAACCCCTGAATTGTGAAGAAGGCTCCCAGGATGCGTGAGCTGACATAAGCTGTGTGTCATCAGAGTAGTTGTTCAAGAAGCGATGACCTTATGGTTTAAAATGACGGATAAGCTGTTTCAGAGAGCAAAGGCATTTAGTTCTTGTAAATGGCAAAGTGATTTCAGTACTCAAAATTGTTGATGGATTGTCATATAAATAATAAAAATAAGTGAGGAAAGTTTAAATGAGGCAGACACACCTGACAATAATATTCTTGAGAGAATCAATACTATAAAACCACACAAACATACAAGCTGGTGTAGATATTGCCAGTTTTGTTTACTGTACACAAGATGCTCCCCTTACATGAACTTAAATACTGCCCATGATAAATTTTTAAATGCTAAAAAGAGCACTTCACAATCGGTGAGTGAAACACATCCAGTACCAAGTGTGTGAGAGGAGAGAGAGAGAGAGAGAGAGAGAGAGAGAGAGAGAGAGAGAGAGAGAGAGAGAGAATAAACCATTTTTTGCTGCTCTACTGGCCATATCCCATTACTACATTATGATGCAATATTCTATTTTTAACTTTTAGATAGTTTCTCATGCAGCTCATGTTCACTATGTAATTTTATAGATATGAAAATACATGAATTTTGATAGGCATACCATGAGTATCAGATATGTCATGTCAGCTGTGCAGTTTTCCAGTGCTGTGACAAATTCTGAACGAAAAGAAGGGTAAATGGCAAAAACTGTATCATAGGAGAGTTCACTCGACAATCTTCTTATCATTTCAGCTGAAGACAGATGGAGGGGGTCAATATCTAAAGCATGGGATACACATGCATTGTTACAATGTAAGAAAGCACCCTTGTAAAGTAATGTTTTATGCATACAGGATGATGATGATAAAAAAAATAAGAACAAAAACGAGCCGTTCTCTATGCGTGGAAACTGAAGCTCTTAACTACAGCAAAGAACCAAGTTCTAAGCCTTAGGGTCTATGCTGAAAAAGAAATATGTGGTAATAGCTCATAGCCTACGTGAGAGAAGTTAACTCCTTACTGTTGAATTTTTTTGCAAGGACACACACCGATCACAAAGCAGTGTTAGCTTCATTTGTAAAAAGGCCTAAACAGCAGACTGCAATATCAAAATATTATAGTAGTACCCAGAGCAGAACTCAAAAAGGAAAGCAGTACCTAACCCTACCTCAAAAAACCTTATGCAATTTCCTGGAGTAGTGAAAGCAAAGTATGAGACAAGAAAAACTTCAGGTTATGATATACAACTAATAAATTATTAGAAGAACCTCAAGTAAACCATACATTAAAAGAATAAATAAAGGTTAAAAAAAACTTGAAAAAAAGAACATGGTGGAAGGAGAAGAGCAAATAGTATAACAAATGACTGAAACATAATAAAAGGTCAGAGAGTTGTAAAAAAAAAATTAACCACATATGAAAACAATGAATAAGAGTAGAGAATAAATACGTACCACAGATTAACTGAGAAAAGTTAGAAAGCCAGACACGATTTATGATTAAAAAAAGTAAATTGTAGAAAAACAGAAAAAAAAAAAAAAAATGATGGTAGAACCAATTTTCCAACAAAACTGACATACCACATGGTTTCAACGTAACAAGTGGAGTTAATAAAAAAAAAAATAATGCCAGTGAACAAAAAACTAATAACCTGCAAAACCTTCTAAAAATACTCCTGAGAAAGAAAGCATCAGGCCCACATGGTATAAAACCAGAACCAATTACGGCATTATAGTAAAATAAAACAATCAAAATGGTTGCTAAAAGAGGTAGGAAAATTATAGTGAAACGATCCAGACCTAAAACTTCTCTTAAAACCTATAAAAAAACCACTGTAAAAGAATGCAACCCAAGACAGTGAATAATAAATATGACTTCAATAAATGAGGAAACAGACGTTCACAGAAATGAAAAACTAATAATGAAGGAGTACAAGATACATTTAAAGTTGACTGACACAATTATGGAAGTTTACACGAATGACAGTGCTGTATAAAACTAGGTGTAGTGAAAACATAAATGGCAATAATTTAAATAAAGTTGATTAAATGACAAAAGAACTGGGAATAAGAATTAACAAACCATCAACCTTATTTAAATTGTTAACATAAGTATAGAACAACAAAATAACTATATGTTTATATAACACTAAACATACAAAAACCTATTTTCCACAAATGGTCTGGTGCCTGCCAGTACAGTAGAAGAGAATGTCGAGATAAATAGTGTATAAGAACACTTAACTGATGTAAAGCAAATTGGACTCCCAATAAATACAGCTAAAAGTAGTGCATTAGTCTACAATATCAAACAAAATTCAGAGAACAACAATAGAGTAATGTAAAAGAATAACAACCTCTGACAACAAAGGGAATTTATTCCATACACCATAAAGGAAATGGCAAGGAATATCAAATGACTGCCAGAAAACATAGTGGATAGAGAATATTTACTAACAATTTAGACAGGGCATCGGTGTTTAATATGCAAAAGACTGATAAGTTTATCTGTAAAAACTGTGACTTTTTATCTACACAATAACCTTTGGAGATGAGTATGTATAATCTACATGTCCAAGCTGACTGACCTTTCCTGTCTGCATTGACTAGCATAATACATACACAATATCAATACACAGGTGCACCAGCATTACATTACATGTTCAATAATACTCTCTAAGCATTTATGTAACAAAAGTTCTTTTGTGTGTTAATAGCTAAATTACACACATACATATATCATATATGTATATATTATACATTATATATATACATAATATATATGTATACACATATATATACATACACATGAGGAAAATGCCAAGGTTTCTACCAGTTTTGCAATGTAGTCATTCTTTCATGCTTAGTGTCATACAGTTTCAAATGTACAACGATATTCCTAAATCTTGTGAAAAATGTTTTCCTCTAAATTCCTGCCAATTCTGATGAATTTGATATTCCTGTCAGTTATAAACCCCTTAAATAACAATGAAGGGAGGAGAACCACAGTGGAAGATTACACCTTGGTGTTAGGTTAGTTTGCGGGGTCCATGCCTAAAAGTCCCGAATGACCCAGCATCCTAAGTTAGGTTAGGTTACTCTACAACCTGCTAAGTAAACTATTTGGTTCTTATTTCTTGTCCAAAAACAAAGTTTTCTACTGAGATTCACTATCATTGTTAGGTATGGGCAACAGGGTTCAAAGCTTATCGAACACAGCTAGGAGACTCGTCAAAGGATACCTTATCCCTACATACATAGGCGATACCCATTCGTTTGCTTGCTTTGAAAACCAAAAGCTCATGTGGAGTTTTCTTTCCCTTCTTTTACTTAAAACATAAGTTAACAAAAAATTTGACTTTCAGATTTTCATACACAGCACATATATAAAAAAGAAATGCGCGCTTTGCATTCATTCCTCTACTGCATAATAAAAAATTGTTTTAATGAATAAAATGTTGCTAATAACTATGAGGGCATGGTTAATCAGCACTCAATTATGAACTAGTATATGAGAGATATGAGGGTCGGGAAGCAGATATTTCTCTGCCTGTCACAGACACAGGCTATCTCATTTGATCCAAGCTTCTGACCAGCGAAAAATGGTTTCTGGGTGCCACTGGTGATTAAGAGTAATTTGGTCACCATTCTCAACTATCATGTGAAGAATTGAGCTGATTACAGACTACAGAAAGCAATTGCTTCCTTATCAACACACAAGTTGTAATGGATCAACAAAGCATTTTGAATGAAGAACCTATACCAACATTTAAAACCAGTAACAATTATAAACTATTAGAAAAAATGGCCATAGCTTTTATTTCCTTTATAAAGAATGTTATGTTTGACAATTGTAGCCTAAATATGCCTAGCCTGAGGTAAAGATATTGCCATTTATATTATTGTCAATTAGACTAACCACTAAAATATTTCAATATTTTCCAAGTTAGGAAGGTAAGGTTTGGTTAGGTCAGGTACATGGCATTCTAGGAAAGATTAGGTCTGATTTTGTGTGTGGAACCTGTCCCATCATTCTACACTCACCCCCTACTTCCATTTGCTTATTCTACGCCTAGCCTATGCTGGGCTAACATTTCTCTATTTAAAATTTAATTATTAATGCCTAGCATTATTACTCAAAAGAAAAATATGACTTATTTTCTGGGCATTACAAGCATCGCGGATTTAATCATTACTACGAGGGTAGCCTAGCCTAAGCCTTTTAAACGTTTGAATGTGTCAGGACACATTAGTAGCCTAGCCTAGGCTTATGAGACTTATGGAAAGTTGGACTGCAGAGGTCTAAGGTATTATATATAGTAAGTATACTAAGGGGCCTAGGCAAACAATGACCTTTCCTACCACCAGGTAATTCGTGACGCCCAACTCGTTATTTTATCCTAGGCAACCCCCCTTTCTTAGTATAGCCTAATTCGTGACCCCCTACTCTGCAAGGCACCCCCTCCTTTTTAATTCGCGACCCCTTATTCTGCATGCAAGCCAAGGCATCATGACCTGCCCCCCCAACCTTAAGTAATTCGTGACCGCCCCTACTCTGCATTCGACCAGCATGGGAGGTTCCTGGTCTACCCAATCCCAGGGGCACGTCGATGAGAACGAGAGATGCCTCCCATGAGACGGACAGAGAGCGAGGTATAATTCATTAGGACGACGCCCAAGGGTGGTCACGCCGCCCTTTTGTGTGCAAAACACCAGGTCATCATCCTTGTTGTCTGTCCCTGGAGAATGAATCAACACGGGTCGACCGCAGCAGGCAAGGCAAGACAGGAGAGAGAGACCACATCATAGGTATTCGACGTCGACGACCGCCAACTCACCCTGTTGAAGTCGAACAGCTCCTTCTGCTTCTGCAGCCTCTCCGGCGTGATCTTCTGCGACGGTTTCATAAACTTCAGCATCGCGCCGGCACTTTCCAAACGACTTCGTTACAGAAAATCCCAGAGTCTGACGGGCACTCACACCCACTCCCGTCAACCGACACAACAACACTACCAGCAAAAACTTTCGGTCTGGTGGGCGACAGTGGGACATTGACACTCTGAAGGGTGTCCGATCCTCCTCCCTCTCCCCAATACGATGCGATGGACGCCCCGATCCCCTTATAACAGAAAACGGGTGAGTATAGCGATTCTATTTCGTCGTCCAAGCCGCTGGCGCCCTCTATAAACTTCAACTTGTCGCGGACTTCATCGCGTCTATTGCTGTCATCGAAGTTACCTGTGAAGCGCCTGTACCCACCCATTTATATATTATAATGGTCATGAATACGACGATCGCTCGTTTATGACGAACCCATGCGATGTGCTAAGGCCCATACTATGTCGATACTTTACAGCCTCTAAAATCACACTGCTATAATATCAACATTTTAAATTAAATGTTCATCATTATAAGCATCAACTTTTGTCACACGCGCCAACCTGCGAGATGGAAACAATATCGTCGGTTGGTGTTACTCCGCGGACAACACACCTGAGCATGTCTTCTATCTATAATTGCTGAATTTGCTGTGTCAAACGACATGAGCAAACAACCCGTACACTGAGCAGTGTAAATTACCTGATTTTACTCGCCAACACAGGATAACAAAGTCCAACATCACTTTTTTGCCGCAGGGCATATTCATGAGTCATCGTTAAGTTTACCCGAAATTACAGGAATCTACTTATTTTAAAAAATTTAAACTACAGTATTATTGATACCACTAACAACAAGAGATGTTTCAACTCTTAATTAAAATACGAATGGTTTACTGGGGTTGAAACATGACGATGAAATACTGTATTTCGTCAGCTTCTGACGCGCAAGCGGTCATCCTTTAAACCTCCAGAGAATACGCTGTCATCTGACAAAATTTATTTATAATTTTTTTCCAGCAAGCATCGAACATGAAGGTGCACAAAGGTATAATACAGAGGATTTTATTTTTCCTTTTAAGCAACATCATATTGAACATCAACTAAAGCGAACATGTGGTAATAATTTAAAAGTTAGCTTATAAAGGATAAATTTGTCATTAAATACAACCAACAATAAATTTAAGCTAATTATAATACCTTCTGATAAGCGGAAACACAGCCATCTGAGAAGACAGCATAAAATCACCATGCGATTTCAAGGTCATGGCAACTTGCTCAGATGGGATCACCGCCATGGGCGTGACGCTGACAAAAAACGAGCCAGCATTTAAACGGTTCCAGGCTTCCAGAACAGGGACCCAACTGAACGTTGCACGGGAAGGGTAAACAAGGAAGACGTATACGTGGGCGGGAGAGCGGTGTAGTAAGCTTAAGTCCACACAAATGCCTCTGAAATATCCCATCCGTTCTCTGGCATCAGAGAAATGGTATTAGAATTTGGAGTATCGGTTTCGATGCTGCAAACTTTTAAATAGCGCGAAAGAAAACGGAGTTCATTGTTTCGTCAGAGTGCAAGATGAGTCTCCCTATTCCAAGTCTGTGGTAAATGTTCGTTCAATTGTACAAATGTTTGAATATCTTGGCCAATTTTTTCCTTTTACCTATATAGCTTCAGCTTAAGATATAAAGAGGATTCTGAGCATAAGAAAGTTTCGGCTGGCACACCGTCAATGCAGTATATCTGTTTATATATATATATTATATATATATATATAATATATATATTTTATATAGTAGAATCACGAAAATATGGAACGTGATGAATATTATATAAATGAATAAAGACAAAATCCACGAAGGAAGGTGAAACAATGGAGTAACCATTGCGAGGCCTTTCGACTTCTCGTCCTTTACTAAACAGAATAATATAAAATATAAAAGTAAGTTTCCAAGGAAAGCTCGTATAAATGACAGATAGGGATTATAAAGGAAAATAAAATGTGTATACCTGGAAATCTAACACAGATGAAGAATTAGCCAGGTATACATAAATTTCCCTTATAATCCCTATCTGTCATTTATACGAGCTTTCTTTGCAAACTTATCTTCATATCCATATCAGTCCACTGAGTAAAGGACAAGAAGTCGAAAGGCCTCGTAGCGATTATGCCATTGTATCAGTTTCCTTCGTGGATTTTGTCATTATTTACGCGCGCGCGCGCGCACACACACACACATATATATATATATATATATATATATATATATATATATATATATATATATAGAGAGAGAGAGAGATTTTCCCTACAATTTCCTTCCATTATATATATTTACATTTACTGCTTAGATATAAAGCACAATGAAGGAAACACTACAATAACTCCAAGCTAAATAGGTCTACAGCCAAATACATACACACGAAAAGCTCAAGTTTGTTGGGAGTCATCGTGGTGATATAATAAATATATAAATAAAACCAGGGAAGTAAAAATTAAAACAAAAGATATAAAGGATGCGTAGGTAACAGAGGAGGATGCCCACCGCTATCGAACCTCTTCGCCAGATCTCCACGAATTCTTTTAGCATTAATCCGTCCCCTATAAAAGCTAGACTCAATTTAGGACTGTTTAAGGGTACTCAGTAGTTGATGCACAAAAGGGGCACAATCAACCGTTTATAAGCAACTATTTTATCGGTGCCCTTGTCCTGTATCCTTGTAGCGCGTGAAATGAAACGCCCAGGAGAGAGAGAGAGAAAAAAGTGTACAACGGCGTTGCTAAAAATTTGGAAAAAATGGAGCTCCAGTTTGAAATTGATGTTTGACAACCAGATCGAGAGTGAATTCATCAGTTGGTTGCTGATATAGACGGCAGACTTAACAGTTTCGAGGCATGATACAAAATTGTATGACGTCATAATTCTTTTTATGACTAGTTTACTTCAACCAGCTTACTGACTTTTGTGGTCAATCACTACGTATTCTCAGACTTGCTACATAAACCCACGGTCTCGCCAGCAAGCTATTCTTCTTCAACTGGTAAATTCATCTTATTTTTCCCCCTTTACTGTCATGTTAAGCAACATAAACAATCCCTCATGTTCCTTGTCAGTAATTCAAATGCCATTTCTGACGAAAGATATTTTCTTAAATTCAACAAACTTCAGTTTTTAGACAAAATATGCGACCGCCAACGTTGCAACCGCAAACAAGAGTTGCCACTTCGTCTTTTGCCAGTGTCTTGAGATCACCGGCTACAACCGTTTCCAAATAAGCTCTTCGTCTTCGGCGTCTTGGGGCAACTCCCATCTCTGTGTTTGCGAGTGTTTGTTTCCAGTGTCTTTTAGATGCTTTCTTGTTTCATTTTTTCTTTCATTTCTTATGTGTCTATTTCCAGTGTTTAAAGATGCTTTCTTGTTTAATTTTTTCTTTCCTTCTCATGTGTTTGTTTCCCGTGTCTTTTAGATGCTTTATTGTTTAAGTTTTTCTTTCCTTTCTCGTGTGTCTGTTTCCAGTATCTTTCAGATGCTTTCTTATTTCACTTTTCCTTTCCTTTCTACGTTTCTAGTTAATCGTGCAAAACTACCTATGCTTAATTCCTTCCAGTCAGCCTAATAATGAACCATGTCTTCACTCTATACGTCAACCTGAATTTATTTAAACGTTAAATTCAGTTTCTGCATTATCTCGATTCGTGAACAATGGGTAAAATTTCTTTATTTGACAATGAAAGTTTCAAATGAATTTTATTTCTTAATGATTTAAGTAAATTCTTCGGGAAATGGTCGGTTAGAATTCTAAAGCTGAGTGAGGGGGAGGGGGAGGGGAAGGGGGTAAAGCGAGGGTGAGTAGGCGTGGAGATAGCTTCTGAGACAAGAGGGCGAGACATCTATACAATTTGTAAAGGGTGATGATTCTCAGTTCTCTCATTAAATTTAGTGCGATTAAAAATAAATAAATATATAAATAAAACTATATAAAGACAGAGAATCTGTAACCACATTCAGTTTTAAATATAAACTCTAAGCAACAGGTTACGAGCACAGGTGGTTCCTCGGATATGTGCCATATTCCACCGGAAAATGTAATGTGCATCATTTATTTTTCGAATATTATTTTAGATATAATTTTTTCAATAAGAGCACCTTATCATACTTTCATGAGATAGAACAGGGAAACTATAATGTTTTAACTTAATACCCAGAAAAAAAAAAAAACACTGGCATGCCATACTGTAAACAATGATCACATGATAATACTAGTCTCAACATTCAGTGACAGGTACTCTGTTTGAATCAGGTAGCACTGACATGGGGAGTGAACACACACACACACACACACACCCATATATATATATATATATATATATATATATATATATATATAATATATTATATATATTTTTGTATGTATATGTATAATACGAATAAATATGTGAATGTATGCATGAATATGACGAGTTTTCGAAAAGGAAAATATTTTACATTCTACACATAATTGAAAGTGCCTATGTTTCATTTTTTCTTTAAAAAACCAATTGGAAACTTTAACCGATATTGATATTTTGGCTTATACCTGCAAACCATTTTTGTTGAGGTAAGCTCATTTAGTAAGATTAACTTCCATGAAAAATTTATAAAAATAAAACGTTCAAAGTCTACATAAACTGTGCTATATACATAGTATACCTTCACACATCTAACAGGCTCAATCTTAGCACCACCATTTAATTTTTCGGCTGCCTATATCATAGCCCTACAATACTGACCTATTCACTTCTAGACAACTTTACAATTCATGTATATATTGCTGTTGATGATTTTAGCTTTTGTTAGCTTCACTGCGTATAACTGCACTGGGTTATACTTCTGTACATTGATGTAAGGGACTATAAAAACACAATTCAAACGGGTGTAAGTCATAGACTCCTGCTATTACAATAACTATGTACTCTGGTATTTACATAGATACATGATTGTCTGTGGGAGACAACGTTCTTTGTACATTTCTTTGACAACATTCTGATAAAGTAATTGCTAAGCACAAGACTGGTATGGCACCAATAATAATCATTATGGCAAATCTATTCCTAAATTCTGTCACAAACTCAAAGAAATGCACACCGACATTTCTGATATGGTATTCAATCAAATTTAGAGGAAAAATAGCTAACTTGTTGCTTTAGGTAATAAACATACCAAATAAAGCGAGGTTATTCGGTATCATGGGATTGTTTGAAGCAAGCGTAGGGGTCGAGTGACCAAATGAAGATGTTACAGAATAAACAAGTGCAGTGAAGTGCGTGAAGCGATACACCAGGGAGACATAATGGGTAAGAAGAATAGGCCTATCTTTGTCAAATGTATCTGTAGGCTACAGTTTTGGCCCTGCCATAAACTCACTACATTTACCACGTCTCTAAAAAAGTATTTAAAAGCATTTTTCAATAGAAGATAAAGCCATTTAACCGTTTAGCAAGAAAGTATTACTTGTATTTAAACTTGTTTTACTGTTTATGTCAGGATACCCTTACGAATCAGCCGTTAAAGTTATCTTAAGCTTCATTTTCTGTAACTTTCCAATAAAGAAAACGGACACAGCTGGTGAAATTTAAACGGTGACTCTTACATTTTACCCCCCCTCTCTCTCTCTCTCTCTCTCTCTCTCTCTCTCTCTCGTCTCTCTTCTCTCTCTCTCTCTCTCTCTCTCTCTCTCAGAGACTTTTATTTTTACCGACCCTCAGTTACCTGGTTTGCTGGATTTAACTGCACTGTTATGGATTTAATCGAATTGTGCAAAGGCATACGGTAAAAATCTATTACTTAAAACTGGATTCTTAGGTTAGTAATGTGTGCGTGTTTTTTTCATTATTTATCTCCTAGAGGCTTGGTAATGTGTGTCTTTTTTCAAGCAATCAGTGAACTTTCCACGAGGTACCGTTATGTCAAACTGATTGGAACTCAAAATTTATAATACTGCGTTTCCATGTTATTCGCTGAATAATCAGTGACCTTTTCAGTAACCGGCACTGATTTTGCAATGCTGTCTCTTGCAAATATCATAGGTGCCAAAAACAACAGAAAAAAATTAACACTTATTACCAACGCCTACGTCTGCCGCCATACCCTACATGCTGTCCAATTTATCTGCGATTACAAATTTTAAAGATTAAGAAAGTTTTGAAAAGATAAATACCTTATTTTCAAACGAATTTTTAAAATAATAATAATAATAATAATAATAATAATAATAATAATAATAATAATAATAATAATAATAAGAAGAAGAAGAAGAAGAAGAAGAAGAAGAAGAAGAAGAAGAAGAAGAAGAAGAAGAAGAAGCAAGAAAACAAGAGAGGAACTCAACGAGAAATACAAAGTACAAGAGAGGGGACTAAACAACACAATAGAAGATGTAAAACAGAGGCTTAAGGCCAAAGCACATAAGATCCAACGGTACATGAACAGGAATAAGGGATACCAACAGAACACACTACGTATTCGGAACCAACCAGAAAAGACTATACAGCCAACTAAGAGGGGAAGACAACCACCAAGAAATTCCTGAACCCGAACCAAGTAAGAGACTCTGGGAAAACATATGGAGCAATCCGGTATCACACAACAAACATGCAACATGGCTCCAGGAAGTCAAGGAAGAAGAAACTGGGAGAATAAAACAAAGATTCACAGAGATCACGACAGACACAGTCAGACACCAACTAAAGAAAATGCCAAACTGGAAAGCCCCAGGTCCCGATGAAGTCCATGGAGACTGGCTCAAAAACTTCAAGGCCCTACACCCACGAATAGCAGAACAACTCCAGCATTGTATCTCAAATCACCATGCACCCAAATGGATGACCACAGGAAGGACATCCTTAGTACAAAACGACAAGAGTAAGGGAAATATAGCCAGTAACTACAGGCCTATCACCTGCCTACCAATAATGTGGAAGTTACTAACAGGCATCATCAGTGAAAGGCTATACAACTACCTAGAGGAGACAAACACCATCCCCCACCAACAGAAAGGCTGCAGAAGGAAGTGTAGGGGCACAAAAGACCAGCTCCTGATAGACAAAATGGTAATGAAGAACAGTAAGAGAAGGAAAACCAACCTAAGCATGGCATGGATAGACTATAAGAAAGCCTTCGACATGATACCACACACATGGCTAATAGAATGCCTGAAAATATATGGGGCAGAGGAAAACACCATCAGCTTCCTCAAAAATACAATGCGCAACTGGAATACAATACTTACAAACACTGGAATAAGACTAGCAGAGGTTAATATCAGGAGAGGGGTCTTCCAGGGCGACTCACTGTCCCCACTACTCTTCGTAGTAGCCATGATTCCCATGACAAAAGTACTACAGAAAATGAATGCCGGGTACCAACTCAAGAAAAGAGGCAACAGAATCAACCATCAGATGTTCGTGGACGACATCAAGGTGTATGGTAAGAGCATCAAGGAAATAGATACCCTAATCCAGACTGTAAGGATTGTATCTGGGGACATCAGGATGGAGTTTGGGATAGAAAAATGCGCCTTAGTCAACATACAAAAAGGCAAAGTAACGAGAACTGAAGGGATAAAGCTACCAGATGGGAGCAACATCAAACACATAGATGAGACTGGATACAAATACCTAGGAATAATGGAAGGAGGGAATATAAAACACCAAGAGATGAAGGACACGATCAGGAAAGAATATATGCAGAGACTCAAGGCGATATTCAAGTCAAAACTCAACGCCGGAAATATGATAAAAGCCATAAACACATGGGCAGTGCCAGTAATCAGATACAGCGCAGGAATAGTCGAATGGACAAAGGCAGAACTCCGCAGCATAGATCAGAAAACCAGGAAACGTATGACAATACACAAAGCACTACACCCAAGAGCAAATACGGACAGACTATACATAACACGAAAGGAAGGAGGGAGAGGACTACTAAGTATAGAGGACTGCGTCAACATCGAGAACAGAGTACTGGGGCATTATCTGAAAACCAGTGAAGACAAGTGGCTAAAGAGTGCATGGGAAGAAGGACTAATAAAAGTAGACGAAGACCCAGAAATATACAGAGACAGGAGAATGACAGACAGAACAGAGGACTGGCACAACAACAAACCAATGCACGGACAATACATGAGACAGACTAAAGAACTAGCCAGCGATGACACATGGCAATAGGTACAGAAGGGAGAGCTCAAGAAGGAAACTGAAGGAATGATAACAGCGGCACAAGATCAGGCCCTAAGAACCAGATATGTTCAAAGAACGATAGACGGAAATAACATCTCTCCCATATGTAGGAAGTGCAATACGAAAAATGAAACCATAAACCACATAGCAAGCGAATGCCCGGCACTTGCACAGAACCAGTACAAAAAGAGGCATGATTCAGTGGCAAAAGCCCTCCACTGGAGCCTGTGCAAGAAACATCAGCTACCTTGCAGTAATAAGTGGTACGAGCACCAACCTGAGGGAGTGATAGAAAACGATCAGGCAAAGATCCTCTGGGACTATGGTATCAGAACAGATAGGGTGATACGTGCAAATAGACCAGACGTGACGTTGATTGACAAAGTCAAGAAGAAAGTATCACTCATTGATGTCGCAATACCATGGGACACCAGAGTTGAAGAGAAAGAGAGGGAAAAATGGATAAGTATCAAGATCTGAAAATAGAAATAAGAAGGATATGGGATATGCCAGTGGAAATCGTACCCATAATCATAGGAGCACTAGGCACGATCCCAAGATCCCTGAAAAGGAATCTAGAAAAACTAGAGGCTGAAGTAGCTCCAGGACTCATGCAGAAGAGTGTGATCCTAGAAACGGCGCACATAGTAAGAAAAGTGGACTCCTAAGGAGGCAGGATGCAACCCGGAACCCCACACTATAAATACCACCCAGTC
Organism: Macrobrachium nipponense; assembly: GCF_015104395.2. NCBI lineage: Eukaryota > Metazoa > Arthropoda > Malacostraca > Decapoda > Palaemonidae > Macrobrachium > Macrobrachium nipponense. The sequence continues at coordinate 44,478,309 of NC_061106.1, forward strand.
GAATTGGAGGAATGTGATAAAAAAATAATAATACTAACAATAATTATAATAATGTGACAGTTACTAATGTGGAAGTTACTAACAGGTATCATCAGTGAAAGGCTATGTATATACAACTACCTAGAGGATACAAACACCATCCCCCAGCAACAGAAAGGCTGCAGAAGGAAGTGTGTGGTTACGAAAGACCAGATCCTGATAGACAAAATGGTAATAAAGAACAGTAAGAGATGCAAAACCAACCTAAGCATGTTATGGATTGACTACAAAAAAGCCTTCGGCTGACGTTTGTTTCTTAAGAAAAGGTTCATACAACTAACAGAAGACGAAATAAAATATATTATACGAAAGTGAACAGGAAATAAAATTTGAATAAAAAAGCAAAGTGGCCATTAGGTCTTACTCTGGGATATGAAAACCGAAAGTATGAAATATTTTTTTTTGTCAAATTGGGCAATTTCAATTATTATCATCATCATTATTATTATCATTATTCTCCGGAGCCAATGTGAACACGTTCCATCACTTAAGAGACTGCCACTTATAAAAGTTTTTCCTCCCAAGTACTTCTCGACGAGCCTTGTGTACTTACCAAAGTCTTGTGGAAAAAGTGAAAAGTTCTGTCTAGCACTTATAATAATCGATAAATATGAGAATGTTGTCGTGATTCAGAAAGGCTTTCAATGAAATACAAGTGTAAATGTAAATAAAAGATGATTATGTGAATTCAACTTAAAAATGCTTAAGAAAAGATATCCACAAACGAAGAGATACTCTTAATAGAACACACACACACACACACACACACACACACACACAGAGAGAGAGAGAGAGAGAGGAGAGAGAGAGAGAGAGAGAGATTAATTCTTGTGTGAAATGTTCTCTCAAAATTACTGTGGTTCTCTCACAAAATAGTTGTTGCCATAGGTTGTGTGTAGAGAGAAAGAGAGAGACCGGGGGGGAGGGGGGGGGGGTTAGGGGGGGGGTGGGGGGGTTAAAGGGGGGGTTGGGGGGAAAATTGTTGGTTTTCCGAGAGTAAACAATCTTTGGAGGGCGAGGGCGAGAATAATCCGTCTTGTTAGCAAACCTCCTTCAATTCGCCTACGAGAAGTGCATCATTTTTTAACTCCAAAGAACTCGCATCAATCAACCTGACCATTTTGAAGCAGCCGCGTATTTTTCAGGCTAAATAGCCCCCTTTTGAGGCACCGTCGAACCAAACTCGACCCTCTTCCTAATGAATAGGACCACACTTCCAAAAATCTATTGATGACTGGCCCCCCTGGGAGGAGGAGGAGGAGGAGGAGGAGGAGGAGAAGAAGAAGAAGAAGAAGAAAAGAAGAATAAGAAGAAGAAGGAAAGTCATAACAGGAGGAGGGAATAGTTAGGAAGACGTGGTAAAGGAAGAGAAGAAGAAGAAGAAGAAGAAGAAGGAAAGTCATAATAGGAGGAGGGAATAAGGAAGACGTAGGTAAGAAGAAGAAGAAGAAGAAGAAGGAAAGTCCATAATAGGAGGAGGATAAGGAACGTAGGTAGAAGAACGAAGAAGGAAAAATCGTAACAGGAGGAGGGAATACGGAAGACGTAGGTAGAGGAAGAAAAAGAAGGAAAATCGTAACAGGAGGAGGGCATAAGGAAGAGGTAGGTAAGAAGAGGAGGAGGCCACACTTCCAAAAATCTATTGATGATTTGGCCCTCCTGGGAGGAAGAGGAGGAGGAAGAACGAAAGTCACAAGAGGAGGAGGAGGGAACAAAGAAGACGTAGGTACGAAGAGAGGTCAAGATTTGCGCAAAAGGAGGAACTGGAGAAGGATTCAGAAAAGAAGAGGGAGAATATGAAAAAGAAGGAAGGAGAATATGATAAGAAAAGAAGGACAGGATGCCAGGAAGTGATGGATGATGATGAAAGCAGGAGGGAGATAGGTAGGAGAGAAAGGTGGGAAGGAGAAAGTAAATTTAAAGGTTAAGGAATTTGAAGGAAAGGGGAATTCTCCGAAGAGATAAACAAAAAGAAGGGCATTGCTAATTACGTTTCTTACGGGTTGCTCGTACAAGGAACTGACTGGGCTGGCAAAACGCCAATATAATGATAACAATGTAACACACACCGTTTAATGTGTTACACCTCACAAGCAGGGAACATCTTAGTTAATTAACTCGTAAGATACCAACAAGCACTGAAAACCATAACTACAATTAATTACTCAAGTTATCAACGATTATTTCAACTGCCAGACAGTCTTATTTCCATTTCTTCTGCAAGTTGACAAATAACTGCTCAATAAACAAAAATTGAGAGATATTGCTTCTTCAAGTTGACAAATAACTGCTCAATAAACCAAAAATGAGAGACATTTCTTCTTCGAAGTTTGACAAACTTGCTCAATAAACCAAAAATGAGGACATTGCCTCTCAGTTGACAAATAACTGCTCAAATAAACGAAAAATGAAGACATTGCTTCTTCAAGTTAGACAAATTAATCTTCGCTCAATAAAAAAACAAGAAAAAAAGAGACGTTTCTTCTTCAAGTTGACAAATAACTGCTCAATAAACAAAAAATGAGAGACATTTCTTCTTCAAGTTGACAAATAACTGCTCAATAAACCAAAAATGAGAGACATTGCCTCTTCAAGTTGACAAATAACTCAATAAACAAAAAATGAGAGACGTTTCTTCTTCAAGTTAACAAATAACTGCTCAATAAACCAAAAATGAGGGACATGCTTCTTCATTTGACAAATAAGTCAATGGACAAAAAAATGAAAGGACGTTTCTTCTTTCGATTGACAAATAATTGCTCATAAAATTTTCCCCAAAAGAGAATATTCCTTCTTCAAGTTGACAAATAACTGCTCAATAAACCAAAAATGAGAGACATTGCTTTCTTAAGTTGACAAATAACTCAATAAACCAAAAATGAGAGACGTTTCTTCTTCGAGTTGACAAATAACTGCTCAATAAACAAAAAATGAGAGATATTTCCTCTTCAAGTTGACAAATAACTCAATAAACAAAAAATGAGAGACGTTTCTTCTTCGAGTTAACAGATAACTGTTCAATAAACCAAAAATGAGAGAGAAAAAAAAAAATAAATATAAATACCCCTAATTTACCGACCCTCTTCCACTCTTATCAAGCGGTACTGGGTAAAAAGTCTTTGCAGGTTCTGACAGTCTACGACAACAAAACCGAAAGCAATATAATAACTAGCAAGATCAATCAATCACGGCTGCACAATGAGCGAAACCAGACGCCATTGTAAACAAAAGAATAACATCATCTCCCAGCAATAAACGAGAGAGAGAGAGAGAGAGAGAGAGAGAGAGAGAGAGAGAGAGAGAGAGAGAGACCCATCATCATCCCACCAATCTGATATAATCGCATCGCATCTCATCAAGGAGGATCCAATACTCCTCAAGTGGGCTTCTGAGCTGCGGAACCCCGATCAACAGGCGGCTGAACCTTTTATCCAGACTGTCTCATATTTCTTACGGGATCAGGAGGAGGACTTGAGCCCCTTGTTGATACCGGGGCCAGCATTACTATACTATAGTAGTCGCGAGTCAGCACGCCAAAGCAAAAGCTTCACGCCTTGGAAGTGTGAGTTTTCTTCTTCCTCCTCCTTCTTATAATATCCTACGGAAGTGTTGAATGAGAGAGAGAGCTTTTAATTCCCCCCAATAAAGAGCACGAACACGAAAAAAAGAAAAGCACATGAAACAACTGAAATAGCACAAAGGATTGAATACCTCGATGCGTGTCGTACCAATGACCATCATCCAATGCTCGAAGACGTGAATTAAACAAGAAGAATTCTAAAACAATATGAAATGTATCTAATAAATTACTGACAAAATACCGAAAACCACAAGCAGGGGTGATATACTTTGGCTACAAAAATGTATCTAATAAACTACTAACACAGGGGTGATATACTTTGGCTACAAAATGTATCATATATTACTGACAACGTATGTGATAATACTTTGGCTACAAAACAAGTGATATACTTTGGCTACAAAAATGTATCTAATAAACTACTAACAAAATATCGAGAGCTACAAGCAGGGGTGATATACTTTGGCTACAAAAATGTATCTAATAAATTTCTAACAAAATACCGAGAGCCACAAGCAGGGGTGATATACTTTGGCTACAAAAATGTATCTAATAAATTTCTAACAAAATACCGAGAGCCACAAGCAGGGGTGATATACTTTAGCTACAAAAATGTATATAATAAATTACTAACAAAATACCGAGAGCTACAAGCAGGGGTGATATACTTTGGCTACAAAAATGTATCTAATAAATTACTAACAAAATATCGAGAGCTACAAGCAGGGGTGATATACTTTGGCTACAAAAATGTATCTAATAAATTACTGACAAAATACCGAGAGCAAGCAGGGGTGATATACCTTGGGTTTACAAAGTAAGAGCAAACGATGACTACTCATTCCTGGAGAACTCCACCACCATAGCAACTTCATTCTCCCCCAAAAGAGGAAAGAAAGAGATGCACGGACAGACGACAGACAGCAAAAACAGAGTAACAAAGACAAGCGCAAGAGAATGAAAAAGCTGGAATGATTGTAATCACTGAGCAAGATGGATGTTTCTGGGGATAAAGATTACCCCCTGATGATGGTGGGGAGTAGAGAGAGAGAGAGAGAGAGAGAGAGAGAGATGAGGGGAAAAGGATGGATGGAGAGAGAGAAAGATGGATTGCGAAGGTCTTACGATAAGAGAGAGACTGACTCTCTCTCTCTCTCTCTCTCTCTCTCTCTCTCTCTCTCTCTCTCTCTCTCTCTCTCTCTTCTCAATGGGCTTCAAGAACGAGGTGATCAGAAGTTTGAGGAGGGGAAAAGATATACTCTATGGGAAACAGAGCCTACGGAAGAGAAAGCATTTGAGCTCGTCATCTCTTGAAAGTTTTCGAGTTTTTTTTTTCTTGGGGGGGGGGGTGGGGGGTGGGGGGTGGGGTGGAGACCTGTGTTTTTGTTTTTGTTCGTTTGTTGGTTGACTTTTTCTTTTTACCGTGAAACCATCCGGAAGAGATAGCAGCGTCTAATATCTCTATCAACTTCGCCTAATTACTTTCGTGTCTGAAGTAATTAATAGAAGGTTCTTTGGATAATTTGCATGTTTAAATGTGTCTGCCTGTCTGTCACTATTATTATTATTATTATTTAAAAAAATAAATTTGAATGAACCCTCGTACGGAAAGAGACTAAGAGACCACCGACCAACAAAGAAAAAAGGAAAAGAAATATATATCTATATATACGTAATATAATAATAATATCAATACTATATAATATATATATATTTATTAATATATATAATTCTACATATGTAATATAATTAAATTAAAGATAGAGAAGACAATACTAGTAAACAAATGAAAAGACAGACAATTAGTTATTTGCCGAAGTTTAATAAAAAAGAAATACAAACAGCAGTCTTTTCTGACAATCTTAAATTTAAGATAACACTGGAAAACCTGTCAAGAAAAAGTAAAAAATACGCCTGTTTCTTCGGCGCAATCGAGTTTTCTGTACAACGTATATAATCAAGGCCATCGAAAATACATCTGTCCTTCGGTGGTCTTGGTGTAATGCTGTATGAGCCGCCACGGCCCATGAAACTTTAACCACGACCCGGTGGTGGACTGTCCTATATAGTAAAATGGGGTAAGAAAAAATATAAGGGTTGATGGGGCAAGAAAGAATCACCCCTTTTTATACCTTTCTCCCTAATTAATCATCATTTTTAGGTGATTTGTTGTTAGAATACCTTTTTGTAATTACTGTCATGTGTATATTACATAACATTTCTTTTATGCATATTTTCAGGATCATTTTTTCCAAAAGTTTAAGGAAAAAATTTAGCAAAACTTTAAAGTAGCTCATAAGAAGTTTGATCCCCCCCCCCCCCACCCCAATTCGCAGAGGCCAAGCTCATTTTGGGGTAAGAAAGAATCACAAGGCCCCCGGTAGCCCCTGTGTATTGCTCTATAACCCCTGACCCCCCTCCCCGGGGGGGGGGAGATAATATTTTTTTTGCACCATTCTAATGGCTAAGTCCGGGGTAAGAAAAAATCAAAATCACTGATTTTTTCTTGCCCCATACTTGATTTTTTGTTCCCCAAGTGTGAGCAGCTTTTACCCCAAAATTGATTTTTTATTTCCCGATCATATTTTTTGTCATATAGTGTCTCTTCAAAGCATAATAAATCCTTTTGCATTTGAGTGAATTAAGTATTTGTCCTTTCCAAGGACTGACCGACATGTTTAAACATCCATACACCTACGTAGATACTTAGCATAGACTCGCTTTTTAATAAAAACCTGTTCAGACTTGTTAGATAATACACTTCTCCGATTTTGGATGGGCCTCTCAGCCATACATCTGTAGAGACAATACTAGTGGCAAAAAGTGAAAATGTCAGTGTCATCAACCTTTCTGCACATTGTACAGGTCTGTTACAACCATTAGACGTTGCTTGCTTTGCGCCTTTAAAATCATACTATGATGCAGCACTGCAACAGCATGTACATCAGACAGGGACACGAGTGCCATTACAAAAATGTTCAGCAGCGAGGAACACTTCATGCTAAAAATTTGAGTTGGACGGACCTCGTCAATGAAATTCAAGCAAGGGCTCCAACAGGAATGAAGTTTAATATCCTGTTGGTAGCAAAAGAAAAGGAAGCTTCACTGGAAGAGATTTTGAATTCCAGAGGACGTAGTGGAACACATCCTCTCACAAGAAGAAAAATCAACATGCATAGCCAAATTATCACTCGAGGAGAATGCAGTAAGGAGCTTACAAGTCATCAGGTTCCGAAAGGAAGAATGAATATGAAGATAAGCAAGAGAAAGAAAAAGGATCCTGAACCACTTTCCGTCAGCACAAACAGATGAAGAAATAAACTTGGAAAGTGATTCTGCTGATAACGTAAGTTTCAGTTTGGATAAAGATGAAAGCGGCGTGGAATGTGAACATGAAGTGGTACCAGCTCCAACAGAAACAGGCATTCCTGTAATATCAGAAGATTCTGTTGGAAAGTACTATGCAGTATACTCCACTGAACCACGAATGATTTCTTTTTTATAAAAAAAAATCTTTGCAAACGATGAAGGCGGCACAGTAACGAAAGCTCAAGTTGATTTTCTACAGAAGAAGAATATCTCCAGCAACCTCAAGGAATGGACCTGGATTGAGCGGAACAAGAACAAAAAGGACATTGATATTGCTGATACAACGTACATTTTCTACGGGCCAGAAGAACTTATGGTGAAGAAAGGTTTCATTAGTTTCCCAGATGAAATGGCATATGCTCGTCTAAAGAAGATAGAAAAGAATTTGTTAATTGAATTATAGCATGAGTATGCATGATTTACAATTCATACCAGTGAAATGATTATTCATTTTGTTTATGGAAATTTTAATGAAAATTTTTTTCACAATTAAATACCGAAAAATAAACTTTTTTGTTATCTTTTGATATGATTTAACTTTTGTTCATGTTAAACTTCCCATTTTGTATGGAAAAACGCATTTTAGTTTCTTACACATGTTTCTTTAGCCAAAACTAAACATGATTTGTTCTTGCCTCATATGATTTTTTTAACGTCATTTCAGGATAAAAATGAATCATCAAAAACTATTGTTGAAAAAAACATTAAATGTCCTAGGCTCAATTCCTTTTCATGATCTACTTAACATTGAATATTGATAAATATGAAAAGGTTTAACTGGAAATACAAAATCAAATAGAGGGAAAAATGAAAGTTTTGTGTTTTGATTGTTTTTAGCCCCACTTGACTATATATCGTTGCCAGTGTCATTCGCATTATTAATAATAATAATAACATATATAATCTATATTTATATATATATATATATATATATAATAAATATGTAAAGTTATCATTATCATTAATAATGAGATAAACACTCAAAATATTTTTTTATATCATTATATACCAAACTAGACAACGAGAGCTGTCGAGAGCCTGGCCCAACTCTCATTATTAATAATGAGAGCAGAGAAAGTTCTCCAAAGCTCCTTGTAAGAATTTTTATCATATCTCAACAAACAAAAAATTGTATCGCGTCTGTTTTACGCACCAATGTTACAGTTAACAAATCCCTGGGTATTAAAGATCAAATTATCCAAGTACCAGGTGTAAATACCCAAATAATAATAATAATAATAATAATAATAATAATAATAATAATAATAAAATAATACCCATTGTTATTATTATAAAAAGACATCCCAAGGTTGGTTAATAAAATGACAGATTTCAGCGGATTAATCTTATATGTTATCTTTTCTATTTTTCATATTACTCGCTTTTCTGGCTCAGCGAGTAATACGAAAAATAGAAAAGGTAATATATATAAGATTAATTCGCTGAATTCTGCCATCTTATTCAACAGAATTTGTTTAAAAAGAAGGTGTTCTTCCAAAATAAATAAATAAATAAATAAATAATAAAACCTTACTACCTAAATATACGGACACACTATTAAGATTCTCACGGCTGGCGAAAGTCTCGAACCGATGACTATTTGCAGAAAAGACTCGGCTAATGGAATGACTATTTGCCAAGACTATTTGCCACGACTATTGGCTATTCGTAAAACAACCGGCGAAATATCCCGCTGTCTCGTCCGAGAAATAGCAAAAGTTGTTGTATCGGACTTGCTGAGAGAGAGAGAGAGAGAGAGAGAGAGAGAGAGAGAGAGACTATTCAAAATTTGTAAAATTAACAACGAAACATTTTCAATGGTGTCCCAATCGTTGATGCATCAATTACTGGAGGACACACCCGAGAGAGAGAGAGAGAGAGAGAGAGAGAGAGAGAGAGCAACGGGGGAATTGGACAAGAAGTCCGGACTTTCCCAGCTCCCCAAGAGACCGAGCGTAATTCACTTACCCACTGGACCCCGGAGGCTGCAGCCAGCAGGAAGGCGGTTGCCCAGAGGCTCCCACGCAACATGATTTCATATTTTGTGGCAAATTTGTTTTGTGTGGACAAGTTGATGACATGGAGAGGTAGTACAAAGGAGGAAGGGGATGTGGGGGAAGGGGGAAGGTACCGTATGGGTTCGGGGGAAAAGGGGAGAGAGAGAGAGAGAGAGAGAGAGAGAGAGGGGGTGGGGAAGAATTGCTTGATGATGGCATTGTCAGATAAACACGCCATTGTTCAGAGTAACGACATCGATTTTTCTCAGAGCTCAGATGAGGAAAACGCTCTAAGTGATGTCTCTCTTGACAAAAGTATTGTTTCTTGTGATCGACTTAATTTTAATTGTTCTGTTTAAATAAAGTTACTGTTTACTGGAGAGACATATATAATTCAACATGAAGACGCAGAAGAAGATAGCATTAAACATGTCACTTTATTTTTACTACGACGTTCCGAGACCAATGTCTCGTCAGCCAGGCTAAAATGAAAGATAAAAAAACTGACATACAATAAAGCGTAACAAATACTTTTTTTGTTGACACGCAAAACACATTTAGTAAAGCAAAACAAACAAGATACATTGGAGTAAAACTTACTCTACAAAAACAAAAATCCTTTTTAAAGTTAACAGTAAAAAAGACGTCATGTCTCAACGACGTTCAGTTGCACATTAAACAATCACTCTTCATCTGTTTCTTTGTAATACACAGGTTAAACCACGTCCTTCTTCTTGTTTAGTCTCGCTGTATTTTGCATACAGCAACCGACCGTCGCTGAGATAAGGTGTCCTTCTTACGTACTCTTTGCTTTAATAATGCCTTTTTTTTCTTTGGAAGAGTAATTTGTATTTCAATGTCATCACTCGCCTTCTTTGTCTTGATTCAATGTGTTTTGCGCGTCAACAAAAAATTATTTGTTATGCTGTATTTTTTATTAATTTTTTATCGTTCATTTTAGCCTGGATGATGAGACATTGGTGTGTGTGTGTGTGTGTGTGTGTTTAGTAGGCAGTATACCTTTACTACACAATGCAAAATAAAAAAAAATAAACAATAAGATAAAACTACGCACATAAATCAAGCTACGACCATAAAGAAAAATACGCCCTCAAGCCATCTTTCGCCTCTGCGTTTACGAAACAGGAAAAAAACCACGAAGGTTTAAAAAAAAATTTTTAAAAGGAAGGCAAAAGAGCTAATACAGAGCAGAGAGCTGTTTTAGCAATTTCCTTTCGGCGAGTTGGCTGGTAAGGCAATAAGCCATTTTGATGAAGCCGTATTCATGTATGGAAATTGCGGGACATTGTTTATTCCGGTGGGAAGTCAATTGCTCCCCCTCCCCCCTGGCCCCTTACCCTCCCCTCTCCCTCACCCCCCACTTTGCAGAGAGCGTCTTCTTACTCCACCGCCACCTCAAATCTTCGGCTGCTATTTGCATGTTTTTTTTTTTTTTCTTTTTTTTTTTAATGGAAATCACTTTTTTTTTTTTTTTTTTTTTTTTTTTTTTTTTTTAGTTTTTTTTTTTAGATGGGGTCGAGTTTATTTTTTAGGATCCTGTTTTGGGGACACTTGTGCATGGGGTAAAAATAATGAGAGAAGGGACTGAAAAAGAAAAATAATGAGAGAAGGGACAGAAAAAGAAAAAAAAATGAGAGAAGGGACTGAATAAATAATGAGAGAAAGAACTGAAAAAAATAATGAGAAAAGGGACTAAAAAATAATGGGAGAAGGTACTAAAAAAATAATGAGGGAAAGGACTGAAAACAATAATGAGAGAAGGGACTGAAAAAGAAAAATTATGAGAGAAGGGACTGAAAAAGAAAAAATAATGAGAGAGGGGACTGGAAAAAAAGGATGAGAGAAGGGACTGGAAAAAAATAATGAGAGAAGGGACTGGAAAAAAAGATAATGAGAGAAGGGACTGAAAAAAATAATGAGAGAAGGGACTGGAAAAAAGGATGAGAGAAGGGACTATTAACAAAATGATAATGAGAGAAAGGGACTGGAAAAAATATGAGAGAATCGGTACTGGAAGAAAGGAATGAGAAAAGGGACTGAAAAAAAAAAAATAATGAGAGAAGGGACTGAAAAAATAATGAGAGAAAGAACTGAAAAAAATAATGAGAGAAGGGACTGAAAAAAATAATGAGAGAAAGAACTGAAAAAAATCAATGATAAGAAAGAACTGAAAAAATAATGAAAAAAAAAAAAAAGAAAAAAGAAGGACTAAAAAATTAAAAAAAAAGAGAGAAAGTAACGAAAAAAAATAATGAGAGAAAGGGACTAAAAAATAAATAATGAGAGAAAGAAACTGAAAAAAATTAATGAGAAGAAGGGAATGGACAAAAAATAAGGATGAAAAGGGACTGAAAAAAAAAATCAATGAGAAGGGAAGGACTAAAAAAAATAAATGAAAAAAGAGAAGGACTGAAAAAAAATAATGAGCGAAAGGGAAACTGGAAAAAAAAATGAAAAAAAGAGAAGGGTAATTAAAAATAATGAGAAGAAAGAACCTGGAAAAAAAATAATTGAGAGAAGGGACTGGAACAAAAAATAAAAATGAGAGGGACTGAAAAAAAAGAATGAAGGGAGAAGGGACTGGACAAAAAAAAAATAATTAGAAAGGGACTGGAACACAAAATAAGGGAAGAGAAGGGATCTGGAAAAACAAAAATAATGATATAAGGGGATCTGGAAAAATTCAAAAAAAATAATGAGAGGAAGGGAATGAAAAAAATAATGGGATATAATGGAAAAACTGAAAAAAATAAATGAGATAAGGGACTGGAAAAAAAATAATGAGATAAAGGGACTAAAAAAAAATAATGAAGATTAAAAGGGATCTGGAAAAAAAAATGATGAGCTTAGGGAACTTTTTTGAAAAAAAAATGAGATAAGGCGAACTGAAAAAAAAATAATGAGATTAGGGAACTGAAAAAAAATAGTGAGATAAGGGGACTGAAAAAAATATAAATGAGAATAAAGGGACTGCAAAAAAAATAATATGAGATAAGGGAGACCTGAAAAAATAATATGGAGAATAAGGGTGGACTGAAAAAAAATGAATGAGTTATAAGGGACCTGAAAAAAATAATGAGAGTAAAAGGGCCTAAAAAATAATGAAAAAAAAAATAAGTAGGGACTGAAAAAAATTGAAGGGGAAAGGGGACTGAAAAAAAATAATAATGCCAGATAAGGGACTGCAAAAAAAATAATGAGATAAGGGACTGGAAAAAAATGAAAATGAATGAAATTAAGGGACTTGCAAAAAAATGAATGGAGATAAGGGGGACTGAAAAAAAAAAATGATAGAAGGGACGAAAAAAATAAGGGAGTGAAAAGGGACTGAAAAAAAATAATGAGAGAAAAGGGACCTGTAAAAAAATGGGAGAATAAAGGGAACTGAAAAAAAAATAATTGAGAATAAGGCGGGACTGTAAAAAAATAATGAAGATTAAAGGGAACTGAAAAAAATAATGAGATAAAGGGACTGCAAAAAAATAATGAGATAAAGGGAACCTGAAAAAAAATAATGAGATTAGGGACTGAAAAAAAATGAATAATGGACTGAACAAAAATAATGAAGATTAGGGATCTGGAAAAAAAAATTAAGTGAGATTAAGGGACTGAAAAAAATGAAAAAAAATAATCAAGACTGAAAAAATAATTGGTAAGGGACTGAAAAAAAAATCTGGGAATAAGGGACTGAAAAAAAATAATGAGATAAGGGACTGAAAAAAAATAATGAGATTTTAAGGGACTGGAAAAAAATAAGGGACTGAAAAAATAATGGAATACGGGTACTGGAAAAAAAAGAAAAAATAATGATATTAGGGACTGAAAAAAATAAGGGACTGAAAAAAATAATGAGATTAGGGACTGAAAAAAATAATGAGATAAGGGAACTGAAAAAAAAACATAAATGAGATTAGGGACTGGGAAAAAATAATGGAGATAAGGGACTGAAAAAAATAAATGAGAAATTAGGGACTGGAAAAAAAATAATGGGACTGAAAAAAATAAAGGGACTGCAAAAAAATAATGAGGATAACGGGTACTGAAAAAAAAAAAAAAAAAAAAAAAAAAAAAAATTTTTAAAAATGAGATAAGGGAACTGAAAAGAAATAATGAGGAATAAAGGGAACTGAAAAAAATAAAAAAATGAATTAGGGACTGAAAAAGAATTGGGAACTGAAAAAAATAATAAGGGGCTGAAAAAATATTATGAATTAGGGAACTGAAAAATAATGAATAGAAATGGGACTGGAAAAAGAAAAAAATAATGAGAGAAGGGTCTGAAAAAAAAAAATAATGAGCGAGGGCATAAAAAAAATAATGGAGGATAAGGACTGGAAAAAATAATGAGAAATAAGGGAACTGAAAAAAATAATGAAGGGGGGGGGGAAATAAAAAAAAAAAGGGACTAAAAAAATTAATGAGGAGAAAAGAACTAAAAAATAATGATAGAAAACGGGGATTACGGAACAAAAAAAAAATAATGAGAGAAGGGAATAGAAAATAATGAAAAAGAAAAGAACTGAAAAAAATAATGAGATAAGGGACTGAAAAAAATAATGAGAGAAGGGACTAAAAAAATTAATAGGAGAAAAGAACTGAAAAAAATAATGAGAAAAAAAATAAATACGAAAAAATAATGAGAAAAAGGAACTGGACAAAAAAAATAAGGAGATAAGGGACTGAAAAAAATAATGAGATTGAAAAAATTGACCAACAAAAAAAAATAAGGGGACTGAAAAAATAATGAGATAAGGGACTGAAAAAAAATAATGAGATTAAGGGGACTGAAAAAAAATAAGGGACTGAAAAAAAATCAAAAAAATGAGATTAAAGGGACTGAAAAAAAAAATAATGAGATAAAGGGAACTGAAAAAAAATAAAAATGAGATTTAGGGACTGAAAAAAAATAATGTTAGATTTAAGGACTGAAAAAAAAAATAATGAGATTAGGGACTGAAAAAAATAAAGGGACTGAAAAAAAATAAGGGGACTGAAAAAAAATAATGAGAATACGGGAAAAAAATTGAAAAAAAATAAAAAAATGAGATAAGGGACTGAAGGAAAAAATAAAATGAAGCTAAAGAAACTGAAAAAAAAAATAATGATAAGGGACTGAAAAAAAATGATGAGATAAGGGACTGAAAAAAATAATGAGATTAGGGAATGAAAAAATATAATAATTTGGGAGAAAAAAATAAGGGATTGGAAACTTTGAAAAAAAAATAATGAGATAAGGGATGAAAAAAATAATGAGAGACGGGAAAAAAAATAAAAAATAATGAAAAAAGAGAAAGGGACTGAAAAAAATAATGAGATAAAGGGAACTGAAAAAAAAATAATTGAGATAAAGGACTAAAAAAAGTTAATGAGAGAAGAACTAAAAAAATAATTGAGAGGGAAGGAAAAAAATTATAATGAGAAGGGAATAAAAAAATAATGAGAAGGAAGAACTGAAAAAAATAATGGAGAAGGAAGGGGAAACTAAAAAAATAATGAGAGAAGTGGAAAAAAATTTAAGAAAATAAAAAAATTAAATGAGAGAAAGAAACTGAAAAAAAATAATGAGAGAAGGGATTAAAAAAATAAAAAAAATGAGAAAAAGGGAAAACTGAAAAAATAATGAGAGAAGGGACTAAAAAAATAATGAGAGAAAGAACTAAAAAAATAATGAGAGAAGGGACTAAAAAAAATAATGAGAAAAAGAACTGAAAAAAATAATGAATAAGGGAAAGAAAAAAACTGAAAAAAAAATAATGAGAGAAGGGACTAAAAAAAATAATGAGAGAAAGGGAACTGAAAAAATAAGAGAAGGCGGAACTAAAAAAATAATGAGAGAAAGGAACTAAAAAAAAATAATGAGAAGAAAAGGGAACTGAAAAAAATAATGAGAGAAGGGTAACTAAAAAAATAATGAGAAACGAACCTTGAAAAAGAATAAGAGAGAAGGGCTGGAAAAAATGGTGGACAAAAAATAATGAGAAGGGAAACTGAAAAAAAGAATGAGGGAGAAGGGAATGGACAAAAAACTAATGAAAAAAGAGGAAGGGAATAGGACAAAAAATAATGAGAGAAGGGACTGGACCAAAAAAAAATAATGAGAGAAGGAATTGGAAATAAATAATGAGATAAAGGGAACTGAAAAAATAATGAAGATAAGGGACTAAAAAAAATAATGAGATTTAAGGGACTGGAATAATAATGAAATAAATAAAGAAAAAACTGAAAAAAATAATGAGATAAAGGACTGAAAAAAATAATGAGAGAAAGAACTGAAAAAAATAATGAGATTAGGGACTGAAAAAAAATAGTGAGATTAGGGACTGAAAAAAATAGTGAGATAAAGGACTGAAAAAAATAATGGTAAGGGACTGAAAAAATAATGAAAAGGGACTAATAAATAAGAAAATAAAGAATGAAAAAAAATAATGAGATTAAGGGACTGGAAAAAAAATAATGAGATAAAGGGGACTGAAAAAAAAAATAAATGAGTTAGGGACGAAAAAAAAATAGTGAGATTAGGGACTGAAAAAAAATAATGAGATAAGGGACTGAAAAAAATAATGAGATAAGGGACTAAAAAAAATAACGAGATAAGGGACTGAATAAAATAATGAAATAAAGAACTGAAAAAAATAATGAGATAAGGGACTGAAAAAAATAATGAGATAATGGACTGAAAAAAATAATGAGATACGGGACTGAAAAAAATAATGAGATTAGGGACTGAAAAAAATAGTGAGATAAAGGACTGAAAAAAATAATGGTAAGGGACTGAAAAAAATAATGAGATAAGGGACTGAAAAAAATAATGAGATAAGGGACTGAAAAAAATAATGAGATACGGGACTGAAAAAAAATAATGAGATTAGGGACTGAAAAAAATAAAAAATAATGAGATACGGGACTGAAAAAAAATAATGAGATTAGGGACTGAAAAAAAAATAATGAGATTAGGGACTGAAAAAAAATAATGAGATTAGGGACTGAAAAATAATGAGATAAGGGACTGAAAAAAATAATGAGATAAGGGACTGAAAAAAATAATGAGATTAGGGACTGAAAAAAAATAATGAGATAAGGGACTGAAAAAAATAATGAGATTAGGGACTGAAAAAAAATAATGAGATACGGGACTGAAAAAAAATAATGAGATTAGGGACTGAAAAAAAATAATGAGATAAGGGACTGAAAAAAAATAATGAGATTAGGGACGGAAAAAAATAAGGGACTGAAAAAAAATAATGAAATAAAGAACTGAAAAAAATAATGAGATAAGGGACTGAAAAAGAATAATGAGATAAAGGACTGAAAAAAATAAAGGTAAGGGACTGAAAAAAAATGATGAGATAAGGGACTGAAAAAATAATGAGATAAGGGACTGAAAAAAAATAATGAGATAAGGGACTGAAAAAAAATGAGATAAGGGACTGAAAAAAATAATGAGATAAGGGACTGAAAAAAATGAGATAAGGGACTGAAAAAAATAATGAGATAAAAAGAACTGATAATGAGATTAAGGGACTGAAAAAAATAAGAGAATTAGGCTGAAAAAAAAATAAGAAGAGGGGAATAAAAAATAATGAGAGAAGGGATTGAAAAAAATAATGAGAATAAAGGGAATGCAAGGAAAAAACAAAAAATGAGATAAGGGTGAACTGATAATGAAAAAAAGATAGGGACTGAAAAAAAAAAAGATGAGAAAAAAATAAAGGGAACTGAAAAAATAATGAGATAATGACTGAAAAAATGAATGATATATGGGACTAGAAAAAAAATGATGAGATAAGGGACTGAAAAAAAAATGATGAGATAAGGGACTGGGAAAAAAAAATGAGAGAAGGGACTAAAAAAATAATGAAAAAAATAATGGTAGACTAAAAAATAAAAATGATGAGAAGGGATGGGACAAAAAAATAATGAGAGAAGGGACTGAAAAAAAACTAATAGAGAAGGGGACTGAAAAAAAATAATGATAAGAAGGGACTGAAAAAAAAATGAGAGGGAGGGAAAAAAATAAAAAATAAATGAGAAAAAAAAAGAAGGGATGCAAAAAATAATGAGATAAGGGAATGAAAAAAAACAAATGATAATAAAAAAAAAAGGTAACTGAAAAAAAATAATGAGATAAGGGACTGAAAAAAAATGATGAGATAAGGGACTGAAAAAAATAATGAGATAAGAAAGGTACTGAAAAAAAAATGATGAGATAAAGGGACTGAAAAAAAAATGAATGAGAATAAGGGACTGGGAATGATAAAAAATAAGGGACTGAAAAAAAATAATGAGAGAAGGGACTGAAAAAAAATAATGAGAGAAGGGACTGGACAAAAAATAATGAGAGAAGGGACCTGGAAAAAAAATAATAAGAAAAGGTACTGAAAAAAACAATAAGTTGAGAGAAGGACTGAAAATGATGAGAGAAACTGATAATGAGAAAAAAAAGAAAAAGACTGGAAAAATAATGAGAGACTGGAAAAATAATGAGAAGGGACTGAAAAAAAATAATGAGAGAAGGGACTGAAAAAAAATAAAATGAAGAGAAAAGGAACTAAAAAATAATGAGAGAAGGGACTGACAAAAAAAATGAGAAAGAGACTGGATAAATGAGAGAAGGGACTGGAAAAAAATGGATGAGTTATAAGGGACTGAAAAATAATGAGAGAAAAAAGGACTGAAAAATAAAATGATAAAAATAAGGGACTGAAAAAACGAAAAAGATAATTGAGATAAGGGACTGAAAAAAATAAATGAGTAGAAAACCGACTAAAACAATAATGATAGAAGGGAACTGGACAAAAAAAATAATTGAGAGGAAGGGACTGAAAAAAATGATGAGATCAGGACTTGAAAAAATAATGGGATAAGGGACTGAAAAAAACAATAATGAGAGTAAGGGACAGGAAAATAATGAGAGAAAAGACTATACTGAAAAATTAGAAGGGACTGGACAAAAAAAATAATGAGAGAAGGGACTGAAAAAAATAATGAGAGAAGGGACTGGAAAAATAATGAGAGAAGGGACTGAAAAAATAATGAGAGAAGGGACTGAAAAAAAAAAAATTGATATAAGAAAACTGAAAAGGGACTAAGACAAAAAAAGAAGGGACTCAAAACGAAAAAAATGAGAGAACGGACTGAGAAAAATAATGAGACTAAAAAAATAATGATTGAGGGAAAAAAAACTGAAAAAAACAAAAAAATAATGAGAGAAGGGACTGAAAAATAATGAGAGAAGGGACTGAAAAAAATAATGAGAGAAGGGACTGAAAAAATAATGAGAGAATTGGGACGAAAAAATCAAAATGAAAAGGCGGGCTAAAAATATGCGAGAATGGACTGAAAAAATACTGAGAGAATGGGAAAAAAAATGGAAAAAATAATGAGAGAAGGGACTGAAAAAAAAACAATGAGAGAAGGAACTGAAAAAATAATGAGAGAAGGGACTGAAAACGAAAAAAATAATGAGAGAAGGGACTGGACAAAAAAAATAATGAGAGAAGGGACTGAAAAAAATAATGAGAGAAGGGACTGAAAAAAATAATGAGAGAACTAAAAAAGATAAAAATGGAGAAAAATGGACTGAAAAAATTAATGAGAGAAGGGACTGAAAAAATAATGAGGAGAAAAGGGGGGGGACTGAAAAAACGAAAAAAAATAATAATGAGGGCCGAATGGACTGACGAAAAAAATAATGAGAGAAGGGACTAAAAAAAATAATGAGAGAAGGGACTAAAAAATAATGAGAGAAGGGACTGGAAAAAAATAATGAGAGAAGGGACTGAAAAAATAAAAATGAGAGAAGGGACTGAAAACGAAAAAAATAATGAGAGAAGGGACTGAAAAAAAATGAGAGAAGGGACTAAAAAATAATAAGAGAAGGGACTGGACAAAAAAAATCATGAGAGAAGGGACTGAAAAAAATAATGAGAGAAGGGACTGAAAAAATAATGAGAGAAGGGACTGGAAAAATAATGAGAGAAGGGACTGAAAAAAACAATGAGAGAAGGAACTGGAAAAAATAATGAGAGAAGGGACAAAAATAATGAGAGAAGGGACTGAAAAGAAATGAAAAAAAAATTTATCATTAAATATGCGCATACGTCAATTATTAAAAAAAGATTAATATTGATCAAAGTTCTTGATATGGCTTGATGTGAAACGCTCCTAACCTAGGGCAGAATATTTGTACGTTAAAACTGAAACAATAAATATACAAATGATTAAATAAATAGTCTAAAAATACTGATTACGCAAACAACAGGCCAGATAAAAAAGACTAAATAACTACAGAACCTTGGAACAAAATCAGTAGTTTTCCTGTTTCTATTCAACGAACTTATGGCCAGTGCTTGACGCGACAATTCCAAGCGACCTTTGACCCACAGAAGCGTATAGGTGAACAAGCCATAAACTCGGGTACGTTGCTGATAACGGTGGAAAATAGTCGTGCTTTCCTTTTAAAATAAATAACTTACAAGTGAATGAGAACCTTATAGAGGTCAGGTTACTTCATGAATTTGAAAGCCATAAAAAAAAAAAAAGTATTTTTTTATTTCAGTAAACCAAAATAAAAGAAGAAGAAGAAGAAGAAGAAGAAGAAGAAGAAGAAGAAGAAGAAGAAGAAGAAGAAGGGAAGGAAAGAGATTAATTAAAAATACACGAGAAAAAAAATCTTAAAATATCAGCAGAGCCAGACGAAACGATCAGGAGAAGGGATGTTGTTTACTTCTCTTTTGCCAAATATTTCCACTTTTTTTTTTTTCCCAGAAAAAACAGTACCAAACAGACAGTGCGACTTTTTCCTGGAATTCAATGACGGCTGTAGAGTCATTCCTCCAAGCAGGAGCCTACGAACGCAAGCACAAACATACAAACACAAGCGCATAAAAGCCGATGCTCTATCTCCTCTACGCCTGTATGTGTGTATATATATATATACACACACACACACGTCTTTTATCAGAGCGCGAATGAAATCCTCCCATTCGGCAGTTCACGGATGCCGGGGGGCGAAATAAAAGGCGAAATCTTTGGAAGTTTAGTGCGTGAGTCAAGTTGGTATCAGAGAGCCCCATCACATTGGCCGCTGCCCCGGACTCTCATAAATCTCAAATAAAAGAGACGAAAAGTTGAAACACCCGTGGCTTCAGCCTCAGACCCAGCCCGACTCTTTTCCTCCTCCTATTCCTCCTACTACTACTCCTCCCTCCTCCTCCTCCTCCTCCTCCTCCTCCTCCTCCTCCTCCTCCTCCTCTTTACCGCAGCCAAGGGCCGATAGTTCGAAGCTCACTTATCTTAGCAAAAACGGCCTTCTTCATTACCGGCAAAAGTTAGAGACGGCGGTTATCCCGCCCTCCATTCACCTCCCCCCAACCCCCCTAAATCCCCTTACCCAATCCCCCCACCACCCTCCCCCACCAACCGCAACACACTCGTGAATTTGTTGTTTGTTCACATGCCGAAGGAGCCGGAATTGAAGAACTATTTTTTTTTCTACTGGTTTTCTTACGTTTCCAGAATCGCGCGCGTTCCAGGGGATCTATGGAAAATGAGCAGAGGCCGAGATTTACAAGCAGGGACGAGGAAAGCGGAGCTAACTAACGTAACTTTTCGATGGCTATTTCTGGATGCGTAACGTGAAGACTGGAATGAAAAAAAAAAAAAAAAAAATGGAAAAAACAATCGCAAAAAAAGCCGAAGATATAACCCAAGTACTTTGTACGCTAAACTGACCCAGCATGTTTCATAGCCTGCATAAAATACGGGGGAGGGGGCGAGCCCCCTGTTTACTTTCCTCCAGGAGAGTTCGGAGGCATCATCAATTGTCAACTATAGACTTTGAACAGACAATGGACAACAACCGCTCCGTCAACCGCGTTTAGGAGCACTTAATAAACTCGTGCGATATCTTCCCGGTGGGGGCTTAGCCCACAACGCCAAATGTAGAAAACGAAAGGAGAAGGGGGGGATGCACTCGAGGAGGAGGAGGAGGAGGAGGAGGAGGAGGCGAGGTTTTATCGTCCCCTGATATGACTTTTAACTCGCTATTGCAAAGTCTTCCGAGTTGATACAAACCAACTTATTTGCTTCCCCGTTCTCGGGGAAAGAGTTCAGGATGACGGAAACCCTTAGAGAGAGAGAGAGAGAGAGAGAGAGAGAGAGAGAGAGAGAGAGAGAGAGAGAGAGAGAGAGAGAGAGAGTGAGAGAGATTTATCCCTTCCGTTGTTATTCGGCAAGTGCGGAAAACGCAGCCCTTGATGTGTTTTTATATCTTGGCCTTCCGATAGGCTTGTCAGGTTGGACGATTGAAGGGGGAATTACTGGAGGTCAGATGTTCGCCGTAAATATTCCTCAGCGCTTTCACTGGCAAACATCTCTCCCGTTCCCGTCGGAGGAGGAGGAGGATGAGGAGGAGGAGGAGGAAGGAGGAGGGAGGTAGGCGGAATGAGGCAGGAAGGAGGGAGGAGGAGGAGGGAGGAGGAGAGAGAGAGAAAAAATAACTTTAATGAATATAAAATCAGGAAAAAAGTAAGGCAAGAAAGGAAAAAATATACACAAAGTAAAGGAATGAATAAGAAAAGAAAGAGAAAAATACATACAAAATAAAGGAATAAAGGAATCAGGAAAAAAGTAAGACAGGAAATAGACAAAATAAACAAGAGAATAAAAGGGAATAAAGTAAAGTCCAATAATAATAATAATAGCAAAACGATGGAAAGATGGAGACAGACGATATAGAAAAATCGTGCATAGTAAATTAAAGAGATAAGAAAAAACAATTAGGATAATATGATAATATGAAATGGATAAAGCGCACACACAATATAAATATAGATATATATATATATCTATATATATATATATTATATAATATAATACTATAATATATATATCTATATATAAACACACACACACACACACACACAAGAATAAAATACTAGAAAGAAAAACAATAATAAGTTGATAAGAATGACAACAGTAAAGTCAGGCGACGAAGTCACGTAGCAAGAAAAAGGAAGGATATGAAAAAGTTACCATAAATAGCAAAATAGAAACCAAAACAAAATAATAAGAGAGACGAAGACACAAAAGATGCATAAGATAATGTTGATGAAGAAATAAACAGTAATGAAGATGATGAAAGGGAAGCAGAACTGGAAATAATAAAAATAACAGAAATAGTCAAGAATACAATAATGACGGAGACAAAAGATAGAAGAAATAACACTGGCGAGAGAGAGAGAGAGAGAGAGAGAGAGAGAGAGAGAGAGAGAGAGAGAGGACAAGTACGTTTTGTACAAAAATGAGGTTAAAAGAGACATAATCAAGAAGACATAAAGAGGAATGAAGTTGGAATAGAAATAAAAGATGAAGAAATAAAGAAATAACGAAGAAGAAGAAGAAGAAGTAGAAATGAAAAGAACAGGAAATGAAGTAACAACAGAGATGACGTAGAAGAAGATGAAGCTGAGAGAGAGAGAGAGAGAGAGAGAGAGAGAGAGAGAGAGAGAGAGATGAAGAAGTAACAAAGAAGAAGAAAAGATAAAGTTGAGAGAAAGAGAGAGAGAGAGAGAGAGGAAGAAGAAAGCGAGAGAGAGAGAGAGAGAGAGAAGTGAATCCCCATTAATCGATTCCCCAATGAAAGTGTCGAGGGCTTTCTTCTTCTCCTCCTCCTCCCCTTACCCCTCCCCCTCCTCCTCCTCCTCCTCCTCCGCCCCAGGAGGAGGAGGAGGAGGAGAAAGTGGCAGCGCCCTTGGAGCGTAATGCATTCGTCAAGACTGGTAATTTTGTCTGTTGTTTGCCAAGTTATCGGAGCGATATTGGTCAAGGAGCGAGTGTGCCAGGCTTGGTAAATAAACCTCCGACCTTTTCTGACTCGGCAATAAGACAGAGAGAGAGAGAGAGAGAGAGAGAGAGAGAGAGAGAGAGAGAGAGAGAGAGAGTTGACCCACCCGAAGTCTTTTTGTTTCTCTTGGGTGACTGGACTGCCATTCGAGAATCGAGATTAAATTTATAAAGCCCCTGTTTGCTAAGTTCGCTCGGCGGAGGGAGGATGATGGGAAGGAAGCGTTTTAAGCCAAAGATGCTCATTCCGTCTCGTCCGAACTTTCAATTTCGTCTGAATTTAGATTCGGTTATTCATACTTTTAATGACTTTCTTTTTTTTTTAATACTAAAAAAAAAAAAAAAAAAAAAAAAAAAACTTTAGAACTTTTTTTTCTTTTTTTTTTCATACTTTAAGATTTATTTGTCTTTTTGTTTGTATGTTTTCATACTTTAAGATTTTTTTTGTTTTCATAATCTAAGTTTTTTTTTGTTTTTATGTTTTCATACTTTGAGATATTTTTTTCATACTTTAAGAATTTTTTGTTTTCATAATTCAAGCTTTTATTTTAAGATTTTTGTTTTTGTTTTTTGTGTTTATGTTTTCATACTTTAAGATTTGTTTTTTTGTGTTTATGCTTTCATACTTTAAGAATTTTTTTATGTGTTCATAAATTAAGTTTTTTCTTGTTTTTTATTTTTATGCTTTCATACTTTAAGATTTTTTTTAATTACAATTCTATAGTTTTTGGAATATATTATTTGCTGTGTTTTTTTTTTTTTTTTTTTTTTTCAAAACTTAAGATTTTACAAGTTAGGGGGGGGTCGATTTAAGAATTTTTCATCTTTTTATAATTCAAGTTTTTCTGGAAAATTTTCTCTAATGATACATTAATTCTTAGCTGGTTTTGAAGCCGGAAAGATGTCTGAAAATTACAAAATAAAGGGAACTTAAAGAAAAATTTTTGTTCGTTAACCGCATCTCTCTCTGTCTCTCTAGTGACTTCAGACAGTCATGAACATAACCACAATCTCTCTCTCTCTCTCTCTCTCTCTCTCTCTCTCTCTCTCTCTGTATAATGCATTCAGTTATGAAAACATATTTGAATCTCAATCTCTCTTCTTATAATGCCTTTTCTCTCTCTCTCTCTCTCTAACGCTTTCAAATAGTCATAAACAGAATCTCTCTTCCTCCAAAATGCCTTCAGGCAGTCGTAAACAGCATTTCTCTCTCTCTCTCTCTCTCTCTCTCTCTCTCTCTCTCTCTCTCCGCCAAGTTTTTTTTCAAAAAGAGGCAACTTCAGTTTAACCGTTTTTTTTTTCCCTTTACTTCTTGACACACAGATCCGCGCGATAATTTTCGTTCCTGAGGAGCCCGGGGCTATCGGAAAGCTGTTAACGGCAGAAATACTGGGCGTCCTTTATAATAAACATTGATAACTTCGACACAAACCGACGAAAAGTATCGAGTGCCGTAAATATTGATTTTTATCGATGGAGGGGAAACTAACAGATGTCGAAGGAAGAAGGGACGGAAGAGCGAGGACGCGCTTCAAGATGCCTGTACAGAGATCTTATAGGAGCGAAGGATTACACACCGCGTAGGCGTAGGATTCTATACGGGATATATGCGGCACAGGATTACACCATGTAGGTGTAAGATATGTATAGGACATATTCGTAGTAAAGGACTACAGTACGTAGGTGTAGTCTATTGTTTATCAAAGTGAGAAAGGTTAGAAAGACGACAACCTTTCGATGATACCGACTGCGATCAAGGACGGACATAGATGTCATAATCATCGAGTAGAGTAAAAATCTTTTAAAATTGCCACCGCTTGACAAGACAATGATATCCTTTTTATGGCACCTCCATTCGTGAAAGCGAAGCCACTTCTCTCCGCAAGCCGTCCCCCCCCCAAAAAAAAAAAAAAAAAAAAAAAAAAAAAAACACACACACAAACACAGTCAAACATGGAAAGCAAGAGGTCATCAATGGGAAAACCCTCTCGAAATTCTTGCGAGACTGAAAAAGAAAAAAATTATCTCGCTTGTGAAAATCTACAAAAACTGAAAAGATACGAAAATCTCACGCCCGTGAAAAAAAACGAAGAAAGAAAGGGAAAAGAAAAGAAAACACACACACACACACACACACACACACACACACACACACACATATATATATATATATATATATATATATATATATATATATATATATATATATATATATATATATAATTCCAAAATTCTCCAACTAATTCCTTCACCCTGCTTACTTCAATTCCTTCTAATTTCTCTCTTCTACCTCCTGCGGATCTTTCCCATTCCCGTTCCTCTACATTTTGCCGTTGCTTTTATTCCTTCATCCTGTTCACTCCATTCCCCTCTAATTCTTCTCTTCTACCTCCTCCTGTGATTATTCCTCATTCCCGATATTCCAAGATTTATTCAATTTTGTTTCCTTTCCTCTAAATGTTTCACCCTGTTTACTTTGTGTCCTTATTCTTCTCGTCTACCTCCTCCTACGATTATTCATCATTCCCGTTCTTTGATTTCATCCCTTTGCCTCCCAACCTTTCGTTCCTTTTCTCAGAGACTTTCCGCTATTCCCTCTTTCCCTTCTTCGCCTCCTTCCGTCGCTGCTGGTGCTCCATACGGAAAAGGCTGCAGGTGTAACAGATTCCAATCTTAATGTCCCGGCCGGAGCTTATATTGTATTGGAAATGCCTTTCCATTTTTTTTTCTTCACCCCTCCCCTGTCCACCTTTTCCCCACTTCTGATGTCAGAAGAAGGGGGGGGGGTCTCTCTCTCTCTACCTCCCCCCCACCCCCAACTCTCCCCACTCAAGGAAAAACTCCTCAATAAAAAAAAAGATAAATGTTTTTACATTAACGATAAATCGGCGTAAAGCCCCCACGATTTTTTTTTCAATTATTTACTTTTTTCTTTTATATCTTTTCTCAACGAATATTCTTGTTTTTTACACTTTTTCTTGTCTTGTATATTCTCGAAGGATATTATCTTTTTTATACGTCACGTCATTTGTTTCTATTTTCGTCGGTAGCTTTTGTTTATTTGCGAATGTTAACTCCACAGATAATGCCCCATATCGATGGTAATCTAATTCATATTTACCAATCTATTTATCTTACTCATCAATCATCAATATAATCTAACAATACTTAGTACCCTGTGTACCCATCACTCAAACCTAACAATACTTAGTACCTTGTGTGGCATATGAGGCGCTTCATGGAAGCGTGTTCATAGTCTACTAAATAAAACAAAAGTATAAAAAAAAATATTAATTTCTTCTAAGTTGAGGGAAGGTTTAATTCGGTCCCTGTACGATACTTGACCGCAACAGGTATATGGACGCTTAGGCAGAAATAAACTCATTTTTCTTTGTGGTTTAATGATTTGCGATTAAGCAGAAATAATCTCTAATCCTTCCTTGTGGTTTATTGATCTGTCGCTGGAATTCGCTTTTGTGATTCAGGAATTCCTCCAGATGTTTCCATCGAGGGTATAATAGAGAATATATCCAGACATTTTATAAGGAATGTATGAGGATAAGAATTCCACAGGAAAATAACTGATACATAGTTTAGCCGCTGCGATCAAACATTGTGGCAATTTTTATACACAGATGCTCAGAAAAACCGCTGGAAAGGTGTAAATCAAATGACATGGTAACGAACGCTTTCGTGTACTACGTATACACATCTTCAGGGTACAAGATACAGCCAAGAGAGAGACGAGAAAAGAAAGATTAAGGCCACTGACAACCAGAGAGTCATTACTGTAATATAAACAGTAGCTTATAGACACATGCACTATATATATGTGTATATATATATATATATATATATATATATATATATATATATATATATATATATATATATATATAGTATATATGTATATATGTACTATATGTAAAATATTTGCTTCTGTAATGAGCAGACAGTAATGTCAGGAGAGGCTAATAACGCCACTGCACCAGAAACAACACCTGTTAAACCTTTTGAGAGGCAGGGGAAGAACTGAAAGGCTTACTCCTTTGTCCCAAAAGAGAAAACAATGAGCACTTATCCTGAAAAATATTTCGGAGGGGAAATAATAGTAGCTCCGGTCGAGAATGGTAGGAGGGAGGTAGTGAGCAAAACTATGCCCATTCAACCGGATATTGTAGAGAGAATCTGTCTGTCTGTCTGCCTCTCTTTCTCTCTTTCCTTCTCTCTATTTATCTATCTATCTCTCTCTCTCATTCAAGCGTTCTCTTTCTCCTCTTCTGCTTCTTCCGAATGGGATTTGTCCCGTGAAGGGGCGAAGCAGGATTTGAAGAGAGGAAGAGAGAAGGGAGAAGAGAAAGAGAGAGAGAAGAGAGAGAAGAGAGGAGGACCTGGAAAGAAAGAACAATTAGGGAAGGAACAACGAGGCGCAGTTGGGAACAAACAATTCTTCAGGAATGGAAGGGCACGGGCAAAACAGGAGGGTGATTACATGCCTTACTCTCATTACGGACTCTCCCTCTCTCCTCTCTCTCTCTCTCTCTTCCAGGTCGAGGAATGTGCTCCGAATTCAACCGATTTTCTGTCTGTCTGTTCTTAGCTCACAACACCTCCAACCCCCCACCCCTAGTACATCCCTTCCCCCCACCGCCGCCCCTTTATCTCTGTGTAACTATAGAATCAGAGCAAGTCAGTTTGGCACCTAATTTGTCTTCTTGTTCAGCGAGCTTTGAATGTGAGTGCCTATTCAGCTGTGCAATCTTTGTTTCCATGGGCGTTTGTCTTCTGTCTGAGTGCATACATCAAGCTTTGTTGTTAAAGACACAATACACACACATATCTTGTTTTTGCTTTGTGCTGCGAGAGAATTATACATTTTGTATATTTTGTTTTCTATTAAGTGAGGTCTCTTCTTTCGGCACTTCCCTTTACCTCTCTCACTTCTTTCTAATGAACATGATATCCTTCGGGAGCTTGAATGTCAAATCGGCATCTGTAGGCTTGTTCCAGAAGGTTAGGGTTCATTTTCTGAATAATAATAATAATAATAATAATAAAATAATAATAATAATAATAATAATAATACTGTTAAAAAGGATGGCAGAATTAAGCGAGTTGATTTATATATTGTTTTTTCTATTTTCCTTACAATCGCTTCTCAGGCTCAGCGATGTTTCTGAGTAACTGGCCAATATTCATATTGGGAATTTTCAAAAAATTATAAATGCTGAAGGAATCTTGTATTAGAACAAGATATCAGGTCCAGGTCAAGCAGGGGTCGTCGTCAGTGCTGGTATTATTCCGTAGGCGTAGTCCAGTTCGGGCCGGGGTCGTCTTAGGTTTAAGGGCTGGTATTGGTGCTGGTATAGCGAAAAGGACCCCTATTTCTATATGGGTACCGTCGAAGAGAGGGTCTTCCAGATTTCCAGGAAACCGAGGATGTATGTGCGCTACATTGATGACACCTTCGTCTGCGCCGACTCCCAGGATGAGATAGAGCAGCTGCGATGTGCATTCCATGACCACAGCTGCCTCACGTTCACGATTGAACATTGCCAAGATCGCCGCCTCCCCTTCCTTGACGTCCTTGTCGAACAGCGAGATTCCAAATTCAGCACGAGGGTGTACACGAAGCCGACGAACCTGGGAATGTGCATGAACGGTGAGAGTGAGTGCCCTGAGAGGTATAAGCGCTCCACCATCAGCGCCTTCGTCAGGAGGGCCCTCTCACACTGCTCCTCCTGGAATGACACACACAGTGAGTTGGAGCGCGCCGCCCAGGTCCTCGTCGACAACGGACACACCAATCGTGCTGTTGATGAGTCAATAAGGAAAGGTATGGAAGCCTGGTACCACCGGGAAACCCCGCCCCGACGTTGCAGAGCCCATCAAGCTTTTCTACAAGGGGCACTTCCACCGGAGGTACAAGGAGGACGAACAAGCCCTCAAAAAGATCATCGAGGAAAACGTCAGCCCCGCCGACCCAGACAGAAATATTAAGATGATTATATATTATAAAACGAAGAGACGAGCAGCCTGGTGATGAGAAACAATCCTTCGGCGCCACTGCAGGATCCTTGAAGAAGACGAGTGTGGTCTACCGTTACACATGCCCCCGTCCGCGGATGCATCGGCAAATACGTCGGTATGACCTCCATGCGTTTCTCCAAGCGAATCTCCTGCCACGCCCAAGAAGGAGCCCATATTCAACCACACCAGGACTGCTCATAACAAACGGATAAGAAGAAATGATATATCCCTAATATCACCATAATCGATCAAACAACGGATCCCCGACGTCTGCGCCTCCTAGAAGCCCTCCATATAGGCAAGGAGAAACCAAACTTGAATATCACTCAAGAAAACGTTTCTCCTTCCCACCGCCCGCCGGGCCGGAGAGCAGCGAGCGACCCCCCGACGATGCCAGATAATCAGGAACCCCCACAGGATGATACGATTCCTGCTACAGACGGAATTCCTGACGTTCATCCCCAGGCACGCTACTGTGGCGCTCGCACGAGAGAATCTCAGAGACCTTCGAGGCGAGATCCACGGCTTCGCCCAAGACCGGCCCGACCAATGAGAATGCAACTCTATGTCCGAGCCGCTATAAATTACCGTTCCGCAAACTTTCTTGCTACAGTCACTTCAACCGACTCGTCAGAAGATGACCTACGAGAAGGTCGAAACGTCACGTGATGATACCAGCTATACCAGCACCAATACCAGCCCTTAAACCTAAGACGACCCCGGCGCGAACTGGACTACGCCTACGGAATAATACCAGCACTGACGACGACCCCTGCTTGACCTGGACCTGATATCTTGTTCTAATAAAAGATTCCTTCAGCATTATAATTTTTGAAAATTCCCAATATGAATATTGGCCAGTTACTCAGAAACATCGCTGAGCCTGAGAAGCGAATTGTAAGGAAAATAGAAAAAAACAATATATAAAATCAACTCGCTTGTTATGCCATCCTTTTTAACAGCATTTGCCTAACAGAGGGTCTTCTACCAAATAATAATAATAATAAAATAACTGATGTCGCAATACCATGGGACACCAGAGTTGAAGAGAAAGAGAGGGAAAAATGGATAAGTATCAAGACCTGAAAATAGAAATAAAGAAGGACATGGATCATGCCAGTGGAAATTGTACCCATAATCATAGGAACACTAGGAAAGGAATCTGGAAAAACTAGACGCTGAAGTAGCTCCAGGACTCATGCAGAAGAGTGTGATCCTAGAAACGGCGCACCTAGTAAGAAAAGTGGATGGACTTCCTAAGGAGGCAGGATGCAACCCTGGAACCCACCCACACTTTAAATACCACCCAGTCGAATTGGAGGACTGTGATAGAGCAAAAAAAAAAAAAAAAAAAAAAAAAAAAAAAATTATAAATAATAATAATATGATCTAATCCATGGATCGCCTTTTTTGCGTAAGATTAGTGATTAATCCGCCACCTGTTTTATAAATAAATAAATCTATATATATATATATATATATATATATATATATACTATATATATATACATGTATTTTAATTCTGTGGTTTTATAAAACATCATATTCTTAGGAGCTCCATTTTCATGTGAATGACCCATGTGAGTTTGCTCCCTATGAATATGGTTCATATTAATAATAATAATAATAATAATAATAATAATAATAATAATAATAATAATAATAATAATAATAAAATACCACCCAGTCGAATTGGGAGGACTGTGATAGAGCAAAAAAAAAAAAAAAAAAAAATAAAAAAAAAAATAATAATAATCAATACGACCAGGAAGAAAGTTTTCGTAACAGTAACGAGAGCTATTAAAAGTGTTCTTCAAAAGAAACCGTGAAGTTTGTATTCATATTTTCAACAACTTAAAAAAAATTAAATTACACAAGATTAACCTCTGTAAGGTTCGATCACTGAAGATAGAGTTCTTTTCATTGCTGGCTTATTTATCTAATTATTTTATTTATTTATTCAGATTCTAACCCTTATGTTTTACGTGACAAGTAAATTCTGTCTTCACTGTAGCAGAGACTTGATTCGAATCTGACTTGTCTGAAAATCTTCGAGTAATGTGTTAGTTACTTCAGGGGCTTGTGTCATCTCGAATATTCTCTCTCTCTCTCTCTCTCTCTCTCTCTCTCTCCCCCTCTTTCCATTCCTCCCTCTACATTCCCCTGCACCTACATGTCAAGCTATCATGCATCAAAGTGCCACCTGTCAATTATAAAAGCAAACTGGATACCAACTCTGGCAATCCAATTACTGCTGACAGTGACAAGCCGCGTTCCGAAGCGTTCACGCTGGCTTTGTCACCAGATTAATACGGTTTGTCGCATTCGGACGCTCCTGTCTGGTAACCTGGCGATCCAGATATTTATTAGATAAGGTTCAGCGCTCTCAGACGACCTTAAAAAAAAAAAAAAGGAGACCTGCTCGCTCCTGTCTGGTAACCTGGCGATCCAGATATTTATTAGATATTAAGGTTTCGCTCTCATCACGACCTTAAAAAAAAAAAAAAAGGAGGACCTGCTGCCTTCCTGTTTCCTAAGAGGCTTTTTTTTTTTTTAATATAATTTCCTTTTAGATGAAACAGATTTTTTGAAACTGTGATGATTCGGATGCGTGATTTTATTTTTGTACGAACAAAATCTTGAAATGGTTTTAGATTGGTGAAAGATCATATAAGAAAAAAAAAAAAATAAATAAAAAAAATGCAATTTAGAAGCAGTAACTTTTTGGTACATTAAAAATGATTAAATTCTATCTTTTTTTTTATGTTACCTTCCAAATTCTTAGGAAGCTTGAATTTCAAGTCAATAGGTTCATTTTCTGAATAATAATAATAATAATAATATAATAATAATAAATCAAGAAGAAAAACGTATCATCTTGACGTTCGCAAAATACCATGGGGACACCAGAGTTGAAGAGAAAGGAAATGGAAAAAAATGGATAAGTATCAAGACCTGAAAAATAGAAATATGAAGGATATGGGATAGGCAGGTGGAAAATTGTACCATAATCATAGGAAACACTAGGCACGATCCAAGATTCCTGAAAGGGAATCTGGAATAAAAAACTAGAGGCTGAAGTAGCTCCAGGACTCATGCAGAAGAGTGTGATTCTTAGAAACGGCGCACATAGTAAGAAAAGTGATGGACTCCTAAGGAGGCAGGATGCAACCCGGAACCACACGCTATAAATACCACCCAGTCGAAATAGAGGACTGTGATAGAGCATTAATAATAATAATAATAATAATAATAATAATAATAATAACAGGGCCAGGGCCAGATTTAAAATTCTAACAATCACATTATTTTCCCCTTTTTCACATTCGCATATAATAGGACCAGAGTTATAATATTATCATCGCTATAGTTGTTTTTTAAATTTCAGGTCAATGACCCCTGTAGTGTCTTGTTCCGTATGAAATCTGAATAATAATAATAATAATAATAACAATAATAATAATAATAATAATAATAATAATAATAATAATAATAATAATAATAATAAAAGAACCTTATTAAAATTCTAATAATCACATTACTTCCCTTCTTAAAACTTTTGCATATAATAGGACCAGAGTTATAATTATTATCATCGCTATAGTTGCTTTTAAATTTCAATGGCCTCTGTGGTGGCTTGTTCCGTATGAACTCTGAATAATAATAATAATAATAATAATAATATAATAATAATAATAATAATAATAATAATAATAATAATAATAATTTAATAATCACATTATTTCCCTTCTTAAACTTTTCGCATATAATAGGACCAGAGTTATAATCATCATCGTCGCTATAGTTGCTTTTTGAATTATATTTTTTGTGTAACAAATTTCTAATCACCTAAGTGGGACGCATAATTCTCATAATGGCCAAGATGTGAATTGTAAACGAAGTCATTACTGCGGTTCATTACAACGTTACAAAATTACGAACTTTTACAGCGGCACCTGAACACAATTACCCCTAATGCATGATGAGGGCATTATCAAATATTGCTTGCGTTGGGGTGGTGATAATAATAATAATAACAATAATACTAATACTAATCATAATAATTGTCAGAGTGAATATTAACGCAAGAGATCTTCGCGGCTACAGAGCGGTATTATATAACAACAATTGGTTGAGATATAAAAATATTAATAAAGAAAAAGAAAAAACTTCATACACTGTATAATTAAGTGTAAGGGAAAATCTTATGTGATTTGTACAAAGTATACATACATACATTCGTGGGTACACAAACACACACATATACATATATATTAATTAATAAACTTGTTTACTTCTTTATCTATTGTAAGGCAGCAAAGCCCCAGACAATGAATCCTCGGGAGTAGCCCAGACTTGAAGGTAGAGAGGAATGGAAAAACATAAAAAAAATTGATCGAAAAACTCTCTCTCTCTCTCTCTCTCTCTCTCTCTCTGATAAAACTTAAAATATCTCGATGAATCTGAGTAAAAGCCAGTCAGTTTTACGAATTATCAGAAAATATCTCTCTCTCTCTCTCTCTCTCTCTCTCTCTCTCTCTCTCTCTCTCTCTCTCTAGAAAAAAAAAAGACACGGTTGCTTGTCGGGTGCTACTAAAACCACCGCCCAACAGGCGGCAGTCATTCCTCCAATCAGCGGGTTGAGAGAGAGAGAGAGAGAGAGAGAGAGAGAGAGAGAAAAAGAGCAGAACTCGCGCACCACGGAATGACAAAAAAAAAAAAAAAAAAAAAAAAAAAAAAAAAAAAAAAAAAAAAAAAAAACAAAAAAAAAAAAAAAAAAAAAAAAAAAAAAAAAAAAAAAAAAAAAGTAAAAAAAAAAAATACAATAAAAATAAAAAAAAAGAGAAAAGAAAAAGAACTACTAGACTTCAAATCCCACCGTCTAAAACGGTCTAACCTCACCATTAAACATTGCAATCAAATAAAACCTGTGCGAGCTATCTCCTCCTCCTCTTCCTCCACCGCCGCCCTACCAACCAGCAACACCACCCCTACCCGGGGACAACACCACCAGCGGGAGATGGAAGATGGAAGGGAAGGGGGGTGGGTGTTGGGGGGGGTTGGGGGGGGGGGGGAGTTGGCTAAACAGGGAAATTGTGGATATAAGGCGAGTGTTAGCGGCAGGGTTTGGGAATCATAAATTCCTGGGTCTAATGAGGTTTACATTACACCCAGCCAAGCAAGACATTAATGTTTCAATTTGGAGAAGCATTAGCGTAAATGTCGCCTAATGTATCTTCCGTTG
>NC_061106.1:44514934-44517434 GCF_015104395.2 Macrobrachium nipponense
CAGCTGACAATCTGAATGATAATGAGAGAATATGAAAGAACAGAAGGTTTGTTTAGTTTTCCAAGAGTTTGAAGAAAAAAAAGGTAAAAAAAAGAGAAGAAATAATGTCCCTCATTTTCGTTCCCACATATCTTCGAATGACGTCAACCTGACAAATTGGGAGCTTATAAAATTTATTGTCAGTCAATGAGCAAAAGACGCAAAAGATACTTCAATAACTGCATTATATATATATATATATATATATATGTATATATATTATGTATATATAGTATATATATATAATATATATATATATATATATATATATATATATATATATATATATATATATATATGCATTTCCCCATATGGAATTTTTTTTTCACCCCAAAAAAATAAAATAATAATAAAATATAATTTATAATAATAATAAGAAAATAATAATAATAATAATAATGATAGTAATAAAAAAAAAATAAAAAAAATAATACTGTTAAAAAGAATTGCAGAATTAAGCGAGTTGATTTATAAATTGTTTTTTCTATTTTCTTACAATTCGCAATCTCAGGCTCAGCGATGTTTCTGAGTAACTGGCCAATATTCATATTAGGGGAATTTTCAAAAAATTGATAAATGTCTGAAGGGTAATCTTTTATTAGAACAGGATATCTGGTCCTGTTATAATAAAAGATTACCTTCAGCATTTACAATTTTTTAAAAATTCCCATTATGAATATTGGCCAGTTACTCAGAAACATCGCTGAGCTGAGAAGCGAATTGTAAGGAAAATAGAAAAAGCAAGATTAAAATCAACTCGCTTAATTCTGCCATTCTTTTTAACAGCATTTGCCTAAAAGAGGGTCTTCTACCAAAATAACATTAATATTAAATATTAAAAATAATGCTCGAGCAAATTTCACGTAAATGAAAAAGAAACATAATTAGGCTCAGAAACCTCTCGACAGACTTGATTTGATCATACGAATCATACTAATTACTGACAGACCAACAAAAACAACGACGACATTCACGCGTCACTCAAAGAAGTCTGAATGAAAACCGGGACAATATAAAGACTTACACCAAGTTATTCTCCGTACGTGTGGTCATTAATTCCACGCGAGTCGCTCTTCAACATCACAACAGCAATCGGCATTAGATCCAGTCCTCAACCAGCTAGAAAATGACGTTATTAACCAGAATTTCTTTACCCTAATCTTTTATTATATTTACCCAAATTGCTGTATCCCACGTCTAGGATCCAATTTGGACATAACAATTATTTCCCTCGGCCACGAGGGTAAACACTCAAAATACTACATCAGATATTCACGTTCTTTATGAATGACGGACTTTCAAGTTATATGTGGTTTTTAAGTCTCCCATAATTGGTTAAATCAATATGGGCGGGTTTAGGGGGAGGCTGACGGTCGCTTATTACACTCGAAGTCTCTTTACCTGACTCACTCGGGTCACTCTTTGTATATTCTCGGAAGTGGTCTACTTTTTTCCCCCCCTCCTCGACTCCCATGGCTAAGCAGCCATCATAGCATTAACAGGAGTGACAGCTATTTCATCCGAGTGAAATAAAAAGGTCTCATGTCCGTTTTCTTGAATACAACGTAAACAAATGAGAGAAAAATGTGAAAACGTAGATTGGTTTGTTTTGAACACTCATGTAAATGATTTTCAATGTATATTTACTTTTTAGTATGAAGAGTTTCCCTTCAATGGGAACAGTTGAGAGAGAGAGAGAGAGAGAGAGAGAGAGAGAGAGAGAGAGAGAGAGAGAGAGAGAGAGAGAGAGCCAAAACTGCAATATGGCCCCTTTCATCCTATGTTGATTCTAGACTATGAACCTTTATGAAAATAAATATCAAAATCATTCAAGACACTTGCACAGAACTCTCATCAAAAGCACGTCGAACCACCATAATTAACCTACTGAATTATTATTATTATTATTATTATTATTATTATTATTATTTCTCAGCAGATGAAGCCTATTCATATGGAAGAAACCTGTAAAGGCCATTAACTTGAAATTCAATCTTCCAAAGCATATGTTAATTTGAAAGAAGTAACAGAAGAACAGGAAATACACAAAGAAATCAGTTACCAGAAAAGACAAAAATATTTAACAATTTAACAAGTTAATCGATTGAAATCGTTTTCACTTATAAGTTATCAATTCGTTTCAGGTATCTGTACCTTCTAGCTTTCAATTAGGAGCACTCAGAAATTTGTCTTCCGTGATTATCCACGAACAAATTTCGAACCGCAATGAAAATCTAGACTCAACAATGCTTTCAGATAGACCCTTTTTAATTTTCACAATTTCTGCAGAGCTCCATCTGCCTTCCGATAAATAATTGAATAAATAACTGAATAAATAGATAAATACATAAATAAACCCATAAATCAAATAAGGCCACCGAGAAGCTTCGAAGAACCAACGAGAGGAACATCTGAAAGCATAAATGAATTGGAGAACGTCTCCTCCTTCAGCACTCAGACC
>NC_061106.1:44524934-44544934 GCF_015104395.2 Macrobrachium nipponense
ACAAAAACAACAACAAAAATAATATAATAATAATAATAATAATAATAAAATAATAACAACAACAACAACAACAACTAATAATATAATAATAATAATAATAATAATAATAATAATAATAATAACAACAACAAAAACAACAACAAAAACAACAACAACATCAATAATAATAATAAGAATAATAATGAACCAAACAAAAAACTTCTTTCAGTTTTCTTCTGAGATTGAAAAAGAAACCACAAATTCAATTTGTAACTTGTTTACTTCTAAGTATTTACATTTAGTTTTACTCCACACTCGAGAGTACTTTCAGGCCCTTCTGTGGCCCATTCTCAAGAGATGTTGGGATGTTAGCCTGGGTCAAGGCCCAGCAGTCTTCTGGAACTTCTTCTCGTTGTGCTGTCATTTATGCGATGGCTGTTCTGGTTTTCTTGAGAGTTGCCAATCCCTCTTGTCGCTCTGATATCCTGAGCTGATGGTCAATGGGATTCACCCTTGTGGTAAGGGTGTGGTCACCGTAAGTCTGTTGGGCAGGAAACCTAATCTCCAGGTCAGCAGGGTCAATCTTAGCTTCTTTTAATATCAAAGCTCGGCTTATGGGATCTTCTGAGGTAAAACCTTTGTTTCCTTCAATTACTTGATCTCTCTGATAAGCGCACCTTCTACTACCCTCCTGTGACTAATTTTCTTGCTTTTGTATATAAGCCTACTGTTTTTGAAATCCATCCTATGGTCATTTTCCCAACAATTGTCTAGCTATAGCACTGGTAGAGTTAAGCTGTACTGCCGTCTATGTTCTTGGACTCTAGTCCCTTATTCCCCTACCTGATTCCCCCACATATCTGTCTCCACAAGTTATTGCAATTGATTATGTATACCCCCGCTACATTCATCTGTATTACTGTCTTCTCCTTCCAATTCCAAAAAAAAAAAAAAAAAAAAAAAATTAAAAAAAAAAAAAAAAAAAAAAAAAAAAAAAAAAAAAAAACAAAAAAAAAAAAAAAAAAAAGTATGTAAAAAATAAACTTGGAAGGAGAAGACAGTAATACAGATGATGTACGTTGGGGGTATACATAATCAAATTGCAATAATTGTGGAGACAGATATGTGGGGGAATCAGGTAGGGGAATAAGACTAGAGTCCAGAACATAGAAGGGCAGTACAGCTTAAACTCTCAGGGGAGTGCTATAGCTAGACAATTGGTTGGGAAAATGACCATAGGATGGATTTCAAAAAACAGTAGGCTTATATACAAAAGCAAGAAAATTAGTCACAGGAGGGTAGTAGAAGGTGCGCTTATCAGAGAGATCAAAGTAATTGAAGGAAACAAAGGTTTTGGTTTACCTCAGAAGATCCCATAAAGCCGAGCTTTGAT
Source organism: Macrobrachium nipponense (assembly GCF_015104395.2). Taxonomy (NCBI): domain Eukaryota; kingdom Metazoa; phylum Arthropoda; class Malacostraca; order Decapoda; family Palaemonidae; genus Macrobrachium; species Macrobrachium nipponense. The sequence continues at coordinate 44,526,307 of NC_061106.1, forward strand.
ATTAAAAGAAGCTAAGATTGACCCTGCTGACCTGGAGATTAGGTTTCCTGCCCAACAGACTTACGGTGACCACCACCCTTACCACAAAGGGTGAATCCATTGACCATCAGCTCAGGATATCAGAGCGACAAGAGGGATTGGCAACTCTCAAGAAAACCAAAGAACAGCCATCGCATAAATGACAGCACAACGAGAAGAAGTTCCAGAAGACTGCTGGGGGCCCCTTGACCCAGGCTAACATCCCAACATCTCTTGAGAATGGGGCCACAGAAGGGCCTGAAAGTACTCTCGAGTGTGGAGTAAAACTAAATGTAAATACTTAGAAGTAAACAAGTTACAAATTGAATTTGTGGGTTTCTTTTTTAATAATAATAATAATAATAATAATAATAATAATAATAACAACAACAAAAACAAAATCAACAACAAAAACAACAACAACAACAACAACAATAATAATAATAATAAATAATAATAATAATAATAATAATAATAATAACAACAACAAAAACAACAACACAACAACAACAACAATAATAATAATAAGAATAATAATAATATAATAATCCTAACAACAAAAACGAACAACAACAACAACAACAATAATAATAATAATAATAATAATAATAATAATAATAATAATAATAACAACAACAAAAACAACAACAACAACAACAATAATAATAATAATAATAATAATAATAATAATAATAATAATGATAATAATGAATAATAACAACAACAAAAACAACAACAACAACAACAACAACAACAACAACAACAATAATAATAATAATAATAATAACAACAAAAACAACAACAAACAACAACAACAAAATAATAATAATAATATAATAATAATAATAATAATAATAATAATAATAACAAACAACAACAACAAAAACAACAACAACAACAACAAAAACAACAACAACAACAACAATAATAATAATAATAATAATAATAATAATAATATTAATAATAAATAATAATAATAATACAATAACAACAACAAAAAAAACAAAAACAAAAAACAACAACAACAAACAACAACAATAATAATAAGAAAATAATAATAATAATAATAATAATTAATAATAATAATAATAATAATAATAACAACAACAAACAACAATAATAATAATAATAATAATAATAATAATAATAATAATAACAACAAAAACAACAACAATAATAACAACAACAACAAAAACAACAACAACAATAATAATAATAATAATAATAATAAAATAATTAAAAAAAAAAATAATAATAATAATAATAATAACAAACAACAAAAACAACAACAAAAACAACAACAACAACAACACTAATAATAATAATAATAATAATAATAATCAATAATAATAATAATAATAATAAGTGGGCCTGGAAACGTCAAATCACACTTCAGAATTTGTCATGAATTTGACAGACGTTCCAGGTGACATTAACTATTATTATTATTATTATTATTATTATTATTATTATTATTATTATTATTATTATTATTATTATTATTATTAGTAGTAGTAGTAGTAGTAGTAGTAGCACTGATTAGCTACTGGGGTCCTTAGGTCAGTAGAAATAGTAGTAACGATCAGCTATAGAGGTCCTTGAGTTTCTGACGTCCTGCTTCTCCATAAGGTTTGTTGCTGAGCACTACTACTACTACTACTACTACTACTACTACTACTGCTTCTACTACTACTAATAATAATAATAATTATAGCAGCAGTGGTACTGAAAATCTGCCAGATTCGTATGACGCCCAACTCTGCCTCAAGAATTGGTTTCCTCTCCTGCTAAGAAGAAGAAGAAGAAGAAGAAGAAGAAGAAGAGGAAGGAAGAAGAAGTAGGCCTAAGAGAATAAGGAAGAGGAAGAGGTTGCGTTCAAGAAGACATGAGAGACTCAGGGACGAACGAAAAGACGTATTAACTTGGGTTTCGAAAGTCCTTCATTTTATGCGACGCCAGGCTAATCTAACTGTAAATCAATGCACAATAACAATATCACTGTATTTTTATATATATATATATATATATATATATATATATATATATATATATATATATATATAATTTATATGCGCGCCCCTCTTTTTCTTTACAGAGAGAGAGAGAGAGAGAGAGAGAGAGAGAGAGAGAGAGAGAGAGAGAGATATCGGAACATTAGCTTTACCACCTGTACAGTTACGCATCACCTAATAAATTAGGCATAAACATACGGCAGTATAAATGGAGCCATGATAAATAACGGATATAAATTCACAACAAACAATAAGTTTCCAGCCGTAACACACAAACACGCGCACAAACCCAGCGGTCAAACAGCCATTCCATATGCGGCCGGTGACTTCCAGATGCGCCCTACCAATCTTCCATTCACAAAAAATGGTCTTCCGAGGGGAAAAGGAAGGAAGGGGAACTATAAAAGATTTCTATAAATATCGCCCGAGGAAGGTACAGGGGGAGAAGGGGGGAGGGGGAGGGGCGGAAAAAATAAAATAAACAAACATTTGTAATTGTATGGAAGTGGCAGGTTGGCGTTGCGGTGTTCCCCAAGGGGGCCTTTACCCGTCTCAAGAACTCTAGCTGTGTGATTTGTCGTCGGGGGCAAGTGCGTATATTTACATTTCTGTGCGCGCACGCGCGCATGTATGGGCGCACGAAGTGCTATCCTGAGGACTGTCAATGCTGGTGTACAGACTTTAGATCCTGTAAAGTGTTTATTCACCAGATTATTCTTGAAGTGACCTCCATCCAAGTGACATCCGAGGAAGCCCTGAGGGATAAAGATGGCAAAAGACAACGTTCTGGGCAATTCAGAAGTCCTTCTTCACAAAGGCAGTTGAAGGTGACAATTTAAAACTAACCAATGAAGGTTGCAAAACAGGGAATGTCACAGCAACCTCCTAAAAACCCACCATTCTTCAAGATTCATTCCTGATGCCCCATCTTTCAAGTCCTACCAGTTGACGGGAGCGTAGACAGCGGAAGTCAGCCCATATAATATATAAGGAAGGTTTGATATATAGTATATATCAAACCTTCCCTTAGTTCTCTTAATCAAGGATTCATTCACAAATGGTCGCTGAATTGACGAATATGAGAGAAATGTTTGTAGAGTCCCCCTGATACAGAACATTTCTTGCCATTTAAAGCAAAAATTTTCGTGCAAAACTAATTTCTCTTTTACGGGCAGGCCGGAAAAAAATAACGAGAGAGAGAGAGAGAGAGAGAGAGAGAGAGAGAGAGAGAGAGAGAGAGAGAGAGAGTTTCTTTCATATACAAAACAAAGATATCTATGAGGCTCCCGTACCGAGAGAAACAAGTGATTTAGAAGGGGAGTTTCATTAGCAATGAGAGAGAGAGAGAGAGAGAGAGAGAGAGAGAGAGAGAGAGAGAGAGAGAGAGAGAGAGAGAGAGAGACTGACACGTCATGGGACTCTACACTTTCGATATCAGCTTGATTGTACACCAGACGACTAGGAATTGTTTCACACTTAATAATTCCATTTGCAACGGTGATTGTATAAATATAGATGTTTATGATATTTAAGTCATACCAAGCACATTATAGGCTGAAACGTGGTTTCTATACATTTTGTTAAATGTATAGAAACCACGTTTCATAGAATGGCAGGTAATACAAAAATCTCGTAACTCCTTTACCGGACAATATTTTTATGTCTCCTTTTATATTATATCTTTTACTTTCACGTTGCTAGTTTTGAGAGAATGAAGCTGTGCCACAGTTTCCTGTTTTAGAAGAACAAGAAGAAGAAAAAGGAGATGAGATAAAGAAGAAGAGATGAGTAGAGGAAGAAGAAAGAAGAAGAAGAAAGAGGAGAATGAAGAAGAAGAATGAAAGGAGAGAATGATGAAGAAGAAGAAGAAGAAGGAGATGAGAAGGGAGGAGGATGAAAAGAGAAGAAGAAAGGAGATGGAGATGAAGAAGAAGAAGAATGAGATAAAGAAAGAGAAGACGAAGAAGGAGATGAAGAAAGAGAAGACGAAGGAGATGAAGAAAGAGAAGAAGAAGAAGGAGATGAAGATGGAGGAGGAAAAGGAGAAGGAGATGAAGAAGAAGAAAGATGATGAAGAAGAGAAAAAGAAAAAGAAAATGAAGAAGAGAAGGAGATGGAGATTAAGAAAGAGAAGAAGAGAGAAAGAGAAGAAGAAGAAGAAGGAGATGAAGAAGAAGAAGGAGAATGAGAAAAAGATGGAGAGAAGAAGAAGATGATGAAGAAGAAGAACGATGGGGAAGAAGAAGCAAGAAGAGGTGATGAAGAAAGAGAAAGAAGAAAGAGAAGAAGAGAAGAGAAGAGAAGAAGAGATGAAGAGGAAGAAGAATAAGAAGTAAGAGAGAAGAAGAGAGGAGATAGAAGGAGTGAAGGAGAAGAAGAGGAAGAGTGAAGAAGAGAAAGAAAACGAAGAAGAAGAGTGAAAGAAGGGATGAAGAAGAGGAAGAGGAGATGAGATGAAGAAGCAGAGGAAGGAAGAGGATGAGAAGAAGAAGAAGAAGAAGAAAGAGAAGCAGAAGTGAAGAAGAAGAAGACGAAAGAGAGAAGAAAAAGAGAGAAGGAGGAGTGAAGAAGGGAAGGAAGAAGAAGGAAGGAGATGAAGAAAGAGAAGAAGTAAGAAGGAGAGAAGAAAGAGAGCTAAGTGAAGATGAAGAAGAAGATGGAAGAAGAGAAAGAGAAGATGGGGAATAAGAAGGAAGAATGAAGAAGGAAGAAGTAAAGAAAGAAGAAGGCAAAAAAAGAAGAAGGGAAGAATGGAAGAAGAAGGAAGAATGAAGAAAAAGAAGAAGAGGAAGGAGATGAAGAAGAAGGAAAAGAATGTAGAAGGGACCTATTCCTGCCAGAAGAAGAAGAGAAGAAGCAGGGCCTTTTCCCCCGGACGCCTGGGGGCCACCGCAACCGTACCGAACAGCAGCAGCACAAACACAGAGGAGGGCCGAGTGTGACACTTTCTCCGGAAGCCAGTTTGTTTTCCATTCAGTCATCGAGTCACTCTCGACTTCACTTTACATCCATCATTGTAAACTCGTATAATGAGAAATTCCCCGAACCACTATTTCACCCGGCGCGGAAATACCCAGAGGCACCTTAAAACATCAAACTTGTGGCGCAAGAGTTAGTAGGGGGGCGGGGGGGGGGGGGGCAAGGGGGGTAGGGGGGCTGTGAGAAGTTATTAGGAAACGCGTGTACCGTGTTGCCGAATCCGTGACTAGTGGCGGGTGGCTCAGTTAGGCTCCGGCTAAGTAGGCACCCAGGGCCCATTTGTTTTTAGCCACAAGTTAAACGTCGTTCTTCAAACCTCCACCCCCCCCCTCCCCTCCCCATCCCTCACCCCCAACTCCCACCTCTCTCCGTCTCTCACATTTCTCTGCATGTGTGCTGTTAGTTTCAACAGGAATTTTTCGACACACCCGATTAATTCATTCTATTTATTATTTCTTATTTATTTCCTTAATTCAATATTTTTATTTTTTTTGCTCAAATTTATTTATTTTTTATTTATTTATTTATTTACCAACTCCCACTCTCTCTCTCTCCTCTCTCTCTCTCTCTCTCTCTCTCTCTCTCTCTCTCTCTCTCTACCATTACTTTCAAGAGGAATTATCGAAACACCCGATTAGTTCAATATTTTTATTTTTTATTTTTGCTCAAATTTATTTATTTATTTTTTATTTATTGTTTTGCTCAAAGTTGCTGTTCGAACTTCCATCTTTGAGGAGTTGGAAGAAAGTCGTCAATAATTACATTACCGTAATGGAATAAGTAACTGACGAGAGAGAGAGAGAGAGAGAGAGAGAGAGAGAGAGAGAGAGAGAGAGAGAGAGAGAGGCTGTCCGCAAAAAAAAAAGCCACACTGGAGAAAGAGGAACATACACTCTCGTCATTATGGAACACCGATCAAAAGCAAATATAAAATAAATGCATAAAATAAATATGAAAATAAATATAAAAAAAGATGGCAAGACCACTTTACAAGACGGAGAGAAAAAGGATCTGAATAAAAAAAAAATCATATGCAAAAATGATGGAAATATTTGCAAGAGATAAATCATCACCGTTTGAAATATTTATAGGAATCAGTTGAGAATATAATTCGAACATTGACGGATAAGTCGAATATAACTCGAGTAACTAAGCTGAATATCAAATTCAAAGACACAGGAATGGAACGCAGTTCTACCTAACCATAAATAATATTAAGAAATACGTGTATATACTACATAATCAGAACTGCCAAAATACTGACAAACGAACAGGTGGTAGAATTTCCTCATAATCAAAACGTTTACAATGCCTTCAAGGCTAAATCATTTCTGAATCATTTTTTAAATCTCTCTCACGCCCGAAACACGAGGAGGCAAACTCATTGTGCATATTTACAGAAACATCCGACGAAATATAAAATCTATCCCATTCTAAGCAAATTAAAACAGGTTTCTCCCGTTCGGCTGTGAAAAGAAACATCTGCTAAACAGGTTAACAGATTTTTTTTTCTCTGTTGTCTGAGTCGAGTATGCGTAAGGGAGCGGTGTGAAATCAGTGTGAGTTTAACGAAGGAAGGACGCACTTCGTTTCATGGACGAATGCCGAAATATAATCACTGGTAGGAATCCAGCGTGTGTGTGTGTGTGTATGTGTGTTTGTTTATATTTACCGAACGACACGGGGGCTGGGCCTCCAACGTAACGCAATTATCAACGCTCGTTATAAAGATATTAGATATTCCAATTAAAGTAAGGGATTCGTTCACAAAAAGATATATATGTTGCTCTTTCTTACCTTCCAGCTGAATTTTTAAAAATTAGGGCGATTTATTTCTTCAGGTTCAGATTTCTTTTCTGCTTTACCTACAACAAGGTTATGTTTTTTCTTTCTTTCTTTTGTAAGGTTGCCCGTCATTTTTGATCGAAGGATTTTGAGTGGATTAAAACGAAAATCTCCCCCAAAAATGCGGCTCGCGACTGGCGACAAGTGAAAACGATTTTGAAAGTGACCCGAATCTGGACAGGGCCATCTACCTATTTATATATAACTGTATCTATCTATCTATCCAATATAATTATTTATTTATTCATTTCCCCAATCATTCATTTATTTATTGGACTGCTCAGTCTAGGAGCCTGAACCGTCCTGTTTGTCTGGTCTTCATTCCAGCATCCCTGGGTTTCCAAGTCTGTGAATTCTGTGTCGAGAAGGTTTCTTATTCATAGTCTTTCACTGGTTGCTCCCTTTGAATACGTTCACATTACAACAACTAAAAATAACACACCTACTCATAATAATAGCAGCAATCATTACCATCATTATCATCCTATTACCATTAGTCCCCCCCGAAAAAAAAAAAAATATTGCCTGAGTGACAGGAAAAGATATAAAAGATAAAAAGTTGTAGTGGTTCGAAGTGCTTTGACGTCATTTTAATCGAACCACACTTTCAAAGGTCGACGGAGTAAAACGAGAAAAAGTAGATAATGGAAAATAGTCAGCTAATATTTCTTTTAAAGAATGATGTAGTTGTAGACAATAAACCTAAAAGGCTTTTCACAGGTCGTGAACCCACACTGAGGTGTATATCAGTCCAACGACAAAACCTGAAAATAATTTTCTTGTCCTTTAACGTAGAGACGATAATAATGATCTTGGGAAGTAATCTATGGGTAAAATGGCTAGTCGGAATGACGTCCGAAGTATATATATATATATATATATATATATATATATATATATATATATATATATATATAATATATATAAGAATAAAAGATAAAAGCAAAGAATAAGGTACTCACCACTTAATATTCTGTGCTGTCTGACATTCTGGGAGTAGGTCATCTGTTGAAAGAAAATATAAATCTTAACAATATATTTACAATAATCGAAAAGAAACGATAATTATATCTTTGAACAACTATTAAGCAACGAAGATTTTAATGAAGAGACTAAACAAGTATTAAAGTATTTGTTGATTATCATAGAACATTATACATTATATGACATCATCGCACCCGGCTAAACTACTAGTCAACTTAGTGAGTACGTGTGCGATTCTTGAATAGTAGGTTGCCGGGGCACGATAACGTGTTGTTGGATTTGGCACCGTGAGGAGCGTAAATATTCATTTGAAATTTATAAATTACTATTAAATCCTAAATAAAAGAAAAGATTTAGACGTCGGTCTAACATCATAGGTTTTAGTACACAATATCCATGACTCAGGAACAGTCAGTAAAATTTTACATATATATATATATATATATATATATATATATATATATATATATATATATATATATATAATATATGTATATATATATATGTATATATATATATATATTATATATATTATATATATTATATATATATATATATATATATTTCGGTAATTTTCATGTATTTTCAAAAGCGTTTCGCAGGAAGTGTACTCAGACTCGACATGCATATTTCATTAATTATCTTTTCAGTTTATTAGCAATTTTTATTGCACATCTCGTTTGTTTTCGTCTGCTGTCTTGAATAAATTGCATTTTCTTGGACGCTGATTTATATATATATATATATATATATATATATATATATATTATATCTATATATATATATATATATATATATATATATATATATATAATATCAGCGTCAAGAAAATGCAATTTATTCAAGACAGCGAACCGAAAACAAACGAGATATGCAATAAAATAAAAATTGCTAATAAACTGAAAAGATAATTAATAATAATAAATACATGTCGAGTCTGAGTACACTGCCTGCGAAACGCTTTTGAAAATACACGAACATTAACCGAAATAAGTTAGAGTATATATAGAATAGAAAAAAAAAACATGTGAAGGCTACGACGGAAGAATCTGTTCATAGAGAGAGAGAGAGAGAGAGAGAGAGAGAGAGAGAGAGAGAGATAGAGAGAGGGTGTCTCACAGAAAGTACAGCATAAAGGTCAAAGAGAAGGGAGTATAAAAAGAACAAGGATAAGAACGGGGGAAGGGAAGAAAAAGATGTGAGGATGAGAAGAAAGAGGAAAGATAAAGAGAGAGAGAGCGAAAAAAAAGAAGAGAGAGAGAGAGAGAGAGAGAGAGGTGGGGGGAAGATGTATGCGTGTATGTACGTGCGTATGTATGTATGTGTGCGTGTGATGGAAAAGGAAGATGAGGAAGGAAGACTAGAAGCTGGGTTGACGGATGGTTTGGGGATTGGTTAGGGCTAGGTTAGAGGGTTAGGGAGGGGGACTAGGGAGGCAAAGGGGGGAGGGGGGGATTGGAAAGTGTGTGCGTGTGTGTGTGTGTGTTATGTTCGGTCCGGGTCAACAAACAAATTGCGTGATAAAATTGTTTTCTTCCTGGGGTGTTTTCCGCACAGAGGAGTAGTCAAGAAAGTTGGCCGCCTGGAAACCTCTCTTGGTTGCCTCGCGGTCTTTTTATGCCAAGGAAAGGAAAGACAACCCCTAACCCCACCTCTTCCCCCCGTCATTCCCCATTCCCTCCATCACCCCCTCCCACCAACCATCATCCCTCCCTTCTTCTCTGCCAGGGTCTGTTTTCATGACCCGTCTCATCTCCCTTTCCAAAATGGCACCAACCAAGGCCAACACACGTTTTCTTTCCTACCCAGGAATTGCCGTTGTACTTTTAGAGAAGATAGAGCTACCATGTCTCCTTTTTTCCTTTTTACGTTCTTTCGTTCTAATGCTTTTCTTATGTTTCCATTTTCCCCCCTTCATCATTTTCTCTTTTCTCTCCGGGAAGTGCCATTGTACTTTGAGGGAAGATAGAGCTACCATGTCTCCTTTTTACATTCTTTCGTTCTAATGTTTTTCTTATCTGTTTCCATCATCATTTTCTCTTTTCTTTACAGGAATTACCATTGTACTTTAAGAGAAGATGCAGCTACCATATCTCCTTTTATTTCCTTTTTACATTCTTTCGTTCTAATGCTTTTCTTATCTGTTTCCATTTTCCCCCTTTACCATTTTCTCCTTTGATCCCTTCCCATACTTCCATAACCACTTACCTACTTTCTGGAAAAGTGTCCAAAGAAAGTGAACTTAATTTCCCTTCTATGGTCGCACATGTTATTAGTTAACACCTTCTGTAATCTAATAATTTTTCTAGCCAATATGAGCTGAAATCTCAAGTTAATCATTTTAGTCCAAATCTCGTCTTTTAGGGTCTAAGTGTTCCTACTATTTTTAGGAAAATTCTATCTAGGAAGTATCTAAAATTCCAGTTATTCCAACATTCCTTGTCACAAACGATTAAGTTGTAGGTCTTGAATTATTAGAATTATCATTAATATCATATACTTGGTTATGAGGGAATAATTTTAGTTTTTTTTCACAACGAAGAGGATTTCAATTCAGCCACAATGAAAAGACGAAGAAGAAATTATAGTAGAAAGAGAATGTTTAAGCTGATTTTTTTTCTGTTATATATATATATATATATAATATATATATATTATATATATATATATATATATATATATATATATTAATATTAACGTACTATACATTCCATCGACCTTTCATGGCATTTTTATTTTTTTTTACTTTTTTTTATTTCAAACCTCAGTCCCTCATTCTCCTCTTACTATTCTATCTTCTCCACTATCTACTCTCTTTCATTCCTTCTTCCCCCCTTCCCTCCCTCTCCGATTGCGTGCCCCTGTCTGTCATTTTGTCCTAAATAACAGTTACTTTTTATTAGTAGCTAAGAATACAATACTTTCTCCTCACTATCAAGTATCGTTCTAGGTTCAATATGTCCATACGTTCTTCGCGCATGCGCACTTTCTTCCTCCACGTTATTCTGTTGTTATTTGCAACCTGGCTTAACCCATTTGCATCCTTAACGTTTCCAGTTGCCCAGTGTTCATTCTTGATGTTTGTTTATTTTAATTCTTAAGGGCATTTTTGGGCAAAGCCTTTTCATTTGCAATTCAACTTATAAAAGCAATGGCATCGCGTGCCCAATGTTCATTCCTGATGGTTGTTTATTTTATATATTCTTGAGGGTATTTTTGAGCAAAGTCTTTTGATTTACATTCCAACTTATAAAAGACATTACATCGCGTTTCTCTTGGCTTAATATATAATATATATACTTACCTATCAGTCCACCCAATATATAATATATAATATATATATATATATATATATATATATATATATATATATATATATATATAATAATATAACACATACATACATACATATTTGTATGTGTGTCTGTGTTGACGTATGTACCATGTGTATCTACCCTTTGCCACGGTGTTCCATCAAAAAAGCGAATGGGCGCATTACATTCCCATACCACTTTGAATGGGCCCACTGCATAAATAATTCACATTATAGGCGGGGAGATGTAAAGACGAGCCTACGTGATACAAGAGACGAGACCAGCCTTCCGTGACCAAAGGTAGGTTCTCTGTGGGTCGTTTGTTTTTGGGGCTCTTATTTATTTACTTTTTTTTTCTTTTAGCTCTTATTTATTTATCAAACGAGATCGGAGGTTCCTTTGCGGGCGGGAAAAGTAGAATATCAGTATAATTATCATAAGGGTGAGTTTATTTACTCTAAATAAACTGACTCTTTGTGGTTCATTCGCTCGGTATACAAACGCAAGTAGGCGTGATAACCTGGCATACATTACGCGAACAAATATATTCATACATTTATATTCATGTGTGATATGGATGAAGAAAGAAGGGTTAAAGTCTCATATTCCGTTACAAGAAATGAAAGAAACAAATGGGTAAAACATTAAATTAACCGATAAAAATGTAATTAAATGAGTAAGACACGAGAACTACTTTAGGATGGTAATGCATTGGATCTTCGATTGAACTTTTTGAGGGTGATTTTTATGTAGTTACCTTATGAGCTTCATATCATCATTAAAGATTATTGTTTTTAATAATCCTTTTAAAACGCTATTCACGGAGCAGATCTTCATATAATGAACAAGCTCTCGCGATGAAAATGTCAAGATACTGAAATCTATTTTCTAAACACCGTAGATTTTATAACTTCTATTCATTAGCAAAAGTGATGACATCCACGTCGTTTAAGAACGTAAAAATCTCAGATTTAACAAAATCAGGATACAAATAGAGAGATAATTGTATCCGCCGCCTAAGGGGATGCCTGAAAGAGCTAGACGAAACGTTACGGTAAAATATTCAATATTATTAATGATATACCTACAATATAAGCGAACAACTCTACGGGGTATAAACTTCATATCTAACTTACTCGATTATTATTATTATTATTATTATTATTATTATTATTATTATTAACCTAAAAACAAAAACTTCTTTCAGTTTTCTTCTGAAGATTGAAAAAGAAACCCACAAAATTACTGTGTATAACGTGTTTACTTATAAAATGTAAGTACTTATAAGTAAACACGTTATACACAGTAATTTTGTGGGTTTCTTTTTCAATGATTATTATTATTAATATTATCATTATTTTTTCAGATTTAAGTGTCCCTTGAGCTCCTCAATTTTTTCAAGACACTAATGGAACATATCTTTCCTTTCGACTTTCAGAACTTTAGCTTCTTACCAAAGTCTCCTATTTGCAAGAGCAAAAACGGGTGGTCAATGTATCATTGATGACCGCATTCTAAATATGATATTTTCTTTTTTGCAGCTGCAAATATAATGCCTCAATACAATTTCATTTTAATGTCCTTGATATTAGTAGTTATTTAAGGAAGAGTGAGCTGTTTCATCTGTCTCGCTGTCGAATATCTCGGTCTCAGAGGTCTTTTATTCCTCACACTGTTAGGCTGTGGAGATAAGCCTACCTGGAACCACGAAAGTTCAAGTAAAACTTTATTATTACCCTAAAGCAATTCCCGTTTTCTATAATTTACTTCTCTGTTTATCTTTTTAGTTATAAATGTATTTATTTCTTTAACTTTTCTAGTAACTGATCTTTTGCATTTTCTATTACCTATAGTTACTTCCTTTAAATGACAATTTGGAAGCTTGAATTTCATCTTAGTATAATAATAATAATAATAATAATAATAATAATAATAATAATAATAATAATAATAATAATAATAATAATAATAATAATAATAATGAACTAAGGAACCTCCGTAACGAGGCTATAATATTGACATTTAAAAGCCACAGTAGTGTTAAAAATATATTTTTGTACAATGCTAAAAATTACTATGAGAAACTTTCGGATACTGCTCCGTATCCCTCCTCGGGGATTGTACAAAAATGTATTTCTAACACTACTGTGGCTTTTTATTGTCAATAATAATAATAATAATAATAATAATAATAATAATAATAATAATAATAATAATAATAATAATAATAATAATAATGTGGGCGCCGTGACAGACTGGGTTAGGCCGTCAATTGACTGGTAAGCAACATTGGGGCTGGTCAGTCGTTGGATGGGTGACCGCTCTCCTTGGTGTTGATTCCTTGGGAAAGGATCTTTACCATAATTTCCTCAGCTGTAAATGAGTACATATTCCTGATGGGGTAGGGTCCAGCTATGGGTTAAATAGCAAAACTCAGCAATGATGGAAAGAAACGAAGGATTAAACGACAACGACGTAAATGGAACCTCTGACAACAGAGGAGCTTCGTCCGGCAGCCAGGTATTCAGCCCAATTGAAGGGGAAGACGGTCAGGTACTTGGAGGTCGTCATCCAGCAACTGACCACCACAACGACAGTAACTAACAGCCTGAGATTGGAGCTACAGAACCCGGCAAACCACAAGGAAGAAATGGACAAGAGAAGAAAATAAGGAATATATGGAGATGCTACATCAGAGCAACCCGGCGAGAGATATATAGAAGAAGGTTGGCCAAACATCTGGAAATGAGAGGAATAACACTAACCCCAAACAGAGCAGAGGCTGGCAGACCAAGTAAGGAACATAAAGAAAAAGAACTGGCTCTTCCCAACAGAAAGAGAGGAATTGGAAAGGGAAATGACACATGGCAACGAATTACACGAAGACGAACTGAGAGACGATGCCACAGAAGACGACAGGGATGATGATGGATCAAACAACGACATACGAAGAAACACCGACGAAGTAACAGAGAGGACGGAATGGTTAGAAAAGATCAGACAATGGATGAAGCCAGATACAGAGAGAACAAAGATCCCCTCCATGAAAGCCTACAACACCAAGAAATTAAGAAAAAAACAAGTGAGGTCAATGAAATAATGAGATTAATACACACCACCAATATCACAGAAACAAATATCTTGACATATGCAGGAGCAAGATTAGTAGCAGAACTGATGGGGATTCGAACACCAACACCACCAGCACAACCACCCAACAGAAACCAAAACAACAACCCGCCTTGGAAAAGGCGCCTGGAAAAGCAAATCATGGTGATGAGATCTGACTTGAGTAAACTGAAAGAGATGGCAGAAAAAAGGCTAAGAAGCAAGAAAACAAGGGAGGAACTCAACGAGAAATACAAAGTACACGAGAGGGGACTATACAACTCAATAGAAGATGTAAAACAGAGGCTTAAGGCCAAAGCACATAAGATCCAACGGTACATGAACAGGAATAAGGGATACCAACAGAACAAACAAAACTATTCGGAACCAACCAGAAAAGACTATACAGCCAACTAAGAGGGAAGACACCACCCAGAAATTCCTGAAGCCGAACCAAGTAAGAGACTCTGGGAAAACATATGGAGCAGTCCGGTATCACACAACAAACATGCAACATGGCTCAGGAAGTTAGGAAGAAGAAACAGGGAGATTAAACAAAGATTCAATGACATCACGACAGGACACAGTCAGACAACTAAAGAAAATGCCAACTGGAAGCCCCAGGTCCCGATGAAGTCCATGGATACTGGCTCAAAAACTTCAAGGCCCTACATTCCAAGAATAGCAGAACAACTCCCAGCATTGCATCACAACATCACCATGCACCCAAATGGATGACCACGGAAGAACAATCCTTAGTCCAGAAAGACAAGAGTAAGGGATATATAGCCAGTAACTACAGGCCTATCACCCGCCTACCAATAATGTGGAAGTTACTAACAGGTATCATCAGCGAAAGGCTATACAACTACCTGGAGCATACAAACACCATCCCCCGCCAATAGAAAAGGCTGCAGAAGGAAGTGTAGGGCACAAACGAACAGCTCCTGATAGACAAAATGGTAATGAAGAACAGTAAGAGAACCAAGGAAAAAACCAACTTAAGCATGGCATGGATAGACTATAAGAAAGCCTTCATTCCGACATGGTACCACATACATGGCTAATAGAATGCCTGAAAATATATGGGGTCTCCTGAGGAAAACACCATCAGCTTCCTCAATAATACAATACGCAACCTGGAAAATACACTACAAGCTAATACAATAACTTTACAAGCTCTGGAATAAGACTAGCAGAGGTTAATATCAGGAGAGGGATCTTCCAGGGCGACTCACTGTCCCCACTACTCTTCGTAGTAGCCATGATTCCCATGACAAAAGTACTGCAGAAGATGGATGCTGTGTTACCAACTCAAGAAAAGAGGCACAGGAATTAACCATCTGATGTTCAATGAACGACATCAGCTGTATGGTAGATGCATCAAAAGAAACTAGAATACATAATCCAGACTGGTAAGATGGTATATGGAGACATCAGGATGGAGTTTGGAATAGAAAAATGTGCCTTAGTCAACATACAAAAGGGCAAAGTAACAAGGACTGAGGGGATAAAGCTACCAGATGGGAACAACATCAAACACATAGATGAGACTGGATACAAATCCCTGGGAATAATGGAAGGAGGGGATATAAAATATCAAGAGATGAAGGACACGATCAGGAAAGAATATATGCAGAGACTGAAGGCGATACTCAAGTCAAAACTCAACGCCAGAAATATGATAAAAGCCATAAACACATGGGCAGTGCCAGTAATCAGATACAGTGCGGGAATAGTGGAATGGACGAAAGCAGAACTTCGCGCAAATATGGACAGACTATACATAAAACGAAAGGAAGGAGGGAGAGGACTACTAAGCATAGAGAACTGCGTCAACTTCGAGAACAGAGCACTGGGGCAATATCTGAAAACCAGTGAAGACGAGTGGCTAAAGAGTGCATGGAAAGAAGGACTGATAAAAGTAGACGAAGACCCAGAAATATACAGAGACAGGAGAAAGACAAGCAGAACAGAGGAATGGCATAACAAACAAATACACGGACAATACATGAGACAGACTAAAGAACTAGCCAGCAATGACACGTGGCAATGGCTACTGAGGGGAGAGCTAAAGAAGGAAACTGAAGGAATGATAACAGCGGCACAAGATCAGGCCCTAAGAACCAGATATGTCCAAAGAACGATAGATGGAAATAATATCTCTCCCATAAAGTCCTCCACTAGAGCCTGTGCAAGAAACACTAGCTACCTTGCAGGAGTGATAGAAAACGACCAGGCAAAGATCGTCTGGGACTATGGTATCAGAATAGATAGGGTGATACATGCAAATAGACCAGACGTGACGTTGATTGACAAAATCAAGAAGGAAGTATCACTCATTGATGTCGCAATACCATGGGACACCAGAGTTGAAGAGAAAGAAAGGGAAAAAATGGATAAGTATCAAGATCTGAAAATAGAAATAAGAATGATATGGGATATGCCAGTGGAAATCGTATCCATAATCATAGGAACACTAGGCACGATCCCAAGATCCCTGAAAAGGAATCTGGAAAACCTAGAGGCTGAGGTAGCTCCAGGACTCATGTAGAAGAGTGTGATCCTAGAAACGGCCCACATAGTAAAAAAAGTGATGGACTCCTATGGAGGGAGGATGCAACCCGGAACCCCACACTATAAATACCACCCAGTCGAATTAGAGGACTGTGATAGAGCAAAAACTAAAATATCACATTCAGCATTATTTAGATTTCTCCCGATATGAATACTGGTCAATTATTACGAAGTATCGCTGAGCCAGAAAACCAGTAATAAGAAAAATAGAAAATATATAAGATTAATTCGCTGAATTCTGCCATTTTAATCAACAGAACTTGTTTAAAAGAGGGTCTCCTTCCATAACAATAATAATAATAATAATAATAATAATAATAATAATAATAATAATAATAATTTTAATTAACCTAATAGAGAAATCTGTTTCACCCACACCTCATACAAACCAGACAAAAAAAAAAAAAAAAAAAAAAAAAAAAAAAAAAAAAAAAAAAAAAAAAAAAAAAAAAAAAATCTTTCGCGCGCTTTCCTCATTCTTTATTTACCAATCAGCATCTGACGGAGACAAACACCTCCATCGACACCCAATCAGAAGCCGTTTGTCTCGGCGACAACCTCTTCCCCCCCCCCCCCCCCCCCACCCCCCCCCCCCGCCCAAATCCCCACCGGCCCATCACAATCAAAACGGAATCATACGTTTCTTCCTTCCCTCGCTTATCACCATCGAACACGCCCCCTTCAGCTATCTGGCACCCCCCCTGGTAATCTCGAACCTCGGTAGTCTCATCCATCTCTAATCTCTTCCGTCGGTAATCTCGCCCCCCTCGGTAGTCTCACCCATCTGTAATCTCGCCCTTCGGTAATGCCAATCCACTGTAATCTCATCCCTACGATAATCTCACACCTGTGTAATTTCACCTATCGGTAATCTCGCCCGTCGGTAATCTGACTCCTCATTATATTGCCCCCTTAGTAATCGCACTCTGTAATCCCACCCCTCGGTAATCTCACCATTCCTAAATCTCACCGCTCTGTAATCTCACCATTAGATAATCTAGTCCTCTGCAACCTCAGCCCTATGTAATCCCACAGCTCTGTAATCTCACCCTTCGATAACCTAGCCCTCTGTAATCTCACCCTCCGATAATCTAGTCCTCTGTAATCTCACCATTCGATAATCTAGTCCCCTGTAATCTCAGCCCTATGTAATCTCACCCTTCGATAATCTAGCCCTATGGAATCTCACCCTCCGATAATCTAGTCCTCTGTAATCTCACCATTCGATAATCTAGTCCCCTGTAATCTCAGCCTTATGTAATCTCACCCTTCGATAATCTAGTCCTCTGTAATCTCACCATTCGATAATCTAGTCCCCTGTAATCTCAGCCCTATGTAATCTCACCCTTCGATAATAGTCACTGTATCTCACCATTCGATAATCCCTACCCCTGTAATCTCCCCTTCGTCTAGCCCCTACCTGTATCTCACCTTCGATATCTAACCGCTTAACTCAACCATTTTCGATAATCTACCCCTGAATCTCAGCCTATGAATCTCACTCCGAATACCGATTCTCTGTAATCTCACCATTCGATAGTCTCACCGCTCTATAACCTCAACCATTCGATAATCTAGTCCTATGAAATCTCAGCCCTATGTAATGTCGCCCTTCGATAATCTCACCGCTCTGTAACTTCACAACCAACACCATCCTGTCGGAGCTTTGCTAGTTGGGTGATTGGAGTCTCTCTCTCTCTCTCTCTCTCTCTCTCTCTCTCTCTCTCTCTTCATCTTCGGTAGTTAAGAGCGTCTCTAGCCGCCAGAACAAGGTCTCGGCGTCATTCCGAC
>NC_061106.1:44549934-44557434 GCF_015104395.2 Macrobrachium nipponense
TGTAAATGATTTACTGTCTAAATTGAATAATTTAGTGCCATCCATTAAAATTCACTGTTGAAATTGAAAATAACAATGTCATCCCTTTCCTAGATGTATTAATACATAGAGAATCTTTCCAATGCAAATTCAGTATTTATAGAAAACCCACAAATAATTCAACATATGTACATTTTTATTCTGGCCCCACCATCTTAATATTAAAATTTCAATTTTTTCTTCTATGTTCCTACGCGCTTTGTGTATCAGGAGTCCACAATAATCTTGACCAAGAAATAGAATACATAAAAAAGATAGGAAACGATCTCTGCTACCCACCTCATTTAATTGATTTATGTTATCAAAAAGCTCACAAAAAAGTTTTATAGTGTTGGCTATTAATGAAAAAGAAATGCCTAAAAATGTACTTAGCTTACCTTACTTTCGTGGATTTGAAACCAAAAAATCAATATTTAAATCGTTTAATGTTAATGTAGTGTTCTCTTATAACAATACCATTAAAGATATGCTAATTAAGAATAGTCCCGTAACAAATAACAACATCATTTACAAAATTCCTTGTAAGGATTGCCCATCGTTTTACGTTGGTCAGTCTAGTAAAAATTTTTTATGTGTACGTATTAAGCAGCATGTGTATTTAGTTAGAACAGCCCAGACTTCAAATGCACTGTTTATCCATCTGAGTGAAAAATCTCATTGTATTAATTGGGGTGTTGGATACCTCTGTAATTGCTAGATCTAAAGATTATGTTTTCAAGAAATTTACTGGAATCGGCAATTATACAAATCACTAATAAAAACAACCTAAATCTTAGTCTGGGAATGTACCATTTGGACCCATATATTTGTAAGGTGTTTATGAAAGGACCTTAAAATAAATGACTACTAATAAATTAGTCCCATCCCACATGTATATAGTTAATATTTCTCTCTCTCTCTCTCTCTCTCTCTTGCTCGATATATATATATATATTCTACTTTCTTTCGTCTTTTCATTAATAATAATTTTTGGAAAAATTTGTGTAAATTTCATGATATTAAGCTGTATATGCTTCCTTGTTTTTTGTTTTTTCAAAAATGTACTGTTTTCTGGAAGAATAACCTGTTTTACCGCGTGTGTATCCTCCAAGGTGTGGCTACCCTCAGCGTTTCGTCGTTTCTGTAGAGTGAAATCGACCTTATTGCTAATCTTGTAGTGTCAGTTTGGATATTAAGCCTTTTTTTTTTACTATGTTTTCCTCTGTAAAATCAGTTTGCCTTAGTAAAGGGTCGGAACAAGACCGAAAGTACTCGGCTATCTCGCTTTTTCATTTATTCCTTCGTGGCAAAAAACCTTTATTTATACATAGCATCACGTTTTATATACTTCGTGATGAAGTTATTCATACATACATACATACATACATACATATATATATATATATATATATATATATATATATATATATATATATATATATATATATATATATATTGTAAAGGAATCTTGATTTATTGAATGTAAATTGCAGCAGGAAAAGGTTGAAAATTGATATTTGCATAGAAAAAAAGTGTGTACACTAGGACAACAGATGGCAGTAGCGCTTGGCGTAGGCGGTAGTCGCCAAGGATAATGTACCGAAACATGATATTTGGTCCATGGATGTCTAGCGTGAGTCTGGTAATCTAAAGGCCCAAAACGACGAATTTTCGTTGGAGCTGAAACAAACAAGTGATTTATAATAGTGTATCAAGTTTTGAGGATATATGGTAATGTATTGTTTATCCATTTGACGTTTTTCTTGTGTGATGTAACGTTGGTACCACTAACTTTTTGATGTTACAGTGAATTATATGTTGTGTTGATGTAAAGCTTTGTGACTTGGGTATTATACTGTAAAATGCAGTGATTAGTGATGAGTAGTCTTGATGAAGTGCTGTATGGCGAGTCTTTGCTTTTGTGCAATGCGTCCGTAATTTGTTTAATGTTCTGTTTGTGACTTTAATTTCCTTACTAATTGTTATTAAAGTACATTTTAAGTTATAGTGGGTTGTCACTGTTTCCTGATATATTCTCCTCGTAAATCCTTACCATAGAAAGTTTTTTTTTTATGTTACATGGGGGCCTGTCGAACGAAACCCGAACGTATCCCTACTCAGTTTTTGCTCATTCTATCGAACGAAACTCGAACATATCCATATCAGTGTTTACTTATTCTATCGAACGAAACCCGAACGTATCCTTATTAATTGTTGCTTTATTCATGTCGAGCGTATTCGACCATAACTTGACGTATCCCTACTGTTAATTGCTTTTCAGTACTTCCATGTACTTAAGAGAGGGGGAGAGTTGTGATAGTGTTATTGCTATATTTTGTCTTGCTGTGTTATTTTGAGCAGGTTATTAAAGATGTTTGATTTGAAAGATTTCATACGTAGTCCTAGTGGTGAAAAGTTAGAAGGTATAACTAAAATAGACTGGATTGTTCTAGCTAGGTACTATAATGTAGAAGTATCAGAATCTGCAAGGAAGCAAGAAATCTCAAATAAAGTAAGTAAGGCGCTAATGACTTTAGGCATTTTGTCTGATAAGGAAGGGTTGTTACTAATGAGTTGGGAAGGGCAAGAAACTGATAGCCACAAAGCGCAAGTGAGAATAATACAGAGGGTAGTGCAAGTGAAGAGGAAGGTGCCAAAGCCGTACGTGAAAAAACCAAGTCACGCAAGGTTAAACCAAAAAAGTCCAAACTTTTTTATGAAAGGATGAGTGTTGAGCAGATGCAGATTCATTTGCAAATAGTTAGATTAGAGAATGAGAAAGCTGTTGAACTAAAGAAGTTAGAAAATGAGAGAGCTGAAAAGGTTAGGAAGATAGAAGCTGAGAAAGAGGTTGAGCAAAAGAAGATTGAAGTTGAGCAAAAGAGGATAGAGTAGAGATGAAGAAAACTTTGAAGAGTAGAAGAAAAGTCCAGAGAAATACCAAAATCTTTTAGAATAGACAATGCAGTAAAAAGTGTACCAATTTTTGTTGAAAATGAAGTGGATGCATTTTTTTTTACAATTTGAGAAAGTGGCAGAACAGCGTGAATGGCCGAAACGTCATGGAGGCACGTTGGTTCAAACCTCCTTCGAGGAAAGGCTAGGGAAGTATTTGCTGCCTTATCTTTAGATGATTCCAAGGATTTATGAGAGTTGTTAAATCTGAAGTTTTTGAAGGCTTATGAATGGGTGCCAGAGAGGTATAGAGAGAAGTTCAGAAGCTGGATAAAAAGACAGTCCGTTACTCATATGGAGTATGCACGGGAACAACGCCTGTGGTATGATAGGTGGATGAATGCCCGAGAAGTTAATGGTGATTTCGGTAAACTTCAGGAACTTATTTTGCTTGAGCAGTTCAAGGATGGTATTAATCCACTTATTAAAACATATTTTGATGAACGTGATGTAGATAATGCGGATGAAGCCACTAGATTGTCTGATAATTATGCATTGACCCATAAGCTATATAATACGACGTCACTCCTAAAATTGGAAGGAGCAGAGTTTGGGAAGAGCAGCAAAATTACAAGGCACAAGGTAAGACTACGAGTTCACAGGTATCATCTCGTGGAGTTCTATAATAAATCCTTTAATAGAGGTGGTAGAGGGGCAAGTCAAAATAATTCTGGTCCTAGTGTTAGTGCTGGAAAAGCAGGATACAGTGTAAATGATCAGTTTACACCTAGTTACAAAATATAGGCGAAAATTTTAGAGATTTTGTATGTTTCAGTTGTGGCAAACCAGGACACATCAGTAGGAGTTGTCCACATCGCACAATAAACCGTCCAATTCAAGTGTAAATAAATTTAAGTTAAAGATAAACCTGTACATTTTAAGGATGATCATAAACCTGAAAATACCATTGCATTGTTGAATCAAACCACAAGCATGTGGTGACAGAGGTCCTTGTTTGTTTGCTTCTCCCCTTAGGCCAGGTAAGAGGTATTGTAAACGATAGCATCGACAGTAATAATATATCGTGATGTTGATGAGAATATAGGTTACAAAATAGGTAACAATGATGTTCAAAATGTTAGTAATGTTGGTTGTATTGAGGATATTGTAAAAGGAAATGGAGTGAGACTACCTGAAGAGAAGTCCACATCCAAAGGTACTGAATTGTATGACCCTTTTATGGGAGATGGTTGGTTACACCTCCCTTGTGTTGAAAAAAGGAAAGTAAGGTGGTTAAGAGATACCGGAGCGGTACAGTCTGTAATGATAAGAAATATGTATGACCAGTGGAAGGATACTGGAGAGTATGTACTTCTGCGTGGGTTTGGACCTGAATTTTCAGCTCCATTAGTAGAAGTAAGGTTAGAAACTCCGTTAATTTCGGGATATAAATTGCTTTGGTGAGAGAAATCCCAGTGTCAGGAGTAGAGTTAATTCTTGGAAATGATGTATGTGGAGACAAAGTTTTTGTAGCAGTAATCCAACCTTTTGACGAGATAAACCCTTTAATTCTTCATTTATTACAGAAGTTGAATGTACATTTCCAAACTTATTTCCTGCTTGTGCAGTTACTACAAGAAGTAAGAGTGCCGAAGGAAAGGTAAATGATGACGACGGTTTGGATTTACAAAACTTGTTTAAAGATAGTCCGGAAACACTACAAGTAAGTAAAGTCAGTACTCCTTTGCGAATGCTGAAAGTTAATAAGGAAGAATTTGTTAAATCTCAAATTGAAGATAATTTGAAGGTAATAAGAGATAATGCCCTTGTTGATATGATATCGAGAAGGAAGGCAAGTGTTACTTTTTAAAGGATGGAATCCTAATGAGGAAGTTCAAGAGTAGAAATGTTTAATGATGTTGTAGAACAAGTGGTCATTCCAAGTAGTTATAGGAATTTTTGTTCTAGGTATTGCTCACGACGTAGTTATTCTGGTCATTTAGGTATAAACAAAACCTATGAGAAATTATTAAGGTATTTTTTTTGGCCTAAGATGCAGAAAGATTGTAGTGAATATTGTAAAAATTGTGATTTATGTCAAAAAGTAGGTAAAGCTCAACATGACCCTAAGGTGATGCCATTGTAACCCATTGAAGTTCCAGGAGAACCCTTTGAGAAACTGGTTTTGGATTGTGTAGGACCTCTGCCTAGGTCTAGCAAAGGTAACGAGTATTTGCTGACAATTATGTGTAGTGCTACCAGATTTCCAGAGGCTATTCCTTTAAGAACTGTGAGTGCTGATAAGATAAATTGAAGCGCTTAACAAGTTTTCTTTTCGCTAGTAGGTTTGCCAAAAGAAGTTCAAACCGACCAAGGAACCAACTTTACGTCTAGAAAGTTTACCTCATTTTTAGCCTGTCAGAATATTAAGCATTGCTTATCGTCTCCTTATCACCCACAGAGCCAAGGAGTGGTCGAACGATTTCATCGAACCTTCAAACCATGCTTCGCACGTACTGTTGTGAAAATGAAAAGGAATGGGATGTCTACATACCAATGTTGCTATTTGCCGTTCGTGATAGCGTACAGTCATCGTTTGGGTTATTCTCCTTTCAGTTTAGTATAATGTCCATCAGGTAAGGTCACCCATGGAGGTGATAAAGAATCAGTTGATTTCAGATGAGAAGGATTCTAGCACGTTACAAGAAATGAAGGAAAAAATAAAGAAAATATGGAAAGTAGCACATGAGAATCTCAAAGTAGTACAAGAAGAGAGAAAAGAAATTACGACAAAAAGGCTGCAAAACGTGAACTCGACATAGGAGATAAGGTTCTAGTGTATCTCCCTACAGCTGGTAAGGTTTTTAACCAGAAGTATATAGGACTTGCACGGTGAAGGAAAAAGTAAGTGATTTAATTATCGAATTCAATTTCCTACAGGACGGAGGAAAGTTTAAAACTTTCCATATTAACAAATTAAAGAAGTATAACGAATCCAGTGGAGTGTTGTCAATTACAAAAGAGGATGATGAAAAAGGTTCGTTGAAGAAGAAATTGAACTTAGATTAAAAAATACAGATTATTTGAGTGATGATGAAAAATTTAGGAAGTTATGTATTCATTTATCTGATGAACAGCAGCATGCTTTTAAAGTGCTAATATTCAAAACTTTTCAGATCTATTTTCCAGACCATCCTAAAAGGATAAAAGGAGTACAAACATAAAATCAGGTTGAGAAAGAAGACTCAATAAGTCAGCGTCCATACAGAATGTCGCCGAGGCAACAACAACAGTTAAAGACCGAACCGTTGCTTATTTACTGAAACACGGACTAGCAGAGGAAAGCCATAGTGAATGGGCTAGCCCATGTATTCTAGTCGACAAACCTGACGGAAGTGCAAGATGTGTACAGACTATCGAAAGGTAAATAATGTAACTATAAAAGATTCATATCCTATGCCAGAGTAGAAGATATAATTGATAATGTAGCAAAGTTTCCTTTTTTAAGTGAAATTGATTTATTGAAAGGATACTATCAAATTGAGTTAGACAAAAACAGCAGGGATATTGCTGCATTTGTTACACCCCATGGACTTTATAATTATAAGGTAATGCCATTTGGTTTATGTAATGCACCTCTGACTTTCCAACGTCAGATGAATTATATCTTGAAGGATCTCGAAGGTGTATTTGTTTATTTAGATGACATTATTATAGTTGGAGAAACCTGGGAAGATCACATTAAAAAAGTATATGATGTTTTTAAGAGGTTATTAGAATTTAATGTTACGATAAACCTTGCCAAATGTGAATTTGGCAAACTACTGTTCAATATTTAGGACATGAAATAGGAAGTGGCCAAGTGAAACCTGTTGATTGTCATATTGAGGTCATAAAGAATTTGACCCTCCTACATCTAAACGTGGAGTGATGAAATTTTTGGGAACAGTGGGGTATTACAGAAAATTTTGTAAGAACTTTTCAGATGTAGCCTACCATTAACAAGAGTTGCTGAAAAAGGATGTGAAGTTTGTGTGGTTCAAGGAATGTGACGATGCTTCAATAAACTTAAGCTCATGTTAATGTCTATGCCAGTACTGAAATCCCAGACTTTAATCTACCATTCAAGTTACAGGTAGACTCCAGTGAAGTAGGAGCTGGCAGTGTATTATTACAGGAACATAATGGTGTTTTACACCCTGTATCTTACTTTTCAAAGAAATATAATAGCCACCAGTTAAATTACAGTATTGTTGAAAAAGAGTTTAATGCACTTTGAGATATACTTGCTTAACAGTAACTTTGAAATAGACGTATATACTGATAATAACCCTTTAACCTTTATTAATAAATGTAAGCACAACAATAAGAGAATTTTAAGATGGTCTTTATTTTTGCAACCATTCAAACTAAATATTCACCATATAGCAGGCAAAGAAAATGTCATTGCAGATTCTCTCTCTAGATCTGTTGATTATTTAAAGGAAAGTGCTTGTTACCAACGACGTGGCAGTCTCCGACAGTTGCTAAATGGAAGTAGCTAATGTTTAAGACTGTAAGAGTGAAAATTCAGAATGGACTGAGGAG
>NC_061106.1:44559934-44569934 GCF_015104395.2 Macrobrachium nipponense
CTAAGAGAGGAGAGGGGACGTGGGAGGGAGGGAGGGAGGGAGATAGGGAGAGGGAGGGAGGGAGGGAGGTAGGGGTACTAAGTAGGGAGACGGTGGGTTAAAACTGATAAGTTTCCCGAATCTCCTTGTTTGGCATCCGCCGTGAAAGGGAAGACTCACAACAACAAGTTGCCGCATTTCATTTGTTATGCAAAGCTCATGAACGTGTCTGCAACTTGCAACTTGTTCTCTTTTAAAGTTGACGGATCGGGGAGAGAGAGAGAGAGAGAGAGATGGGGGGGGGGGGGAGAGAGAGAGAGAGAGAGAGAGAGAGAGAGAGAGAGAGAGAGAGAGGAGTGGATTAAGGAGACACCATCCTCATCCACCTACCATCCCCACTAAAAAAAAAAAAAAAAAAAAAAAAAAAAAAAAAAAACAAAAAAACTAATTTCAATGAATCCGCATCCTCAACTCTCTACTCCTCCTCCCCCTTCTCCCCTCCTCCTCCTCCTCCTCGAGTCCATCCTTCAGCCTCGACGTCTCCCTTCTTCCTGCCCTTTAGGCAAGATTCCCCCATGCTAAAGTGAACAGCGTCAATGGAATTTTGTTTTGGGGATGGATAAAAAAAAATAATAATAAAAAAAAAGGATTTTCCAAAAGAGGGAAAGCGACGGGGGAAAAGGGGGAAAGGGGGTAGGGGGATGTGGGCGGGGGTGAAAACAAAAAAAAATAGCAATAAAAAAAATAAAAGTCTAGCTTAAAGATACGAAGGTCACTTGAACTGTAAATTTTAATTAGGACTGGCGGTGGTTTCATTATACTTATGGCCTGTAGACAAGTTGCATGTATGAATAATCTCCGAGATGAAGAACCAGATGAACGACCAGGGGCTCACAAGGTCAATCCCGGAACGCTTTCCGAGTGCGATTTTCGACCTTATGGCCCCCGAGGATGAGCACTTTATGGCTCTTAAAGATGGGATTCTATTCTTGAGTTGGTTCTGGCCAAGAGCTACGAAGATCTGAAGTGGAGAGAGAGAGGAAGAGAGAGACGAGAGAGAGAGAGAGAGAGCGAAGAGAGAGAGAGAGAATAAAAATGACAGACGGGGAAAAATGAGGGAATGAATAAGAAAGTGACGAGGAAAAAATGAAGGGAAGGAATAAGAAAGTGAGGAAAGATGAGGAAAAATGAGCAGAGCTGAATAATATTATCGTAAATCTCGGGGTTAAAGCACTTCGCGTAAGGCAGTTCTAACAATACGGAAATCACTTATGAAAAAAAAGGAATTAGGAAATAAATCCATATATAAAAAATTGTCTACTGTTTCTCTTTCGCATTATAATAAAAAAACGACTTGAAATTTGCTTAGACTATGATGAGAACAAACAGAGCTATATTTACAAAAATATTTAATTGTATGGGGACAGGAGAAGCATACCATAATTCCTGAAAAAAAGTTTTCTCGCATCTCTATTTCCTTTCTCTCTCTCTCTTCTCTGTCATCTCTCTCCCTATCCATTCCCTCTCTTCTCTCCTCTCTCTCTCATCTCTCATCTCTTTATATATATTATATATATATATATCTATATATATAAAATAATATATATATATATATATAATATACATATATATATGATTGGTAAAAATGTTCTGTTATAACAGAATATCTCAAAGGGAGCATGGACTCAGATATCGTCGACCATCAGGTTTTCATTCAACCGACGCTTAAGAAGATTAGAGGAAGATTATCAGCGGGGAGTGATCTGAATTAGCTTACCTGTGGATGGACCTCTTGGTATAAATACCACCTTTTCTGTAACTTTTCTCATTCATCTGTGTATTTGGTGTTTTTACGGGCTCCTTTTATTATATATATATATATATATATATATATATATATATATATATATATATATATATATATATATATCTATATAGATATATATATATATATATATATATATATATATATATATATATATATATATATATCTATATATATATATATATATATATATATATATATATATATATATATATATATATAGAGAGAGAGAGAGAGAGAGAGAGAGAGAGAGAGAGAGAGAGAGAGAGAAAGGAAAACGTCACAAAACCCATATTTTTCTCAGCGAAATTCACATGATAGGAATTAAACCTGACAGATTTGAGATAAATTCCTATAAATCTGCCTCGGAAAACGGACAGATAACTCCACCCGGAGAGAAAGCTTAAACAGACTTGTTCTGGCTGTCATGAAAATAGATCAATTCTCTCTCTCTCTCTCTCTCTCTCTCTCGCTCTCTCTCTCTCTCTCTCTCTCTCTCACTCTCTCTCTCTGAGATTTTTTTTCTGAAAGCCAGAGTCCATTCCTTTCCTTTTATAATAATAATAATAATAACAACAACAACAACAACAACAACAACAACAACAACAATAATAATAATATAAAAATAATATAATAATATATAATAATAATAAAATAATAATAATAATAATAATAATAATAATAATAATAATAAAGCTGATATACAAGTACAGAAACATAGAGTAGAACTGATTAATAGTGAATGTCATTTCCAAAGATGAATGACATACAGGAAAATGTTTAGGAAAAAAACATACACAAAATAAAAAAAAGGAAAAAAGATAAGTCTAAATCATTCTCATATATCTCAATAAGTGACCAAAAATACTCAGCCCGATTTATCTATCGTTCAGTAAAAAAAATTTTTTTTTTGCCTAAAAATCATATCTGCTCACTGCAGGGGAGAGGGAATAGTGGAGGCGCTGGTTGTAGTTGGACAATAGATAAAATAAAAAAAAAATAATAAAAAAAAAGTTGTTAACGCGATTATATATACAAAACACAACAGTTGATCACAGCCTTGCCACTGAGAGCGAAATGATACCATGAAATATTTCCGTCCCATCGTATCCAAAACGTTGGGGCCAAAAAAAAAAAAAAAAAAAAAAAAAAAAAAAAAAAAAGAAAAAAAAAAAAAAAAAAAAAAAGCACGAGAGTAGGTTTCAAAAATAGTTATGGAAAGTTTAATGGGTAAATATATCAGGAAAAAATATATCTGTGCTCTATTTCAGCACGATCTATGTTGTCGTGCCATGCACAGCACTCTGTTTGCATGCACGTAGTTTTGCAAATACTTTCTGATTAAAAAGGCCACAAATGCCAATGACTATATGAAGCGTATCTAACTGCTTGGTCGTCTATGAATCGGAATTCTGTAAGCATGACTGTATGCAATACTTGCATACTGGACGTTGTTCCTTTTGCACGTATGCTTGAAAGCACTATCTGCATATACTATAAATTTGTTTTCTCTTATTTAATAATAATAATAATAATAATAATAATAATAATAATAATAATAATAATAATAATAATAATAATAATAATATTAATAATAATAATAATAAAATCCTCATAGTAGCACGAGTCCTCAAATGGAGAAACAAATCCACAGTTATGCAAATGTACATATATTTAAATTTAAAACTTAAACATAGCTTTCGGGGATCTGTTCGGTTTCCCCTTATCAATCTCTAAGGGGAACCGAACAGATTCCCGAAAGCTATCCTTAAAGTTTAAATTTAATATATGTATATTTACATAACTGTGGATTTGTTCTCCAATAATATAATAATAATAATAATAATAATAATAATAATAATAATAATAATAATAATAATAATAATAATAACAACAACGTAGACGACAAAAATGAATGAACTTCCCAAGTCGCATTACACATTTCGATAGGAGTTTTACGTTGCACAGACATATTGAAAAATTCCCGACACTCGAAGAAAAGGGATAAAAGGCCAAAGTTTTGATTACGCACGAACTTTGATGTGCATTCCAGAGAGAGAGAGAGAGAGAGAGAGAGAGAGAGAGAGAGAACTAGACACGTATCGATCCATTTAGGAAGTATCATGACGTAATCTATGTGGTCTCCTTACTGCCCAGGTGAGATACCCTTATCGATGCCTTGATAATGATAATGCTGAGAAATTCACAATATCGTTGTAAACTGTTATGTAATAAAAAACCACAATTATATATCTTTTGCATAGTAATACGATTCACTGATATAACTGTGGATTTTATCACCTATTATTATGCAGGTACTTGCCGCCAGGCCATGAGGGGGGAGGGATATCAATGAAAATGGTACTTGTCATGAGATAGGGTAGACTCAAAAGAACGTACGTCTCCTATGAATTTACGTCAGGTAGTCTAATATATAAGGATAAAGTTATATTTGGTATTGCACTATTATCAGATAAGTAGTGCAAATTCGACGATTTGAGAATTTGAACAAGATATGAATATTCAAAATGGAAAGAGAGGAAAGTTTTGAGTTAGTTTGTAGAGAGAATTACTAAATAAGATACAAAAAATTCACCAATGCAGTAGCCATTCTCCAATAGGTTTTAGAACTTTATACAATTATAAATTCAATGAAAAATAAGTTCTACAAAAGTGATTATGGAATTACTTATATTAATTTGTGCCTTGACTTATTATGGGGGCTCGATTGTTTGTTTGTTTGTATGGTGTTTTTACGTTGCATGGAACCAGTGGTTATTCAGCAACGGGACCAACGGCTTTACGTGACTTCCGAACCATGTCAGGAATGAACTTCTATCACCAGAAATACATATCTCTCACGCCTCAATGGAATGACCGAGAATCGAACTCGCGGCCACCGAGGTGGCACGCCAACACCATACCCACAAGCCACTTTTATGGAGACTCGAGTCACATATCTTAATCAGGTTCCTGAAATGACAGATTGGGTATGTATAGGATTTCTTCCTCCCTCTCCCCCCGCCCCCATCTCCCCGACCCAGAGAAGGACTCAGGATAGTGACTAATCCCCCCCCCCCCACCCCTACCCATACCCACTCCTCGTCCCAAAAGCACTCGTTCGCGGTGGGTAAAAAAAAAAAAATAAAATAAAATCCAAGCAAAAGATGGCAGCACTCTCGCTTCACACACCACATCCTTTTATTGGTAGGAATTCGATGAAATACGACCCCGCCCCGTGGAAATAGGCCACAGGACAGGCGTTCGTTGGGGGAGGGGGTGGAGGGAGGGGGGAGGGAGGGGGGACGCCATTTTTCGAAGGCCTACGCTCAAATGGGAAAACATTTTGACACTGATGGCGATATACCTTTGACAGTGGTTTTAAAAAAACAAACCAGAAATCAGGGCCGGTGGATTTTATGGTATTATTCCCCGGCAATAAAAAAAATAAAAAAAGAAAAAAAAAAGCAATGACTGGAATACAGAATGTCACTCCGGGTCAATTTCCCGTAACACAACCTCACAAACTACGCCTATATGTTTGCATGTATACGGATGCGCGCAAAAGCATAAGTTTGTACATACACAAGTATACATATATACGTACGTGCATATAGTTGGAATATTTCTTATATTTAGAGTCGACGCTCGCGATCAGAAGTACAACCATACGGACAAATACCATTTTTCCCGCAAATTACTAAATAATATGTCTGAATCCACACTAGGTCCACGAGGTCATTTTTGCTAATGGATGACTTCTTAAAAAAAAAAAAAAAAAAAAAAAAAAACACACACACACACACACACACACACACAACACACTAGCTGCCCTATTCGAATGCGTTTTCTTTTTATTATATTCCTCCGTTCGTATTCTCTTTCTTCCATTTTATTGCTCCACAGTGCAACTGTTTTGAGGTTTCCCTCCTATTACGCCTTCAGATCTTCTTACTCTGTTCCCCATTCAACGCTGAACGGCCTCATAGGTCCCAGGGCTTGGCCACTGGCCTGAATTCTATATTGCATTCCCAGTCCTAACACCTTCTACATTCTCCAATCATTTACCCAGAATGGTCGGTACACAACGAGTGCCCCACTGTAATAAATACTCATCATTACTAACAGTCACCTATACGTCACCATCCTCCATCATCCTTTCAGTTTCTGCAGCCTTTTTATTTCAATTTTCTTAAAGTCGTTCGCCAACAAAGTACCCTCTGATAGCGCGATTCATTCATTTTTAACTCATTTTATACTGGATTGTTCCTTTCAGGGTGTCTGCCATAATAAGATCGAAAAACACGTGTTACAGTTTCCCATCTATCACTGTTCCAGTCCTTTTTGACTGCAATCCAGTCAATAGGACGGTAATGACTGGAAGCTATTAATCATAGCAAACAATGGCCACCGTGCATTGTCCTGTCGCAGTGTCAATGACAAGCAGGCAATTCTGAAGAAAAAAAAAAAATATATATATATGTACTGTGTATTTCCCCTGTGTAGACTGATTTTCATGTCATACATTTGAAATCGTCAACGTACAATATACAATGTTATTTATAACTAAACAGCAAATTTTTGTAAAGCTTTAGTCCGCCAAGATTCCTTCCAAATTTGTCAGTCATTCAAAAGATTCAAGATCTACAGAAGCTGCAGATGATCTAGGTTAGGATAAGTACAGGTTTCTTGTGAACTGCGCAATATTTTTCACGAAAAGTTCACAATGAAATAAGTCGAAAATTCACAAAGCCTAAAGAAGTTGCTAATGGTTTTTTTTTTTTTCAAAAGAGTACCGGTTTCTTGTTTAAATTATAAAATACAAGGGGTAGGAATGGATTGATTCTTCACTTGATCTTTTGAGGTCTCGATTGTACAACATCCCAGCCAGAGATTCCTTACCACTCTCCATCACAACATTATTATTGACTAGTCCCAACTCAAGTGAATCGATGTGAATTAATTGACCTCATTTGTCAATATTCACAGAGGATCATGTGCATGTTATAGGCGGTCTGTTACAGACTATTTTTCGTCCATCACTTTGACGACTTGCCATTAATACCGTCTACTGGATGTTTATGTTCTCGAATAAATAATGAAGTCTGTCTGTCGTAATTACAACAGTACAGGTGAGACGCTATTCCAGATATTTCCATCACTTTTACCGAACTACACTA
The DNA here is from genome assembly GCF_015104395.2 of Macrobrachium nipponense. Lineage (NCBI taxonomy): Eukaryota > Metazoa > Arthropoda > Malacostraca > Decapoda > Palaemonidae > Macrobrachium > Macrobrachium nipponense. The sequence goes on from NC_061106.1 coordinate 44,566,919, forward strand.
TCATTAGCGAGTCAAATTAATAGGACCGTTTACATGCAATGTTTTGATCTCTCTCTCTCTCTCTCTCTCTCTCTCTCTCTCTCTCTCTCTCTCTCTCTCCCAATCGAAAGCTCGTATATTATAATAAAGAATGTTCTTCCTGGTCTTGACAATATTAGTTATATCATTAAGATATATATATATATATATATATATATATATATATATATATATATATAATATATATATATATACAGAGAGAGAGAGAGAGAGAGAGAGAGAGGAGAGAGACGAGAGAGAGAGACTCTGTGTTCGAAAAGAATGGTAAAAGGCTCGTTACGTATTCATTGAACTGCGTCTGTTTTTTCCTTGCAACTTGTTGTTAAATCCGAAAGTGTCATTTTCTTTTCGTAATGTTCAAATGCGATGCCGGAATGCAAATGATCGTTTCTGGTGTTTAGTTTCCTTCGTTGGAATTATTCATGCAACACAAAGTATAGTTTATCTTTCCAAATTTGAAATCATATATGGAACACAAAGTAAACATCTTTTCTTTAATTACATATGCAGGACAAATTATGCCTCTTTTCTTTGGAATTATGTATCACAGGGTATATATATATATATATATATATATATATATATATATATATATATATATATATATCATATCATATCACATTACGTGATTCATATACATACATCGAGCTACAAATGTTCTTTAATATCTAATTCGCTGTACCTCGGAATTAATATATTTTCATATATGTTTAACTGAAAGGGAATTTTTTTTATTCGATAAGAGATTTGTCAGCTCACGGGCGCCAACCATCGACGTCACCACCACCGCAAGAGACTATAAGTTTATATATATATATATATATATATATATATATATATATATATATATATATATATATACATACACACATATATATACATACATATATATATATATATATATATATATATATATATATATATATATTATATATATCTATAGTATCTATATATACTGGCACTACTGAAGCGATCGTGATAGCCTTGTGGTTTTAAAGCGCTTCACCGTAAGTACGTCCTGAATTCTTGGCTACGTGGTTCGTGCCCATAAGCCGATGAATTTTTTACCAACAAAAAAATTCATCTTCGGTTAACATCTTACTATAATGGGCGTTATGTCTGTCCGTCCGTCTGTCATTCAATCATGGCCAAAACGGCTGGTCCGATGGGCATGAAACTTGGCAGGCTTATAGTGGGGACCCCTAAGATGGTTTATAATGGGGTTTTCATCCTACTGGCCCCCACTTGCTCTGTGGGGGTGGGGGTGAGAAGGCATTCCTTGAAACGGAGCTGGTTCTGCCCTTAGACTTCGTTACTTTTCGAATTTATTATACATAATTAGATATTAAAGGACATTTGTGGGTTATCAGTGTGTATATATATGTACATACATAAATACATACATATATATGTATATATATATATTTATATATATACATAATTAATATATATATATATCAATATATGATCATATATATATATTATATACGGTATTTTATATTAGTATATATATGTATGTAATATATCTAATCTATTTTAGTTCACAATCTTTGATCTCTCATATTGTCAACAAAATTCTCAGTGACTGTACAGGATATCCCATAAAACATAAACAAACCGACGATCTTGAAAAAACAGGATCATACTCCGCTCCAGATGATGCGTCGCTTCGGCAAATATGACGACAATAATCAGAAATGCCAAGGGGGGCGCTGGCGATATTTCGGCAAACTCAACAACTGGGACCATTTTCATCTAGGCTCTGATTATTATTTTATCACACTTTTCGCGGGGTAAATATTTCTCCCTGAACTTTTGTCGAGTTTTGTTGGTAATGCATTAATGACCTTTTTTACTTTTTTTTGGGGGGGGGGAGGGGGGGTTTACCATAACTTTGAGTCGCTCACGAAAAACTCCTTTTATAGTTAATTTGATTTTCCAAGGGGGTATAGGGGGGGGGGGGCCGTCTACGGGAGGAGGGTGAGGAGGAGGAGGAGGAGGAGGAGTTAAAAGAGATTTGGAGTCGAGAGGGAGTTGGGGGGGGAGAGGGGGTTTGTGGTGGGGGTGGGTGGGGGAAGAGGACGCTGAATGAGCGTTTAGAATAACAACTTATAATTTAGCCCGGTAGAAAAGTTTCCCCGTAATGGCCAAAGCGGGGGACAGATAAAACTGCTGTCATTAAAACAAATCAGATTAGCCCCTCTGACCGAAAGAATACACATTTTATAAACCTGGATTAATGCCAAAGTTGCAACTGGTAACGCGGTTATACTCGCGGGGGGGACGGGGGGTATGGGGGTAGGGGTCCCTCGTCGCCAGCTTGATTAGGGGAAAAAGTTGCCAGATACCAGATTTTTCCTCCCTTTTTCCGTTGCAGCTTCATTACGGATAAAGGCGGCGGCCGCCGCTGACCGCTCCCCCGAAAAGGGGATTGGGCCCTGGGGCACTCGTACCCCCTGGTCTCTACCCAACCCTCCCCCTCTCCTCTCTCTCTCCCTCTACCTCCTCCCAGGTAAACCCATGGGGTATGCGGTATGCTTTCCCGTTACACACACACACAGCCCCTTCCTTCTCCCCCTCCTCTCTACCTCCTCCCAGGTAAACCCATGGGGTATACTGTCCCGTTACACCCCATCCCCATCCCCCCTGCCCCCCTTTTCAGGGGCCTATCTCCCCATATACCAGGGGCATCATCCCTCAGTTACTGGTTTGAAAGTTGAGTCAACATAACGACCATATCATTACTTGCGTCCCTCGTTGGTCAAATACTCTCTTTCTTCCGCCCTGTGTGTTTAAACATTTGTTGGTTTCAACCTCCCCCCCCCCCCCTCCCCCACTCCTCCCGACCTCTTTTTCCCCACACGGTATGTTCGTTGTATACCAGAGACTCTCTCTCTCTCTCTCTCTCTCTCTCTCGTCTCTCCTCTCTCTCTCTTGTTGCTCTAAAGAATACGGCGTTTGTTTAATCGCGGCCGAA
>NC_061106.1:44572434-44594934 GCF_015104395.2 Macrobrachium nipponense
TGAAGTTTGCTAACAAAATGACTGATGATATTTGCATAACATTACAGAGCGCCCTGTAACTCCAAGGTCTGCTGCTGCGAAGGTGGGGAGGCTAATTCCATTACAGTTCACGCGGGGAAAAAGTCTGCGATGAGGGGAAATCGCTTAAATGCTGAATAAGACCACCTGGCACCATTTTAGGGAAATTGTAGTTTTAGGGATAAATTGTAGGGAGCCTGCTACTTGCGGCGGCTCAATTCGCGGGACAATATTATTCGTCAGAACAGTAGTACGCGTCATGGACAGGGTTTTCCATGACATTCTCTCTCTCTCTCTCTCTCTCTCTCTCTCTCTCTCTCTCTCTCTCTCTCTCTGGAGCTGAGATTATTTAAAAGTCCCTTTTGGTGAATGAGAAGACTTACTGAAACCTTAATTTTGTCATTCAAATGTAATTTTTAAAAACAATGAAAAAAAAAACAACAGCGAAACAGTACGTCATGGACAGGGTTTTCCATGAATTTCTCTCTCTCTCTCTCTCAGAAATAGGCTAAAATTGTTGATACCAATTACATTACACCAACTTGGATGATCCAATGTAATTCCTAAAAACAATAAATAAATAAAAAAAACAACAACAAAAGGTCCTTCGTAAATTATTTTTATAGATTTTAAGTAACTATATACGACAGCCGAAAAAAACCAGCGTGAAAAAAAAGACTGAGCCCTACTTGAAATACAGAATTTTAGAGTAAATTCTGATTTGAGGAATGACGAGTTCACAAACGATTTGTTAATACCAAAATCGTCATGTATTGTGATGAATGTGGAATGGTTATCCAGCTGGTTGGTGACGCAAAAGAAAAAAATCCAGATAGGCAAATTAAGACAAATAAACTGCATATTGAAAATATAGAAAAATTGCGGTAAACTTTAAATCTATACAGCGTAATTTGCCATTAGTAATTCTGAATATGTGGAATGCGCTACTTTCAACAGATGTTAAATTTCAGGTGTCCTGAAATCAATACAGATATTAACAGATCATTATTATCCCCCCCTCCCTCCCTTCCCAGATGCAAAATCAAGATAGAATATGATCGCATCATTTTCGCTACTAAAAATGTTATGGAAACACGTCAAGTCTCTTTTAAATAGAAACAATGTTCAAAAAGGCATGATGCAGAATTGTACTCTCGTTAAATCCTCAATTCCAGTAACACCTAAGACGAGTGGGGGAATGCACAAATGGACATGCATTCCTGAATTCCAAATTCTTACAGCACCACGGTGTCCTGCCATGACGTAATGAGAATGAGAGCGAGGGGCTGAGGAGAGAGAGAGAGAGAGAGAGAGAGAGAGAGAGAGAGAGAGAGATCTGGGGATGGGAGGTGGGAAGTAGATGTGGGTGGGGTGACCCGCGGGGGGGGGGAGGAGGGGGGGACCACTCGGTAAGTATTAGGAGGGGGGGCGAAACAATGATTGGGACCTGTAGCGTCTCTTGTTAAGCTTATTAGGCGTACGTGTCATAGGCGAGGGTCGTTAGCCATAAATATATATCAACCCTTGTCACAGAGATGAGGAGGAGGAGGAGGAGAGGGGGGGAGGGGGAGGAGGTGGAAGAGTATAAGGAGAAGGAGGAGGAGGAGGAGGTAAAGAAAAATAAGGGTATACGGAGGGTTAGGTCCATAAAGACGAGAGAGAGAGAGAGAGAAAAAAAAAAGAGAGAATATTTTTGTGGGGGGTTATTACCGATAAAACTGTTTGATTACCGCAATAATGAATACCTGGATACGGCCGCTGGTTTTATTATAAACCGGGGCAGGGTTTAATCCAGGTTTATCTCTAGGCGAACGGGTTTGCACAACCATTGCGCTAACTGGGTTTAGACAAAAGGACGAAAGTATTGTACAGAATTAACAATGCTACCGTGGAAAATAAAAACAAACTCACTTACAAGGCGAATACTGTCATACAAAGATATCGACTTCGCTCGATACACAAAAAGTAAAGAATATTCTCTAATGAAGCTGATTTATTTACGTCGATATCGTTGCCAGATGTAGACAGACACGAGTTATGACGCAATTTTAATGAAGTGTTTCAAAACTTTTTTTTCTCTCTTTGAAAGACACCTTTATTGTCATGGGGCAAATCGATATAGCAATGAACTTAAGAGCAAGATACAAAGGTAAAACATGATGCAAATGAGGTTAAAGTTTAAGAGGAAAGCACCATGACACAAAAGGGTACCGATGTCTTAAAAACTCAAACGAGTAAATATGAAAAGCGTAATAAATTGTTCTAATTTGCATGCCAGAATGCGTATGCGCTTGAATGTGACAGCAGTGCGATGAATATTCAATTTTGAAAGCATGCATACAGACATATTCATGATTATACTTACTACACATACATACTGAATTTACTGTATATATAAAAATCATAGTGTTTCTTTTATTCTGTAAATTTTTTTTTGTAACAAAATAATGTCTTCTAGAGTTATTTACGATTTTAAATTAATGTAAACTTTAAATAACTCTTTAAATAAAAAGCAAGATTCAATTTCATCCATTTAATTGATTTTAAATTAATCTTTAATTTAAATTCTAACAAACTTATGCGTGAGCACTTGCTACATAAAAATGTATAGTGAGAGAGAGAGAGAGAGAGAGAGAGAGAGAGAGAGAGAGAGAGAGAGAGAGTCGTTTAGATGCTGGGCCTGCCAGACCATTTTTCTCATCTGTGGTAATTGTCAAAATATCACCTGAACAACCAGGTAAATCCAATTACAGCCTCATTATCCCCTTAGGTGGAAACGACCTTAAACTTAATCTGTAGCGGTTATTGCGATACTTTAATACTGTTAAAGGGAAATTAAAACGGAAAACTTTACTTAAAACTTTTACTTAACTCGAGGAAAATATACGAAGTATAAATAAATGAAGCTTTATGGAAAACATGTCGTTTGAAGTCATTCCTTCAGCAACGTAGAATTAATTTTATGGTAACATGAAAATTAAAATATTCTAGACTTAGCAAATATTATGATCTGATAAAGTATTACGTAAATTTGGTGTTTCATTTATATATAGTATGAAAACCAAAGAAAAGTTTCACCGGAATATATATATAATATATATATAATATATTACTATATATATATATATATATCATATTATATATACTATATATATATAATAATAAATTTTTTTTTCTTATGGAAAATATATCCCTTAACCAGTTATGGTATATCAGGATTGGGACTTAATTGTTGCAAGAAACATATCATGATTCCCGCTAAGTATTCTCATATCGCGAATTACAGGAAACGTAACGTGATTCCAGCTAAGTATTCTTATATCGCGAATTCCAAGAAATGCAACGTGATTCTCGCCAAGTATTCTCATATCGCGAATTCCAAGAAAATTAACATGATTCCCGCTAAGTATTCTCATATTGAGAATCCCAAGAAAAGCAACATGATTCTCGCAAAGTATTCTCATATCGTGAATTCCAAGAAACGCAACATGATTCCCATCAAGTATTCTTATATCGTGAATTCTAAGAAACATATCATGATTCTCGCTAAGTATTCTCATATTGCGAATTCCAAGAAATGTAACATGATTTTCGCCAAGTATCCTCATATCGCGAATTCCAAGATACGTAACGTGATTCCAGCTAAGTATTCTTATATCGCGAATTCCAAGAAACGTAACATGATTCCTGCCAAGAATTCTCATATCGCAAATTCTAAGAAACGCAACATGATTCCCGCTAAGTATTCTCATATCACGAATTCCAAACAGCGCAACATGATTCCCGCCAAATATTCTCATATCACGAATTCCAAGAAAATTAACATGATTCCCGCTAAGTATTCTCATATTGCGAATTCCAAGAAACGCAACATGATTCTCACCAAGTATTCTTGTAATGCGAATTCCAAGAAACGCAATGTGATTCTCGCTAAGTATTCTCATATTGCGAATTCCAAGAAACGTAACATGATTCCCGCCAAGTATTCTCATATCGCAAATTCCAAGAAACACAACATGATTCCCGCTAAGTATTCTCATATCACGAATTCCAAGCAGTGCAACATGATTCCCGCCAAGTATTCTCATATCGCGAATTCCAAGAAAATTAACATGATTCCCGCTAAGTATTCTCATATTGCGAATTCCAAGAAACGGAACGTGATTCTCGCTAAGTATTCTCATATCGCGAATTCCAAGAAAAACAACGTGATTCTCGCTAAGTATTCTCATATCGCAAATTTCAAGAAACGCAACATGATTCTCACCAAGTATTCTTGTAATGCAAATTCCAAGAAACGCAATGTGATTTTCGCTAAGTATTCTCATATTGCGAATTCCAAGAAATGCAACATGATTCTCACTAAGTATTCTCATATCGCGAATTCCAAGAAACGCAACACGATTCTCGCTAAGTATTCTCATAACGCGAATTCCAAGAAATGCAACATGATTCTCGCTAAGTATTCTCATATCACGAATTCCAAGAAACTTCTTGCTAAGTATTCTCATATCGCGAATTCCAAGAAACGCAATGTGATTCTCGCTAAGTTTTCTCATATCGCGAATTCCAAGAAATGCAACATGATTCTCGCTAAGTATTCTCATATCACGAATTCCAAGAAACTTCTTGCTAAGTATTCTCATATCGCGAATTCCAAGAAACGTGATTCTCGCCATGTATTCTCATATCGCGAAATCGTATACAATATAAGAATATCACGACTTCTGTCATATCCAGTGGGGCATTTTCAACTGTCTAGCACAGACTTTCTTCATTATTCAGATTCTTTGAAATTTAAGCGAAAATAGTGTATGTTCACTTTGTCTCTCTTCTGTATCTGGCGTAGAATCATTTTTTAACCAGAAGCTTTGCAATTTTAGTAAAGAAATAAATAAAATAAAATAAAATCATAAGGTGTAGAATCATTTAATAACCAGAAGCTTTGCAATTTTAGTAAAGAAATAAATAAAATAAAATAATCCATAAGTAGAATCATTTAATAACCAGAAAGCTGCAAATAGTAAAGAAATAAAATAAAATCATAAGGTGTAGAATCATTTAATAACCAGAAGCTTTGCAATTTTAGTAAAGAAATAAATAAAATAAAATAAAATCATAAGGTGTAGAATCATTTATTAACCAGAAGCTTTGCAACTTTAGTAAAAAAAAAAAAATCATAAATTCGCATGACTGGACATCATCGTTATTAGTCTGCAAGGCCTTCATTCATAAAGCAAAGACGTTCGACTAAATACACCCAATATGATTATCTCCCTGTTGACAAAAAAAAAAAAAAAAAAAAAAAAAAAAAAAAAAAAAAAAACCTGATAAGCATCAATTGCAAAAGCACAAACTTTTTGAAGTCTTTTAATTCGTCCCTCATTACGCCTCAATTCTGTGACGACTCAGTTTCACCACCCGTGGGAGGGGGGGGGGGGGGGGAGCCATTTGCAATTTCTGACAATTAAATCCGGGCAGAAACTGCTGCTTCGCTGATCATGCAGTTCTCGTAAACAGCAATATCCTTCAGCTAAACCAACAGTTCACTCTTTAATTCCCCCTGGGGGGGCGGGGGGGGGGGGGGGGCGGGGGGGGGGGAACTGGGGAGTCGAAGAAGCACCTCGGGTATTGCTTTCCAAGCAAGCAAACGGGAAGCGGTTCTGTTGCGAGACGTCATTCGATAAACCAAAGGATATAATGATTCCAGCAATTACCTGAAACAATACCTGGCCATAAGGCAAGTGCAAACTTGTAATTACTGCTTCCGCGAGATCGTAAATCTCGGGAAGGTGGGGGATGGTAATTACAGACGAGCGTGAGTTATGCTATGGAAGCTTCGTTCACTAGGGAGAGATCGGTGACGTTGCAAAGCGAATTCGCACAAATTCTGTTCTTCTCTCTCAATCAATCTACGAATTACGCGTGAAAGCAAGAAAACATGTTGGCATAGGGCCAGTTCACATTTAGAGTTGGATATATGTGTTTATACATGATACGTTTTTATCTTAAATGCATAACAAATACATATATTCACTACCAACACGACCTGTGAGCAATAGGAATGACGCATCCTGAGTGCCCCCTTACGTCTATACTTGGGAGTCATCAGGACCCAATGCTTAGTTTCCCCAGGTCTTGAGTGGGTGCAAAGTGGCTTAGCATAAGTGTGTACGCTCAGTCTTTACAAATTGTGCAATATTTTCAATGGCCTGTACCTCGCCTTTGTAGGTCTCCAAACATTTCAACCTTAAGACACAACTCATTTTACCTTCGCTCTAATATTTAGTACGTTTCCTTTTGGGCCTGGGCTAGGTAAGGTAATAAGGCTTCCTCACTGGTATACAGGGAAATCACACTGAATAAGTCCAAAAACCCTCCGATTTGATTATTTTGCTCATAAACCATAATGATACATTGGCTCATACCAAATGACTGTAGTAGCAATAGTCGGGATTTGCCTTTGAAACGGCTCACATGCTCGTCTATTTCTAGTCTAGCATTGTGCTTGTTCAAGTGTACATTGTCTGTGCAGTGCCAAACATCTTTGACAAACTGCTCCCGAGTCCTAGACCGAACAGCTTCCTTTCCAAGACTGAGAAGAAGTCACAGCAACAGCTACGAACGAAACAATTACAATTACGATAACGACGAAGACGATAAGTATCTTCCATTACCGAGAAGACCCGCCAAGGTGAATTGCTGCAGGTCCTAATTACCGGGGATAAACCGATTCGTACGTAACTCGGAATGCGCCTGAAACTAGACTTACTCCCATTACGCCAAAAAACAAATGAACATCTTATCATCGGATATCATCGAGGATCGCTGTTTATTGGTCGACCATCTGCCTCGCTTCTCAGCGGCTTTGATGACACAGGGTCATGGGGAGTTTTCTTTTCTGTTCGAGGCTTCTTTCTTGCTTTTTTCTTTTTCTTGCTCTAATCAGGAAAGATGAAAGCAAAGGGAATCATCAGCCTTTGGGGGCAGAGAATAAGTATTGATTAACCAGAGGCCAACCGCTACCGATGGATGTCATCCTCTGATACAGAGACGAAAGGTTTCGCAAACTTCTTTTTCAGGATCAAAATAATGTACTTTCTTCTCTCCTTCATCTTCAAAATAATGCTCCAAGACGGCCAAAGGGGAAAAACAATACCGCGTCCTACGTAAGTCCTGATTGAAAGGCTATAAACCACAGTGGATTATCTTTTCAAAGTTCTGCCGAAGGAACAATTTAATTACGCGAGAGATGAAACCCTCTCAATATATCTGCCAGATGATTACGCAAGAGGTTATAAAGATATAAATCACTCATTATGGGATTACGTAATTCGCCTGAGAAATATATATATAATATACATACGACCGTTGCAACGTCATAATTACATATCAGTAATAAATTACGATAATCACGGAAATATCACTACTGGCTACCTCTCTCTCTCTCTCTCTCTGCCTTTCTCTTCTAATTAAGTCTGCTATTGAAAACTCTTCATTTACCCCGTAATTACAGAGAACGGTACGAACAAACAACGTAAAAGATAAGAGATGAGAGAAGCAATAAATTGCCGGGTTGGAAAAAGCTAATAAGCAATTAAAGGAGTTTCTTTATGTTGACGGAATGTTGCAAGATGGAGTGTTGTTGTTTGCGATGACATAATCTAAAACAAAATATATATATAAAAAACTAGGTAAATCCTGGATTACAATAATTCAGAGTACGAAATATTTTTTTTTTTTTTTGTTTTTTTTTTTTGAGGAAAATTATTAGTAAAAAGCTAAAATTTATTGAGAGAAAATAAGTCAAAGAAATATAAGTATAATATAAATTTGCTGAAAAAATAAGTAAAAGAAAATATAGGTAAAAGATCAATTTGTTGAGAAAAAATAAGTAAAAGAAAATATAAGTAAAAGATAAATTTGAGAAAAGTAGTAAAAGAAAATATAAGTAAAAGATAAATTTGTTTGAGAAAAATAAGTAAAGAAATATAAGTAAAAGATAGATTTGTTTGAGGAAAATTAAGTAAAATTTTTTTAGTAAAAGATAAATTTGTTGCGAAAAAAAAAAATAAAAATAAAAAGAAAGGGGAAAAAAAAAAAAAAAAATATAAAGTAAAAAAAAAAAGGATAAAAAAATTTTTGTTGAGGAAAAAAATAAGTAAAAAAAAAAAAAGGATGGGGAATTTGGGTTGGTGAAAAAAATAGAAAAAAAAATGAAGTTAAAAAAAAGGGAAAAAAAAATATAAAAAAATAAAAAAATAAAAGATAAACAAAATTTGTTAAGAAAAAAAAAAAAAAAATATGTAAAAAACGGAAAAAAATGTTAAAGTAAAAAAAAAAAACAAAGGGGGTAAAAACAAATTTTTTTGGAGGGAAAAAAATAAAACAAATTAAAGTAAAAAAAAAATAAAAATAAAAATTAAAAAAAGTAAAAACAAAAAAAAAAAAAAAAAAAAAAATGAAAATTTAAAATTTTTGCTTGAGGGAAAAAAAAAAAACAAAAAAATGGAGTAAAAAAAAGGAAAAAAAAATTATAAAGGTGGAAAAAAGATTAAAAAAAAAAAAAGATTTCTTTTGTTGAGAAAAAAAAAAAAAAGAATGGGGAGTAAAAAATTTGAATAAATTTTTTTTTGTTGAGGGGAAAAGACAAAGAAAAATCAAGTTAAAAAAAAGGATAAATTGTTTGTTTGGGGAGGGCGAAAAATTAAAAAAGTTAAAAATAAAAAAAAAAAAAATTATAAAGTTAAAAAAGAAAAGAAAAAAAAGTTTTTTTCTTGAGGAAAAAACAAAAAAAAAAAAAAAAATTTATAGTAAAAAAGGGGTGGAAAAAAAACAAATTAAAAAAAATAATAAAAGGTAAATTTAAAAAAAAAGATTTACAGGGGGAAAAATTTGTTTTTGGAAAAATAAAAAATTTAAGTAAAAAAAAAGGGAAAAAAAAAAAATTACAAGGTAAAAAAGAAATAAAAAATTTTTGTTTTCGCCCTTTTTTTTTTGAAAAAATAAATAAAAGAAAATATAAGTAAAAGAAATAAAATTTGTTGAGATTAAAAAAAAAAGTAAAAGATAAATTTGTTGAGAAAAAATAGTAAAAGAAAATATAAGTAAAAGATAAATTTGTTAAGAAAAATATGTAAAAGAAAATATAAGTAAAAACAATTTTTTGAGAAAAAATTAGTAAAAGAAAATATAAGTAAAAGATAAATTTGTTGAGAAAAATTAGTAAAGAAAATATAAGTGAAAGATAAATTTGTTGAGAAAAAAGAAAAAATGAGTAAAAACAGATTAAATTTGTTGAAAAGAACATTAAGTAAAAGATAAAATTTTGGGGTAAGAAAAAATAGTAAAACAGAAAATATAAGTAAAAGATAAATTTGTTGAGAAAATTAACTAATAGATAAATTTGTTGAGAAAAATAGTAAAAGAAAATATAAGTTAAAGATAAATTTGTTAAGACAAAATATGCAAAAGAAAATATAAGTAAAAGAACAATTTTTCGAGAAAAAATGAGTAAAAGAAAATATAAGTGAAAGATAAATTTGTTGAGAAAAAGGAGTAAAAGATAAATTTATTGAGAAAAATAAGTAAAAGATAAATTTGGTAAGATAAAATAGTAAAAGAAAATATAAGTAAAAGATAAATTTGTTGAGAAAATTAAGTAAAAGAAAATATAAGTAAAAGATAAATTTCTTGAGAAAAAATAACTAAAAGATAAATAAGTGTAAAAAATGACGTATAAAAAAATGGCTGTATTATACTGGGGTCAAATCGTCGAGTCCCGACCTTAGGACGTTACGTACCGTCCAAAAGCTCAGATCAAGGAGAGGGAGAAAGGATGATGGAGTAGACTGATGGAGGAGATCGAGAAAGGATGATGGAGTAGATTGATGGAGGAGATGGAGGCGAGGGAGAAAGGATGATGGAATAGATTGGAGGGAGGAGAAGGTGACAGGATGGTATAAGAGGAAAATGAGAAAGGAGGATATGAGAAGGGAGGAAAAAGGGAGGGATGATGGAGGAAAAGAGGAAAGGGGAAAGGGGGGGAAAGAAGGGGAGGGGGGTCTGTGAAGGAGAAAGAGGGCGGGGGGAAGGGGGGGAGAGGAAGGGGTAGGAAGGAAGTGTGAAATAATCAGCGCCCCCCAACCCACCCCCAATAAATAAAAAAAAAAAAAAAGGCGAGCAAATTGCGGAACGAGGAGGCCGCCGCCGCCGCCACAGTAGCAGTAGGTTGGCCAGCGAGACCTAAAGAACCGATAATGGGAAACAATAGTCGACTGGGTTATCGATTATTGTTCGACAGACGGCCCCATTGTCGCCGTTGTCATTTGTCATCCGTCCATTGCAATATTACCACTAACTTGTTATTGTGGGCGCCCGGTGATGGTGGGCGGGTGGTTACGTGGGTGGGAGAGGGAGAGATATGTATATGCACGCCTATTGATGTTTCGCAGAAAAGGATGCTAATTTAGTTCTAGCCACTCCTCTCTCTCTCTCTTCTTTTTTATCTTTGCATTCCATGATATTCGCCAGTGGCGTTGGAAGGGATATTAGAGTTTTATTATTTCGTCGATTCGACCGGGCTTTCGAGAATTCATCTCTTCCAATTATACGCATACGCGCGCGCGCGCATACACACATATATATACATATACAGACAAGAAGGACACCATCTACAGACACTAATAAAGATAATGAAAGGTCCCCAAGACTGGCCATCGTTATACCCGGAGGTTCAAAGAGATAATGAATAGGTTTTTTTCTGTGATAATTATTATCAAAGGTTCGCCAAAATAAGTTTCATACTTTAATACTGGTAATACTGTTAATAGTCTACTTCGTAGTATATATATATATATATATATATATATTATATATATATACATCTATACACACACACATACATATATATATATAGATCACCAACCACCATATATATATATAATAATATATATATATACATATTATATTAATTATATATATAAAATATATATTAATAATAATACACACACACACACACACACACACACACACACCATATATATTATATATATATATATATATATATATATATATATATATATATATAGTATATAGGATATATATAGTACAACAATTTGTTCAACACCTGTCTTTTTTTTTCTCTCTGCAATTTTCGATTATATTTAATTTGGGTGATTTTCTTATACTTTATTATGCTCGTGTTTCCATTTGATACAATGAACTAAATAAGTCATAAAATATTCTTCTGACATGTTTTTTTGGGGATTTTAACCCAATCTCTCTCTCTCTCTCTCTCTCTCTCTCTCACACACAATCCTGCATTCCTTCTTTAGCGCTGAGTAATCTCTTTTATGCACTTTTCCTTCTTTGTTTTATTACTTCTGGCCCCTTTAGCCAGAGAGAGAGAGAGAGAGAGAGAGACAGAGAGAGAGAGAGAGAGAGAGACTCTCTCTCTCTCTCTCTCTCTCTCTCTCTCTCTCTTTTCTTTAGCAACGCACGCACTTTTACGCGCTTTTCTTCCTAATTTCATCACTGGCTCCCACCCTTTTAGAGAGAGAGAGAGAGAGAGAGAGAGAGAGAGAGAGAGCCTAACTTGCGTACTTAACTGATAAACTAAGGCGTGTCAAAAGTTTGAAGGTGCTAAAGTTAGTCTAACACCTTCGTCGGTGTCTCCCGGCCCTTGATGTTCTCTCGTTACAATCCCAAACTTCCTCCTTCTTCGTTCATCTCTCTCTCTCTCTCTCTCTTCTCTCTCTCTCTCTCTCTCGTCTTTCCGATGACGTCCGCGTTTCTCGCCTCTCTTATTTTCCGTCGCTGCGGAAAAATGCAAATTTAAGCTGTTTCGAGAATCAGATACGACGGAGGAATGTCTGACTGAAACGTGTTCATCAGCAGTCTATGATGATGATGATGATGATGATGATGATGATGATGATAAAGAGGTGCGACAGTGCAAGTGTTCAAGATTTTTGGTACAATTTGATTCATTGTAATGTCATGTGCGCGTATGGAACGCTCTCCCCTTGGGGATGCTGTACAATTACAACCTCGCTAGTACAAGCGAAGATGCAATACATGGCTACCATAAACTAATTCTCATTGCATTTCACTTACATCTTTTATTTACTTTTTTTTTTATTAATTTGTGAATCTATTTTTCCTTTTCTCATACATAATCTCTTCTTTCTGAGTTACCTGTTAAATGCTGTGACTTTTTTCAAATGAACACCTTAATATTCTTTGGAAGCTCGAATATCAAGTCAGTGGCCACGGTGGTGGGCTTATTCCATTATGGATAAGGTTCATTCTCTGAATATTAACAATAATAATACTTCCTCTTATTCATTTTCATCTTTATATTATTTAGGTCTGTTCTATATCAAGGCTACACTTACAACTCCATGGCCTTTATTGTTACCGCTATTTGGGATATACAGTGTATATATATATAGTCCCCAAATTGCGAACTTTTAGATACAAGTTCGATAATGTATTTTTATTTTTAATTTTCAATCCTCATTTTGCCATGGACCTTTTTTTGGTATGGCACTATATATATATATATATATATATATATATATATATAATATATATATATATATATATTATATATATGTGTGTGTGTACGTGTGTGTCTGTGCATCACTTGGCATTGCTTGCTCTGTGTTTCTCATGAAGCTTCGTCCTCCTCCTCCTCCTCCTCCTCCCCCTCCTCTTCCACATTTTTGTCTTCCCTTATTTTTTTTTCGCTAACCTCCCCTGCACTCACTCCATCTCACTCCCCTCGATGCGATCTCCATAAAAGTCTGGACCCACAAACGTTTTGTACGCGTAGCACTTGTTTACGGAGTGTAGTGAAATCAAAAACTAACACCAAGTCTCTCTCTCTCTCTCTCTCTCTCTCTCTCTCTCTCTATGGCATGGAGGAAATATCCCTCTGCATACACAGGCTCACACACAACCACACACACACACACACACACACACATTCTCTCAAACGCATTCACACACACTCTCTCATGCACATACACACATTCTCTCTCTCTCTTACACACACACACACACACACACACACTCATGCACATACACACATTCTCTCTCATACATACACACATTCTCTCTCATACACACACACATTCTCTCTCTTACACACACACACACACACACTCTCTCTCTCTCTCTCATATACATAGACATATTCTCTCTCTCTCTCTCTCTCAAATACATTCA
The DNA here is from genome assembly GCF_015104395.2 of Macrobrachium nipponense. Classification (NCBI taxonomy): domain Eukaryota; kingdom Metazoa; phylum Arthropoda; class Malacostraca; order Decapoda; family Palaemonidae; genus Macrobrachium; species Macrobrachium nipponense. The sequence continues at coordinate 44,585,686 of NC_061106.1, forward strand.
CACACTCTCATATAGATACACACATTCTCTCTCTCTCTCATTCACATACACACACACACACACACTATCTCTCTTTGTTTCACTCTTATTCCTTTTTTTCCTTTAAATCTCTCTCTCTCTCTCTCTCTCTCTCTCTCTCTCTCTCTCTCTCTCAATATCCCTCTGCATCTCGTTCTCCTTCTCTTTCTTTCACCTAATATTTTCGTAACGCTCTCTCTCTCTCTCTCTCTCTCTCTCTCTCTCCCCTCACCCGCAACATCTCTCTCTCTACATACAGAGAGAGAGAGCAGGCCAACCGGCATTCCATTAATACACTTTAATGTATTATAGAGAGATATAGGAAATCTATTCGGTGCCGTTCATTTCCAATGCTTGCTCCGCATTGGTAGTAGTCACTACTAGTGGTTGGTGGTTGGTGGTGCAGTGGCTGGCAAGCAAGCAAGCAAGCAAGCTGACCAGTGCTTTCCCTTTAGTTTCTGCTTTCGCATTTGCATCCATACACGCAAGCACCCTTTTCATTTACCATAACGAGTTGTCGGGAGCGGGTTCTCAACGTCCACAGACAGACAGACAGAGACAGAGAGACAGATCTGTACGCATAGAGACAGACAACAGACAGACTCATATTCAAGCACATGCTTGTTTCGTTTAAGTTTGTTTTTGTTTGCGATCACCTTTCTTGTCAGTGCAGTTTTTTTTGGGTGGGAAACGTTATTTTTGGGGGGGAACGTTTTTTTTGTACGTTCCACATATTTTGGAGTTTTTTCACGGCTCCTTTATAAAGCAGTAAGTTTTTTTTTTGGCTATTAGTTCGTATGCAGTATACGCAGTATAAATAAACGAACACACACCTGTATATAAACATACATATACAAGAAATATATATATATTTATATATATATATTATATATATATACATATACTATATATATATATATAAATATATATATATAAATATATATATATCTAATATATATATATATAATTCTATATATATATATATATATAAATATATATATATATATATATATATATTATATATATATTACTATATATATATATATATAAATATATGATATATATATATTTATATACAAATATAATATATATATATATTAAATATATTGATTAGCTGCTAAAACTCTAACCAACCCAGCGGCTCTGAACAAACATATCGACGCTGACGCTGAAGAACATAACCTATAAAAAAAAAAACATAAAAAAAAAGGAATAATTCATCTCATTCTTTAACGATTGGTTTTTCATGATACATGGAGCCACTTCGACCTTTAAAGCTGATGATTCTTTATTCGAAATGTGACAAGTGCAAATTATTTATATAGAAAATACCTTCACCTCATATGATGCAATCCGCTTATTATCAAATCCTCTTCAGCCTCATTTGAATATGCATCGCTATTTAAAAAATTAAGCTGATGAAATAGACTGGGAGTGAATGGATGCTGAAGGAGGCTCTCTCTCTCCCTCTCTCTCTCTTATAAACAAACAAACAAACACACACTTTCTCTCTTCTCTTTTTTCCTTTTTTTCCTCTCTCTTTTTCTCTATGTATGCCTTGGTATCTCTCTCTTTCTCTGTCTTACATTCTTTATCTCTTTCTTTACAATTATCCTAAGGTACCTCTCTCTCTCTCTCTCTCTCATAAGGTTCGTCTTCATTTTAAAATACGTTTTAATGAAAGGCAACTGTTTGCTTGTATAAGAAATGTTATCAGTAAGAAGGAATATTAATCTCTCTCTCTCTCTCTCTCTCTCTCTCTTCATCTTTCAACCAATATAAAAGTTAGGTACTTAAGCCATATTACGACCTGTAGCGCTTGTTTAGCGAGTTAGGGAGAGAGAGAGAGAGAGAAAGGGAGAGAAGGGAGGGAGATCTCTATTGGGGGATGAGAAAATTTCTCTCTCTCTCTCTCTCTCTCTCTCTCTCTCTCTCTCTCTTAATCGGGTAATATACGAGGACGTAGGTTGTTTAGTGTGACATTTTCAACATGTGTATCTGAATATTAGTATGTAATAAATCTATTATTTACATAAACACACACACACATATATATATGTATATATATATATATATATATATATATATATATATATATTAATATATATATATATATATATGTGTGTGTGTGTGTGTGTGTATGATACACAAGCACACACATATACTCCCAAATTTCTCTTTGTTGGAAGATGCATCATAACGCTCAAGAAGGTCTTCCTTTAGACAGTGCTAACAGTTCGCCTCGCAAGCGCAATATGCATCTGATTTAACCCCAGGTAATTCCAAGCATTTCCTCGAGTTTTGGCAGCTGTAGCATCAACTTACAGCAAAACCACTTCCTCTCCAAGAAAAATTTTAGACGAATAAGGAATGACGCGACAAACTAACGCAGTTACCCGAGCTGATGCAAAAAAAAAAAAACTTCACCCTTCTCGTAATGGATTTTTCTTTCAAACGCTTCATCTGCGATAGCCCTAACCTCATTCTTGGCAACGATTTTGACAGCTGAATTCAAATTCGGCCATGAATTCGAAATCAGGTCCAAAAACAGTGTTTCACGTTTGATTACGCAAAAACGCTACGGGAAATTATCGCCTGATTTGAATACGGAGATGGTCCTTTCTGCGACTTGCTCTCTGTGACGAGCATGAAAAGGCATTGAAGGAAGGAAGGAAGGTAGGGAGAAAGAAAGAAAGAAAGGAATGGAAAAAAAGGACAGGATGGAGGTGGGGGTGGGGTGGGGGGGGGGGGCGGTAGGTAGTCTATGCGTCAGGGGACGTTAGCGCCCCCCTTTCCTCTCGTTCCCTGGAGGGCTTAGCACCTATTCCCCTCGACAATGTCTTCATTTAGCTCCGTCGCTGCCTTCCCCCTCCCCCCACCTTTCTTTTGGAGGGAGGGGAAGGGAGAGGGGGGAGGGAGACACCTTACGAGGGGATTTTTTTCCCTTGCTTTCTGTGCCGCATTCATCAATGTTTCCCTTTCCAGTTGTTTTATTATTTTTTCCTGTTCCAAGTGTTGGAGATAGCAAGCATTCAATGCGTCAATGACGTCATTCAACTGAGGAACTTCTAACTACGCTATTTCAAATACTAACTTTATTATTTAATAATTAAATAATACAAACAGCAAAAGTACTTCAGATAACAAATTAGAGGATCTCTGAATTCATTTTTTTCTCTTTAGTAAAGCTAGTATACAATAAAGTCTGATACCTACAACTGATTTTTTGTTTAAAATATGCAATTTAATTTATATATTTCCAGTTTTTCAAATAACCCCAGGTCTGACACACGAAAAAGAAATATATATAAAAATAATAATGGTGGAATTAGATAACCTGTAGCAATAAGGATCTGGAGTCTTAAATGGACACAGAAGCAAGACTGAAACTAGAGGTAGACTTTCTTTTAAAAAAAAGTTGGTAGCTAAGCCTTTGAACAATTCCCGTAACTTTGCACATTGAATCTGTCGAAGTATAAAGTCTCTCTCAACTTTCAACACGCAGGGAAAATGACCGTCCTGCGCCTGTGACTGAATAATAATAATGATAAAAAAAAAAAGGTCAAAACCAAACTAATTAATTTTTATAGCAAACTCCGCTGCTGATCGACTCGGCAAAACGATAATGAAGACACTGAATCCATCAGATGGGATGTCGCCCCCCGACCGACCCCCCCCCCCTACAAAAAAACAAAAAACTGGTAATATCCTTGACTCACATCATCAACTTCAAGAAGTAATTACTTTTCGCTCCTCCGAGGTAATGAATGAAAAGCCTTTGTTTAAATGACTTTTTGGTAATTAATAGCGCAAATTCGCGTCTATTTTTTTTTTTTGAGGCTGGGGCATGTGTGTGTGTGTGTGTGTGTGTGTGACCAAGTGGTCCAAGGTTTTAATTACATTAACACCTGGAAAGTTTCTACATCGTTCTTTCGACCACTGGCCAACGAAGTCTACGAAACGCTGCTTTTCGTGTTTACTAGTCATTTGGATTTCAGGGAGCTGATGCCTTGAATTTAATGACAGAACTTCAGTCATTCTATTTTCAGATTGCCGATAGGTATATTACTACACTTTTGATTTCTAGTGATTTCTGAGGGTCGAGATATCTGACTCTGCGGACGAGAGATCCCAGACCTTTAAAAACATCATACTCACTCATGTAGGAAGAGGATACTTAGTCTTGTGGATACGCAAGATTGATCCCACATAGAGGGATGATACTCAATCTGAAGGAAGAGGAGGCTCATTAAAAACTGCGACCCCGTCTAGGGATTAAGTTGAGAAGAAGAAGAAGAAGAAGAAGAAGAAGAAGAAGAAGAAGAATGGAAGCGGGGATATCAATTACACAGTAACTAACAGAAAATTAAAATCTAGTACTCATAATCTGAAGGAAACAGGGTAATTATAGAAGCAGCAGGAGGAGGCTCTTTAAAAACAGCGACTTTGACTAAGGATTAAGCTGAGGAGGAGGAGGAGAAGAAGAAGAAGAAGAAATGGAAGTGGGGATATCAACTGCACAGTAACTAATAGAAAATTAAATTCTAGCACTCACAATCTGAAGGAAACAGGGTAATTATACAAGCAGCCGGAGGAGGCTCATTAAAAACAGCGACCCCGTCTAGGAATTAAGCTGAGAAGAAGAATGGAAACACGGTAATCAACTGCATAGTAAATAACAGAAAATTAGATTATAGTACTCGACTTATATTGCGAAGATACTCAGCCAATTCCTTTGAAACCGAAGACAAACGTATAGCAATCTTTACAAAATTCGCAGCTTTAACAAATAAGATTATGACCTCACTGGCATAAGGTGCTGTGAGGTCACATTTTTGGTACCAAGGTCAAAATCTTCCAATGGGAATTCGAGGAGAAAGGATTGTGTGTCAGTCTTAATGGCTAACTATCAAGTACCGTAGCTGGTGGGCACCGGGATGGAGAGAGAGAGAGAGAGAGAGAGAGAGAGAGAGAGAGAGAGAGAGAGAGAGAGAGAGAGTCCCAAACTGAGATACATCACTAGAACCAAGATACAGAAATTTGGAAGAAATGGCTCGACCGAAAAGTTTTAAAAAATTAGGGTCCAGATGATTTGATGGTGAATACTGAATATGCAATACTCCACGTTATTAGTAACAGAAAAAACAAAGGCCACATTACCCTTTAAATCACTAAAGGCGGAATGAATCCATAATGCTGGGTGTGATAAAAAATGCTTTGTACAGGATAACAACCTAGAGCACGAAAAAACACCAACAACTCAAGGCAAAGTTGACAAAATCAAAAAGAAACAGATGAACCTCAAGATTTTGTAATATGGAAACCAAAGAAGAATATAAGTTGGATGAAATTCATTCTAGTTTTTGTATCTTTTGTATTCACATTTCAATCTGTAATAGCGGTGACTGCAGAATACTTTAACTTTAAATATTCATAAAATATTCAAGAAGTGGATAAAAACTAACTAAACATTCGAAGTGTGGTTGTCTCTTCATTCTAGAAGCGCAACATGTCATCAGCGTAAAACATGACTGTCAATGAAGTTACGAGTAAAAAAATAATAAAGAAGAAGAAGAAGAAGAAGAAGAAGCTTACAGCCCTAACAATCACATCAACATTTTAGACTCCGTACCGAAGATTTTATCAGCGGACAATTTCTTTGAAGAACCAATCCTAAGTAAATTCTGAAACGTTATGGTACAGCCATTAATCTCCCAAGCGCGACAATAATCACCAAATAAATACAACTTTCTGAGTCATTGCGACCCCTAAATCTTATTGCATTCAACTACAGCAATAATGCTGTGATTTTTTCCATGTTCGGTTATAATTCACGAGAGGGGTCAACACCTTAAACTTTATCCGCTATGCAAAAGTTGAATTCGCAAAGTGACTCCATTCACTCATGTTTTGCAAGTCGATAGTATTATATGGGAGTAATTATATTATGGAATGTTATTATTATATGGGAGTAATTATATTATGGAATGTTAATGTGCGTTTCCTTATATCCCGCAGTTTTATTCTGATTGTCCAGAGCGCCGTTGTTTTCTTTCATATTCTCTGGAATATTAAATTTCAAGACAGTGGCCCTGCAAACTTGGTCCATATGGATAAGGTTCATCTCCTGAATAATAATAATAATAATAATAATAATAATAATAATAATAATAATAATAATAATAATAATAATAATAATAATGGGGCCTTCTTCGTACATATCTCGAGGAGTGTCCGCAGGGATACTTCTGGGATATTCAGCTGGGGTGTAGAGGGGTCAAATAATACAAGTAATACCAGACCGAGCGACACCCCCGATCTAAGAATACCAGATGAGACGAGCAGCCCAGCAGCCAATGACATCGCGAGCCGTCGTGACACAACGCCCAGGGAAGCCTTGCCCCAGCCTCGACGGTCTGCTAGGCTGCAACTTCGCAACCTTCAACGACGAGAAGCGTCTTGAAGAAAACTTCCTTCAACCAATGGCGGGAGCGCATTGCGCCACCGGCCAATGAAAACGTAGCTAGCGGTTGAACCCCTGCTGACCTGCCGCTATATATTGAGTAGATCTTGACAGCACAAACAGTCTGCTCCGATCCACTGCCGTGATCATGCTCGGATGATACCGAGAGAAACGTTGTCCACTATATTAACTTATATTTTGACTTATTTGTTCATTTACTGTAACAAATAAATAAATTTGTAACAATTATCCCTAAAATTGACTGCTCCTGATGAGTAATATCGGCGCAATACTCGCCAGTTGTAATAGCAGAGAGAAAGCTATTATTAGAAAAATAGAGAAGACTATTTACAAGTTGAATGCAGCTGATGCAGCAATATCTTTCAATAAGACATGTTTGAAAGAGGGTCTCCTTCCAAAATAATAATAATAATAATAATAATCTCTGGGAGCTTGAATTTCTAGAAAGTGGCCCCTGCAAACTTGGTCCATATGGATAGGGTTCATCTTCTGAATAATAATAATAATAATAATAATTAATAATACTCTTCATAGTAGCCATGATTCCCATGACAAAAGTACTACAGAAGATGGATGCCGGGTACCAACTCAAGAAAAGAGGCAACAGAATCAACCATCTGATGTTCATGGACGACATCAAGCTGTATGGTAAGAGCATCAAGGAAATAGATACCCTAATCCAGACTGTAAGGATTGTATCTGGGGACATCAGGATGGAGTTTGGAATAGAAAAATGCGCCCTAGTCAACATACAAAAAGGCAAAGTAACGAGAACTGAAGGGATAAAGCTACCAGATGGGAGCAACATCAAACACATAGATGAGACAGGATACAAATACCTGGGAATAATGGAAGGAGGGGATTAAAAACGATCAAGAGATGAAGGACCACGATCAGGAAAGAATATATGCAGAGACTCAAGGTGATACTCAAGTCAAAACTCAACGCCGGAAATATGATAAAAGCCATAAACACATGGCCAGTGCCAGTAATCAGATACAGCGCAGGAATAGTGGAATGGACGAAGGCAGAACTCCGCAGCATAGATCAGAAAACCAGGAAACATATGACAATACACAAAGCACTACACCCAAGAGCAAATACGGACAGACTGTACATAACACGAAAGGAAGGAGGGAGAGGACTACTAAGTATAGAGGACTGCGTCAACATCGAAAACAGAGCACTGGGGCAATATCTGAAAACCAGTGAAGACGAGTGGCTCAAGAGTGCATGGGAAGAAGGACTAATAAAAGTAGACGAAGACCCAGAAATATACAGAGACAGGAGAAAGACAGACAGAACAGAGGACTGGCACAACAAACCAATGCACGGACAATAAATGAGACAGACTAGAGAACTAGCCAGCGATGACAATTGGCAATGGCTACAGAGGGGAGAGCTAAAGAAGGAAACTGAGGAATGATAACAGCGGCACAAGATCAGGCCCTAAGAACCAGATATGTTCAAAGAACGATAGACGGAAATAACATCTCTCCCATATGTAGGAAGTGCAATACGAAAAAGTGAAACCATAAACCACATAGCAACGTGAATGCCCGGCACTTGCACAGAACCAGTACAAAAAGAGGCATGATTCAGGTGGCAAAAGCCCTCCACTGGAGCCTGTGCAAGAAACATCAGCTACTTGCAGTAATAAGTGGTACGAGCACCAACCTGAAGGAGTGATAGAAAACCGATCACGCAAAGATCCTCTGGGACTATGGTATCAGAACGGATAGGGTGATACGTGCAAATAGACCAGACGTGACGTTGATTGACAAAGTCAAGAAGAAAGTATCACTCATGATGTCGCAATACCATGGGACACCAGAGTTGAAGAGAAAGAAAGGGAAAAAAAAAAAATGGATAAGTATCAAGATCTGAAAATAGAAATAAGAAGAATATGGGATATGCCAGTGGAAATCGTACCCATAATCATAGGAGCACTAGGCACGATCCCAAGATCCCTGAAAAGGAATCTAGAAAAACTAGAGGCTGAAGTAGCTCCAGGACTCATGCAGAAGAGTGTGATCCTAGAAACGGCACACATAGTAAGAAAAGTGATGGACTCCTAAGGAGGCAGGATGCAACCCGGAACCCCACACTATAAATACCACCCAGTCGAATTGGAGGACTGTGATAGAGCAAAAAAAAAAAAAAAAAAAAAAAAAAAAAAAAAATAATAATAATAATCTTGGAAGCTTGAATTTCTAGAAAGTGGCCTCTGTAGGCTTGGTACATATGGATAGTGTTCATCGTCTGAATAATAATAATAATAATAATAATAATAATAATAATAAAATAATAATTAATAATAATTAATTTAATACGGGTTTTCTTGAAAGTAAATGGGTACTTCAGGGCGTTTATTTTGAAGAGAAGTTTCACTATTCTTCTATACAAAATAAACGCGATTGAAATAGCCATTATTTTCAATAAAACCTGTATTGATGAAGGTCTTCTTCCAGGAAATGATAATAATAATAATAATAATAATAATAATAATAATAATAATAATAATAATAATAATAATAATATAATAATAGAGTGATTACTCAATCAAAAAAATTTCACCACACTTACCGTATTCCAGAGAGTTTATCCGTCATTACCAATGAATTTAGACCTATTACAACGTTCAGAAATGTGTTTAAAATAGCTTAAACACATTTAAATCACTTCCACAAGGTGATTAGAAGAATCCCCCACACGTCTTCAAGTGAGGACAAAACTCCCATCTCAGG
>NC_061106.1:44597434-44648981 GCF_015104395.2 Macrobrachium nipponense
TGAAATACTTCATTTTATAAAAACATCTTGAAGGTCTGTAACTGATGTTCGAAGGTTATCCAGAGAGCATCTGAAGCAACAAAAGTGTTAGAAATGGCTGTTCGTAGACTTAAGAAGCAAGAGAGGCGGGAAATATAGTGGAATCTCCAGTGTTTCAAAAAAGAAAAGAAAAAGTGAATCCTGTGACTGACTTGGATGATTTTGATAAAAATGTTATGCAGAGAAGGAATGCGTGGTTGTCTTTTCCAAGGGCATGATAGATCGATTGACTTAAGAATTTATGTTTCAAGTCCAACACCGGAGCCAACAGGCCACTCAGCCCATATACAATTATAGAAAGAGAAAGAAGGAATAGCTAAGTAGGATCGAATGGAAAAAAAAAGTTAACAGGGAAGAAGCAAACCCTTTCCCTCGACTCCCAAGGTCTAAAGTGAATCCTCCTAAGAAGGATTATATCTGCGGGAAGCATTTAATGGGACTTACATACCTGTAGATATGACAACTCTGCCTTTTCTAACCTGGCCCCCCCGCCCTAGCGATCTTAGAAAGTAAACGCACTATAGTAGTAGGTAATGCATGAACTGATGATGACGAATACCATACTAGGTAATGTATTTCTCAATATCATTAAAGGATACTCGCACTCGATCACCCACTGTGAACAGTATGGACAGCCCAGCCCAAATGACTCCCGTAAACGTCTTCACCCACCACTGAGGCCATTGAAATAGTCAATAATTTCCTGAAATACTTCATTTTATAAAAACATCTTGAAGGTCCTGTAACTGATGTTTCGAAGGTTATCCAGAGAGCATCTGAAGCAACAAAAGTGTTAGAAATGGCTGTTCGTAGACTTAAGAAGCAAGAGAGGCGGGAAATATAGTGGAATCTCCAGTGTTTCAAAAAAGAAAAGAAAAAGTGAATCCTGTGACTGACTTGGATGATTTTGATAAAAATGTTATGCAGAGAAGGAATGCGTGGTTGTCTTTTCCAAGGGCATGATAGATCGATTGACTTAAGAATTTATGTTCAAGTCCAACACCGAGCCAACAGGCCACTCAGCCCCATATACAATTATAGAAAGAGAAAGAAGGAATAGCTAAGTAGATCGGGAATGGAAAAAAAAAGTTACAGGGAAGAAGCAAACCCTTCCCTCGACTCCCAAGGTCTAAAGTGAATCCTCCTAAGAAGGATATATCTGCGGGGAAGCATTTAATGGGACTTACATACCTGTAGATATGACAACTCTGCCTTTTCTACCTGGCCCCGCCCTAGCGATCTTAGAAAAGTAAACGCACTATAGTAGTAGGTAATGCATGACTGATGATGACGAATACCATACTAGGTAATGTATTCTCAATGCACGATCATGCCAGGCTTTCTGAAGCCTTGAAGTGAAACTTTGTTTTTAATAAAAGGAGGGATTAGACAAACACTGAACAATAGCAGTAAGTTGGAATGCTAAGGGTTAGTTACCTAACAATAAATTTTGTTTTTGCTAGCATGCTCTATTTATGCTCATTAATTATGTATATATTAAGGTAGATTAGGCTATAATTATAAGTTGCTAGGTCTAAGTAGTGTCGCACCATCTGTAAAAACATGAGATTTAAATTGCATTGACTTTGATTTTTTCTGTTTTGTTATGCTCGAAATATTGAATATGTAGGCTATAAGCATGAACCAATTCATAGATAGCAATTTGTAGGTGATTAGTGATGAAACCAGCAGGTGTGCGTTTACCCCATGAAAAGTTGCACAATTACCCCACCCTTCATTCATGACTCATACTCATTAATACTTAGACCAAGCAACTTATAATTAAAGCCTAATCTACCTTAGTATATACATAATTAATGAGCATAAATAGAGCATGCTAGCAAAATTTATTGTTAGGTAACTAACCCTTAGCATTCCAACTTACTGTTTCGTCCAAAATTTTTTTCAATGCTCCGTTCTCCCTACTAAGCCGTGGTGGTCAATTTTCTTAATGAGATAGTTGGGTAACACTTGCTATAGTTGAATCAGGAACTCTGTCTCATATTCAACTGTGATAAAAGAAAAAAGGAAAAAATGTAAACCTGTTTTTTGACGATTAAAAAAAAAATAACTTACTTCAGTGCGCACTTACCCCAGGGAGTGCGCACTTCCCCACTCTACGTATATATATATATATATATATATATATATATATATGAACATTATACCGTTTAATATCCAAATCCTCTACCTCGGTGATATCACCGAAAGAAGAATTACGACTGCTAAATGATTTGGCTCCATGGGAAGATTCGAACAACGCCGACGGTGCGAATCGACGACTTACGAGACGGTAAGTCGGTAACCATCCGGCTGGTGTCAAGAGTGCAGGTTCGTCTACCAGTTAAAATTCCTCTTCGCTGATATTCTCGAAGTGAAGTGAATTGGATATTCAATGAAATTTGTAGTTTAAGGTTCGTGATTCTAAAAGACAAGGTGTACGTTATAAAAACTTAAGACAATATACACATATATATATGTGTGTATATATATTATATATATATAGTATATATATATGTACATATGTATATATATATATATATATCTATATATATCTATATATGATATATATTATATAATATTTACACTACAATTTAATTGATGCACAGACACGCATACTCCTGACCATAATCGGCTTTCTAAACTGGAAAATAAAAATAAGAATAAAACTCGTATCGGCGAGATTCAACCAGTGTGCAACGCTTAGTTGCATTCAATGCAATCACTTGACATCAAGAGACCGGCCGTCAAGATCTCGCCTTTGAAGGAAACTCATAGTGAATCCAGTTAAAACTTTGACAAGAGTAGTTCCGTCTAGAGAGAGAGAGAGAGAGAGAGAGAGAGAGAGAGAGAGAGAGAGATAGAGAGAGAGTCTTAGGCTAGTAGGTATCTAATATTATTCATCCGAGAGAGAGAGAAAGTCTTAGGTTAAGAGGTATCTAGTATTATTCATCTGAGAGAGAGAGAGAGAGAGAGAGAGAGAGAGAGAGAGAGAGAGAGAGTCTTAGGTTAGTAGGTATCTAATACTATTCATCTGAGAGAGAGAGAGAGAGAGAGTCTTAGGTTAGTAGGTATCTTGTACTATTCATCTGAGAGAGAGAGAGAGAGAGAGAGAGAGAGAGAGAGAGAGACTATGCTTCGTGGAATGGATAGATGTATCGGGATTGAGAATTAAATATGAAAGATGACATATCAACCAGAGTTAATATCATCAAATAAGACGCCAAAAATAAAAGATGCTGCACCATCAAGAGAATGAGTGAGGAAGTACTATAAAAAAGATAGGGGGGAAGGGGAAGGGGAAGGGGGAAGGGAAGGGGAAGGGGGAAAGGGGGGGGGAAGGGGAAGAGGAAAGGAAAAAGGGTTGTTAGTTTTAAGATATACCCATAAAAAGGGAGAGGGGAGAGAGAGATATAAGAGAAGGAGGGAGAGAGGGATATTGTTGTAGGTGATCAGAATGTAAGTAGCTACTCCCCTACCCAAATTCAATCACCCCCTCCCCCTTCCCCTTAATATCTCTCCCCCAGAGGGATGACATTCACGTGCCTCGTCATTCCAACTTTTACGATCCGACCAGGAGGCCACCGGATCCTTCTTCAATCTAATAAATGTTAATTTCTTTCTACGGTTTAAGATCTTGGGGTCTCGTCCTTCATACTCGGAGTGGAGCAACGTCATAATTCCGATGGGAAACGTCTCTTATTCAAACGATCGCATTAAAAAAAAAATGGTATTATTATGATAGTGTGTTCAGAAGTAGACGATGACAGTTATGAATAACGTATCAACCTGCATTCACCTGCTGTTGGTTTGAAATGTCACACAAGTGAACACGATAGGGCTTAAACTGATCTCTCTCTCTCTCTCTCTCTCTCTTCTCTCTCTCTCTCTCTCTCTCTCTCTCTCTCTCCTTGATTTATATTGCTACAAACATAGCTGTCTAAAACAAGCAGTATTTGGAATGAATATGATATGGCTCAGAAGCCTAAGAGTGAAGTTCTCTCTCTCTCTCTCTCTCTCTTTCTCTCTCTCTCTCTCTCTCTCTCTCTCTCTCTCTCTCTCTCTTGTAAATATTACCAGAAACCTAGGTATCTGAAACAACCAAAATCTGTCATGAATATGATTAACAAATCGAAGAGCCCTACGACTAAGGTTTCTAAGTAAGTAGCTCATTTATGAGTTAATTGCTCTTGATAACTGTCATACATTGTAAGTAGAATCATCAGCCAGTATTGTTAAGTGTCCTAACGACACGCACACACTTACATATATTCGGTAAATAAAAAAATTAAACAAATAATCCAAAACCTGACAAACATACGAGTAGTTTACAACTTGGCTAAAAATCAGTATCAATAACAATAATCTATATTTTATAAGCACGTCAATGTAGTGCTTATCTAATTAAAGGTGAGTTTTGTCAATTTGAACAATATAAGTAACGCACAAATAATGGGCAAGATTAAACTAATGCCGACTATTATAGATTACACAGGATACATCAGTAATTAACGAACGAATGGAAAGTAATTTATACAGGATATATATATAATAACCAATCCATGAAAGAGAGAGAGAGAGAGAGAGAGAGAGAGAGAGAGAGAGAGAGAGAGAGAGAGAAAGTTTTCCTCGGCTTCCATCTCCTAATTCCTCTCGGAATTTTCCTCGTCTTCATCTCATCATCTGTTGAGGAAAGTTCGAGACCCTCCAAGTCATCCTAGACTCTACTCATCCCCTCGTATCGACACTTCATCCCTCAACCTGTCTCCCCTATACCTCACCCTCAACACCTCCTTCCTGTCTCCTCCTCCTTCTCTTCCTCCTCCTCCCCCCCCTCCCACTCCCTCTTCTCACCCCTTCCTTCAACTCGTATGCAGTTCAACGGTACTACAAGTGTCAGGATTAAACTTACTGAGGCTTCAGAACTTTCATTATTGCGGCTTCCATAAGAACTTTCCCCTCTAGACCTAGATGTCACCGATGTCAAGGAAGACGTGTATGTATGTATGTATGTAGTATATGTATGTATGTATGTGTAAAGCATGTAAAGGCAGAAGTCTATGAGATTAGTTATGTAGGAAATATATTAGCTAGGAAACTATACTAGTAGAGTTTTGGTAGATGAAGGCGAAAGAGAAGTAGAAGAGAAACGCGAACCAGAATGTTTTGCAATACCACCACAACATATGTATGTCTACGGTCCTCTCCAACTCAAAAATGAATGAATAGTCATGGATTATTCTCAATATTTCTTCTCACATAATCTATTATTGAAAATATAACTTGCGAGTTCCGACGATTATTGGATAGAATTGAGAACTCCAACGATTATTGGACAGAATTGAGAATTCCAACGATTACTGGATAAAATTGTGAATTCCAACGATTACTGGATAGAATTGTGAATTCCAACGATTACTGGATAGAATTGTGAATTCCAACGATTACTGGATAGAATTGTGAATTCCAACGATTACTGGATAGAATTGTGAATTCCAACGGTTACTGGATACTGGATAGAATTCAGAATTCCGACTATTTTTGGAAAGAATTGAGAATTCCAACGATTTCTGGATAGAATTGAGAATTTCAATGAGTACTGGATAGAATTATGGAACGAAAATCACGTCGACCCTTTTATATCAATGTGTCGAACATGAATTTTCTCAATTTATTTATTTATTTTTTGATACTTTGCCAAAAAGGGACGATGCCCAGTAAGCAATCAGTTATGTAGTGTACCTAAATTTATTTAGAGGTTAGTAAACACTCATAATAAAAAATAAATACATATATGTATTATTTATATCCACTAGCACATGCACAATTAAATACATACGTACATGTTTAATTCTTTATCACTTATACAAGCCTAACTTTTTTATATTCACAAATATCAAGCCACAATTATCTAATATTTTTTGCAGGTTCCACGGTGAACGCTGTCACAGCTCTACCGAATGGGGAAAATCCTAGGGAAACATTACCGAGAGGAGGTCACTGTCAAGTAGAAGGTGCCAAACAACAGCAGACGCTGCTTAACAGGGAAGGAGAGGAGGCCAACCGAATTGTGAGTACTATCACTTATTCAACCGCAGTAGGAAAGCACATTAACATGACAACATAAATTCTGTCATGTTATACCTGTGCATCATCATCACCAGGCAGAGAATGGTGGGTGGCAGTGGTACCACCCATGAAACGGGTTCTTTTTACGTTGATACGCCACCTGTGCTAACATTGGTGGACACAGTGTACGAATCGCTAGATGAAGCTATTGAATACGTGGCGAGCAGCCTTGAAGACAGGCTCAACTTAAGCGAGGGTTTGGGTTGGCGCATCACGTCGCTATGCAGTGTACAAATCAAAATCTCGCGGCGAGAAATGGTGAACATAGCAAGCTTTAAAGAGTATCCCGCGGGAGTCAGGGCCGGCAGTCAAGTCGCCAACATCGAATCTGGGTACAACTGCATCATTACAGCGCTAGAAGCATATGTGCTACTCAGGAAAAACCACAACACACCAGGCAAAAACCTCACCAGGGATGTGAAGAACCGGATAAGAATGAATCAGATCAGCTTTAAACACACACCCGACATGCCACTGAACAGCGACTCCTTCATGACATTGGAAAAAGACAACAACCTTAACATCTATGTGTACAATTTTGTGAACTGGTCATGGGAAAACATCAGAAAAAGGGAGGACTGTGCATCACGCTAGAAAGGGGGGTAACACGTCATGTCCCCGACTGGTCACTCTACTGCTAATCACAGATGACCACCTCGTACCCATCAAAGACATGTTCGCCTACGTGAAGGCATTCCGCCACGGGGTAAAGACAACGAGGAGAGAATACACACATACATATATGTAAAAGAGAACATGTTTACTTGGTTGCTTGTATGCATGAACGCTAGACAAATATCCACATTTTTTGATCGATTTTGATTTCCCAAGAGACAAAAGAAGATGAAGCAAAATGAGAAAGTAGTTATTAAAAGATCATCAATAAACCGATTCTGTACAAAGTGAGATTGTCAACGTTTATTTGAGGGATCCTAAGAAGACGAACAAATAACAGGAACCTGTTTCAAGAAATTCTAAAAAGTGTTAACCTATGATCTTCAGCGCTGGAGCAATGTAGGATTTTGTGGAACGGAGAAGACTATATACCCAGAAGTCTCATTGGTTTCATAAACTGTGCCAATGAGTAGAGGGAAGGCTCACAGCTGGTTACACAACCTTCTGCAATGATTTGGAACTGCGATGAAAAGCTTCCCAAATCCTCAGGAATCTCAACGGGAAAGCGTCCTTCAAGCCACACAAGGAGTAGGATGAACGAACTAGCACCCTGCTTCCGTCTGTCTCCAAGGAAGGCGGAAGAATTCGAAATCCCGACGGGAAAGCGCCCTTCGAGAAACACAAGGAGGAGGACAAACGAACGAGCACCCTTTCTCCGTCTGTCTCCAAGGAAGGTGGAAGAATTCGAAATCCGGAAGAGACGAGTCGAAGCTTCCGTCAGCTTCTCAAACCAACCTACAGCTTCAAGCGTCTACTACTCAGCCTCGACAAGAGAGTCTGCCATCACACACAACAAGCAATAAAAACAGAAGTTTCCGGAGGAGACCAAATGTCTGGTTCATACAAGGAACCTTTAAATGTGAACAAGATGTACAAACAAGCTATCAGAGGACACTCCACCTGCCAGCTGTTGTTGGAAACAAGGTTGAACACACTTATTTGGCGATCCTTCAAAACGTGTACAAGAAATGGTAACCCTCTTTAAAGGAATTCTAAATTCTGAATATATATCTATTCAGAAATTCTGAATACATATAAATTCGGAGTTGGAGCGATGCAAGAAGACAAGAACTGCCTTGTTAGTTTTGGTGAGCAGCGACAGTGAGCAGAGGGAAGGCGCTCATTGCTGGCTAAACAAAAACCCTCTGCAATGATCTGGCCCTGTGATGACACCCCAGCAGTGAGGCAGCAATGCCGGTAAAAGCGCAAGGAGAGAGAGAGAGAGAGAGAGAGAGAGAGAGAGAGAGAGAGAAAATATTACTATTTTATTTATTGTTAAACGGGAACAAACATGTGTATTACCCGTGTATATATATATTTATTATATATATTATATAATATATTATATATATATATAATAATATATATATATATATATATAATATATATATATTATATATATATATAATATAGTGTGTGGGTGTGTGTGTATGTATGTATGTATGTATGAGAAAATATCTGTGTGCTGGTTGTTTCTTTGTATGAACGGTATGGCAAATCCACATTTCTTGAACCGACTTTGATGAGTCAATATCAAACTGGGGGAAAAGGTTTCCCTGGTGAAACTAGATTAAAAAATCAGACCATTGGGTAAAGGAGGAGGGGTGGGGTGTTGGAAGGGGGTGAATTTAAAAATATTTAAAACCAACAGATATTTGAGTCTAAATCCATAGCTTTCTAGGTCGCTGTGATGAATAGTGACAGCTCCCGATGATTTTTAAGTCGAAATACAACCCCGATAGGAATGGGGGGGGAGGGGAAATACCGGGAAAAGATGTATGTTCAGGTCATTTAGAAGTGAATGTGTGCTTGATACCACATCCGAAGGACGGCTACAACTGCTGATATATATATTATATATATATATTAATATATATATATATATATATATATATATTATTTACTTGTACAGGGTGTCTATAAATTCCCAGTACCATTACAAGTATTTTATTGCTTGTAATGGTACTGGGACTTTATGGACACCCCTGTATATACATTTCTTTACATTTTACTGTACTTATACGTATATATATATATATATATATATATATATATATATATATATATATATATTTATAACTTGCTAAATGCAATCAATATACACACAACAATTTGCTGTCAAAATTAACATTTCTGGAAAAACGTAACAAAAAACGAATATAAAATTTAAAAATTCCAACCATGCAAAAAAAAAAAAAAAAAAAAAAACCCTCTTGAGGGCAAAGGAAATTCTCTTAGACTTCCAATTAAACATTCTTGTAGAATGTTTAATTGGAGGACACAGCATATACCGGGCACGCGCATGGAAACATCCACCGGATACCACACACATACCCCAAGGGCGGTAGGTCTCAAACTAACCCCTCAGTGCAACATCAGTTCTCTGTTTGATAAGGGTATCGGGTGGCATCATCGATACCCTCTTGAGAGAATCTTTTATATGAGGGTCCGATACTTCTTGAATCGGAAAACTGACAATGAATCATTGTTTAGGCAGATGGAGAGAGCAAGATGGAAGAAAGAGAATAGGTATGGAGGTACAGTAAAATGAACGAGAGGGGTATCAGCTAGGGGGCTGAAGTCACGCTGCAAAGAAAACCTTAAGTAATGCCTACGGTGCACCACATGAGGTGCACTGAAGGCATACGGTGTCTCCAACGTTCAAGGTTGAACTGATGCAGCCTGTTGTTGAAAAGGCGTTCTTAATACATTCTCGAGAACTGACTTTTAATGTCTGCTTTAGTCTTCATCGCATTGTTATAGCTTTCGACTATTTCCTGCAAAACGTCGATATATTTCAATGTGTTCCCGTGTGTAAGGTATCTGTATACTCGGTTTTTAATGGTTCTCATTACCCTTTCAGCTATAGAAGCTTTAATTTCCCGCGAGTAGACGCTATATAACAACACGTTCATACTTTTTAGATTTCCTTTCACACGTTTGTTATGAATTCCCTACCTTCGTCGCTGTTCGGACGGGACAGTCCTGAAAAGTTGCTAGATTCTAGAAGCACTTTCAGAGCATCAGGCACTGTGACACTGTCTTTTTTTTTTGTTTTTTCTTTTCTTTTTTTCAGAGGGAGGACGCGTAAAATACCTCGAAAATGGTGACGAGAATAGCAGATATTTATAACCTTCATTGTGTGGAGCGAGTTTTGACATGTCGCGATCTGTGCTGGCCACAGCTCGAAGTTTGGAGGATATGATTTTCCTCCTAAGGAAACGTTTGCGTGTGGTTTTATGTATAACGGCTGGCCCCGTAAAAAACGTGTGATGTCTACTTTAGTTACGTTTCTGTCCTAATTCTTTGCTGCTTTGAATAGCGCATTCACACCACTAAAACAGCAAGGTTGCGTTACGTTCTCATATAAATTCCTGAGCAGTTGGAATTGTTCTTCAGTCATATTTGTACGCAATTTGGTATTCGGTCTCTCAGAGGATATTCGTTCTGAGCTGTAACAGTTCGGGTGTTGAAGGAGCGAAGTCCACTAATAGATAACCATACTGGTTATGTGTTAAATTGTTTTTTTTTTATCATCCGTAGAGTATATCTTGAGCCAATAGGTTGGATTGGGTTGGGTTGGGTTGGGTAAGGTTAGGTTAAAGGACTTAGAATTTTTTCACTCGGCAGGTTGGGTTAGGTTAAGTTGGGTTAAGGGACCTAGAATGATTTTCACTCATATTCATATTTACGTGAAATGGTGGTTTTTTCATCAATAGAGTATATCTTGAGCCAAAATGGGGTTGGGTATTTTCAAGGGGTTCTCTTCTCCTATCCGAAGAGTTCTTCTTGAGCTATTTTGGGGTACTTTCCTGAACTAGAGTGAAATATTTGGTGGTTTTCCCGTGGAGTCGTTAATGCTCAACATACGTGAGGTTAAGATAAAGGCAAGCTTATGGGGTTTGTCGCTTGTGAGACGAATTGGGGGTCGGATGTTGAGGTTGAGTAGAATTGGGGTTTTTTTCCCTACTATTGTATTCACTACACCTTGAGAATAACCCACACCCCAAAAGGGAATTATAACTGTTAAGTGCTTCTGCTCCGGCCAGGATTCGAACCTGGGTCTCTTTTTTTTTCTCTTTTTTGTTTCGAAATGACGATAAACAGCTGACTTTGACAGTTCTGCTATCAAGGGAAATACAAGGGAGACACGTATATTTATATATACAAATCACACAAAAAATGCATTGAACGGACCCACAAAGGGGTAACAGAACATACAAAAAACGGATCAAATACACACGAGAGAGAGAGAGAGAGAGAGAGAGAGAGAGAGAGAGAGAGAGAGCCATAATACAAAGGGGGAGTCCGGTTACCCGAAGCAGTTGCAAAGGCAACAACAGCAACAATAACCAACAAACAGTTACTAAACTTGAGTCAACAATGCAGATGAGATATCCCAAGCTCACAATGACCGAAGGGGGAGGGGGGGGAGGGGAAAGGAAGGAAGGGGGGGGGGAGAGAGAGAGGGGAAAGATGGCAAGGACCTCATGCAAAGCAATTGTCATGCAACGTCAGGCATAAAATCAGGTCTTTTTCGCTACATCTAATTTGCTCTCTTTAATCCTCTTCTCCTTCTTCTTCTTCTTTTTTTCTTCTTCTTCTTCCTCTTTTCTTCTTCTTCTTGTGAGGACAACAATGGGAACTATTCATAATTCATAAACTCGAGCGTTCCCGTCATGTCACATATTTGCGTTGTGTTTTTGATGTATAATTTCGTCCAGCACGAGTGCTACAGCTCAGGGGTCATTTTTCCATATGCTGTTTGCTGTGGAAATCTTCAAACCAGAACACACACAAACACACACACACACACACCACAAACAAACACAATTCCTTAATAGTTTTTTTTTTTTCAAATTCAACCCAAGTCTCTGGTTCTCCTCCAAGCGATATTCATGATGATGTTTCTATGTTTGTTAAACTTGATCTCCACTTCACTTTCATCATTTTTTCCATTTCCCTTGTCAGTCACGATTCTGGCAGTTTCCTTTTATCATCTAATCCTATATTGTAGATTATCTATTAACATCTGCATCCATATAAGTTTTTTGTTAGATCTCTTAACTACCAAGTAGTCGTTCCGGATACTACATACTGATTCTCTGGTCATTTTTCATCTTTCTTTTTAAACCACATTTTTTTTTACAGTTTTGTTTACTATTTGGAATACCTTTGAATAATGGAGACGCTCCATTTTTCTTGATTCACGCGAATACAAATATGAACAATAAATGACCAAACGGAAAAAGTTACAGAGAAAACTCAGTTTTACAGAATAAAAAAAATTAAAACTTGAAGGAATCTAAGGAGTCATTACATTTGGGGGTCGATCTTCATATGACGAACAGCGATGTCTTGGATTAACCAAGGCTAGGTCAAGGACAAAAGCAAGAATGAGAAAAAAAAAACTTACCACCTTAACGTCTCTCTTTCATTTCCTTCGAACGCCTCGCAAAAAAAATAAAATAAAATAATAAGGCAAAGAGTATATAGACTAATTACTATCATTTAGTCTCCAATTTCGTCTCCACTTACTTTTGAAAAGTGATAAAAACGCAGTAGCACTCACCTGTATTATGAGTGTGACAGATTTACGTCCTAGCATCGTAAAACAGCTGACAGGACGGGATAACGGGTCCCAATAACCTACAAGGCATAATACAAAGTACATTAGACGTCTAATAATCATTGCCATCATTATTCGTCATCATTCATCGCCTCCAAAAGTGTCGCAGAGTGCCTCTGTGCAATTCCAGCACTTTATCTTCCACAAATCTCCACTCATGTTAAGCTTCTCTCCTCATCCAAAGTATAGGTCTGTGTCTAAGTCTACTTTTGAGGTAAGTAAGAGAGAAAAAATAAATATACATCACATTTTACGGGGCATTAAGTCACGACGCAAAGTGTGGTATACTTCGGTAGGGAGGGGCTTCTCTCTCTCTCTCTCTCTCTGTCTATTTCGTTAAGCCCCGCCGTCGCATATCGTCTTCTGTCGGCTTAAAAACTATAGAGGCTTACACAACACACCTCTAAGACTTCGCTGCTTTTTGACGGAACGAGATCACATCATGAGCTCTCGTTTTTTTTTTTTTTTAAGTCAACCCTCGGCGCTAGAAAGGATTCACTCTCTGTCTGTAAGTGGTGTAAAAGATATAAAGATGCCAGAAATTGATGTTTATATATATATAGATATATATATATATATATATATATATATATATATATATATATATATCTATATCATCTATCTATATATATATATATATATATATATATATATATATATATCTATATCTATATTATATATATATATATATTATATATATATATATATATATATATATATATGATATCTATATATATATATATATACTATACTATATATATATATATATATATATATATATATATATATATATATATATATATATATATGTATGTATGTATGTATAACTGAATCACGAAAGTTTGGAACGTGATGAATCCATAAATAAAATATTAAGCCCGAAGGAAAAATAAACAACGGAGTTTCTGCAAGATCTTTCGACTAGACGTCCTTTACTCAGCAGAGTAAAGGACGTCGAGTCGGAAGATCTTGCAGAAACTCCGTTGTTTATTTTTTCTTTCTCTGCTTATACCTTTCTATATATATATATATATTATATATATATATATATATATATATATATATATATATATATACTTAACCCAACCAACCAATCACCTGTCAAGCCATAATTGCACATGATTTGAATATGCATAAACATACGTCATGAATATGCATTTACCTTATTTGTAATATACCCAACCATGTATTTCCCGTTATTGCTGAAATATTACACTATAATTTACCAACCATCTCTTTACCAAGTATAACAATTAGCCTCACAAAGCATATAATAATAAATAGTGCATTTTCGTCCGTCCATCGCTGGGTTTGAATTTCGATATGGCTCGTTTTTTGGGGAAAAATAAAAATAATAAATAAAAAATATTATATCACAAATATCGCGCTACGAAACGGAGCCATTACATGGCACAGTCTAGGGGTATAAATCTCTCTCCATCACTTTACGTTAACTTCTTTTTTCTTTTTCGAAGGATATAAAAATGGTCTCCCCCAAAAACCATGGGCGCCGAGGACGCCATCCTTCCGAGGAGATGTTTATTTTATTTTTTATTTATTAATTTTTTTTTTTTTTTGAAGTTTCATTTTATTATATCTTTTAAAATTCCGTCTCTTCCCATTTCGTGATTATGGAAATTTGGTAAAACAGGATCCTGTGACCTGGGTAACATCCTTGAAGGCATCGTGGCGCGTCTCTCTCTCTCTCTCTCTCTCTCTCTCTCTCTCTCTCTCTCTCTCTCTCTCTCTTCTTTTCCCTTTTGCATCCTAGACATCCTGCCGTTGACGCAGGCCGGAATAAAGGACCCTCTTCAAAATTCTAGGGGGTCCCATTCATAGGATACCCGAATCATGACACCGAGAAGGATGCGGCCCTTCCCCTCGTTGACTTCGCTTTTGGAAGGACCCGGAGGTCCTTCCGAAAGGGGGAAGTCCATCAAAGTATGGCCAGGCCTTTTTCGTGGGAGAGACACCGGGTTGGGTGTCCTTTCTTTGGCTGCAAAATCAAGATGTATCAGCAATGACACACAGAGAAGGTATCTTAAATTTGCGGAATTCTTTTTCATTGATATCTGGCAATGGTGATAAATTTCCATTAGAGTTTAATGGTATACACTGGTAAGCAATTCATAACTCCCTGACGAAGCCTAGATAAAGCCAAGTCCCACAAATATGACGTACATACGTATGTGCATGTATGTGTCATGCATACTGCCAACGCTCAAATGTTTGAACTGCGAACTGCAAACTGAAGTCTGTCATCGATATACCGTCGACTCGTGCAATAAAAATAAATCTTATTTAGAAATAAGGATAATGAAATTTAATCTACTTCGCTGCAGAAGTCATGACGTAGGAGCGTGCTTGAGTTGACTCAGAAGGATAGTCAATTCAGAGTATTCTACGGGACCAGAACAAACCTATACGGATATGTCTTAAAAGAAAAAAATGAATAATGTCTGAGGTCTTAGGTTTGAAGGAATTGAATATTGGACAAGTTAATGTAGGAGGTCTGATGTTTGAAGGATTTGAATATAATGATATCACTATAAAGGAACTTAGAGATGTCATAAGTTGAACATCAGACACAAAAACTTGTCAAGGTGTTTACGTCATCCTCAAGGAATAGGAAATGAGACTGGAATATAATACTTACGCCAAAGGCCAAGCGCTGGGACCTATGAAGTCATTCGACGCAGAAAGGAAAACTGAGAGTGGTGAAGGTTTGAAAGGTGTAAAGAGGAGGAAAACCTCTCAGTCGCATTATGAAACTTTACCCCAACATTACAGCCATCCCTGAATTTGCATCGTCAGCACCAACAATTTCGGCAGGAACATTCCACAGGAAATGAAAGGCCTGGGGCTTTGGGGGCGCCGAAACAAGATTAGGATGCTGACACAGTACAGTGAAAACATCTGCTAATATTAGTCGCTCAGGAAATAAGGTGAGAGCACCAATAACCTTACTCGAAAAGCTACTCTAGATACAGACCAAAATGAATGATGATGACACCACAGTATTCCAGCGAATTGGCAGTTAGGCCTAGCCTCATCAAAAACACAGTATTCCAAAGAAATGGCAGTTAGGGCTACCCTAATCTAAACCACAGTAATCCAAAGATTTTGCACATAGGCCTAGACTCATCAAAACCACAGTATTCCAAAGAATTCGCAGATAGGCTTAGCCTCATCAAAACCACAGTAATCCAAAGAATTTGCACATAGGCCTAGACTCATCAAAACCACAGTATTCCAAAGAATTGCACATAGGCCTAGACTCATCAAAACCACAGTATTCCAAAGAATTCTCAGATAGGCCTAGCGTCATCAAAACCACAGTAATCCTAAGAATCAAGAATGGCCTAGCCTCATCAAAGACTTTATTCCTTTCATGCAGATCTAGGCCTAGCCCTCATGCAAAACCTTCAATATTCCAAAGAATTCGCAGATAGGCCTAGTCTCATCAAAACCACAATATTCCAAAGAATTCGCAGATAGGCCTAGCCTCATCAAAACCACAGTATTCCAAACAATTGGCAGTTAGGCCTAGACTCATAAAAACCACAGTATACCAAAGAATTGGCAGACACGATATGCCTAACCTCATTAGAACGCTTCAAGTAATATTCCTCAGTTAACTGTTTATCTAAAAACGTATATTAGACGAAACTCGACAACAGTAACATCATCAACAACAATAGATTTTGTAGTGCTAATAACAGTAACATTTCTCGCGTGGATATTTACAGAACTTACTTAAATTAAAAATAGGTACTTTGTAGCCTGAAATATTAAAAAAGAACCTCTTCCATAGTAGACGAAAATAATGAACAAAGACATAATGAATAACCAAAGCAAAATGAATCAATGGAAGCTAATATAGTTTTCCAAATCAAACCTTGAACCTTAACACAGAACCCCTTTCACAGTGAAATCTGAAATAATAAACTGAATAACCCTTCCGCAGTGAAAAATGCAATGATACATCGAATAACCATTTAACAGTGAAAAATGAAATAATGCACTGAATAACCCTTACAGTAAAAAATGAAATGATACATTGAATAACTCCTTCTCAGTGAAAAATGAAATAAAAACTGAATAACACTTTCACAGTTAAAAACTAAATAATGCAATGAATAAACCTTTCGCAGTGAAAGATGAAATAATACGTTGAGTAACCCTTTCACAGTTGAAAAATGAAATAATACGCTGAATAACCCTTTCACAGTGAAAAATGAAATGATACAATGAACAACCTATTTACAGTGACAAATAAAATAATACAATAAATAACTATTTTACAGTGAAAAATGAAATGATACAATGTACAACCTTTCACAGTTAAAAATTAAATAATGCAATGAATAACCCCTCCGCAGTGAAAAGTGAAATAATAAATTGAATAACCGTTTCGCAGTTAAAAATGAAATGATACACTGAATAACCCTTTCGCAGTGAAAAATGAAATAATAAATTGAATAACCTTTTTAGTGAAAAATGAAATGATACACTGAATAACCCTTTCGCAGTGAAAAATGAAATAATATGCTGAGTAACCCTTTCACAGTTAACAATTAAATAAAGCAATGAATAACACTTTCGCGTTGGAAAAATAAAAATTAATACACTAAATAACCACTTTCAGTGAAAAATAAAATAATACACTAAATAACACTTTCAGTGAAAAATGAAATAACACACTGAATAACCCTTTCGCAGTGAAAAATGGAATGATACACCGAATAACCGTTTCGCAGTTAAAAATGAAATAATGCACTGAATAACCAACCCAAAATGAATACATAAAAGCCAATATCCACTTCCAAACCAAAGTCTTCAAATAAATGATCCGACCGTCGCGAGATTGAAGAAGCCATAAAACTCCCCCAAAAAGACATGAAAAGCAACAAGTTTGTTTGAAAAAAAAAGAAAAAAAGTGTAAAAGTCTTCTTCTTAAGAAGTTTTTTTTCTCTCTCTCTCTCTCATTTATCTGGTCGTAATGTTTTCTTCTTCATTTCCTTCATTTTTCTATTCGTATTTCTTTTCTTTGTCTTTTGTGAACATGTAATTTATATTACATTCATGCAATATAAATTACATTAATGTAATATAAATTACACATTAATGTAATTTATATTACATTAATGTGTAATTATAAATTAGGATTAAAAATGTGTGTAAGCGTGGTATTATGTATTTATATATATACGTACACACGGCCAATATATATTAAATATATTATAATTATTATTATATAATAATAAAATATAAATATACATATTATATTAAAATATTAATATTATATATATAATTATATATATATATAATATATATTATGTATTTATATATACATTCAACACGCATATATATATATAATTATTATATTATATATTATTTATATTATATTAGATATATATGATACTAACATACCATCATACTACTATACACCCACACACCCACACACACCACACCACACAACAAACCATATATATATATATATATATATATATATATATGAAGAGATAGAGAGAGAGAGAGAAGAGAGAGAGAGAGAGAGAGAGAGAGAGAATAGGTGTTGATTCATTACTAATACTATCATTGAAGGAATATAAGCAAATAATAAAAAACACAAAATGCTCAAGAACCTAAAAAATATTATATATATATATAATAATTTTTTTTTAGGTTCTTGTTCATTTTGAGTTTTATTATTGCTTATATTCCTTCAATGATAGTAATAGTAATGAATCAACACCTATTCTCTCTCTCTCTCTCTCTCTCTCTCTCTCTCTCTCTCTCTCTCTCTCTCCTCTCTCTCTATATATATATATATATATATTATATATATATATTATATATACATATATTATATATATGTATGTATATATATATATATATATATATATATATATATCTATATATATGTATATATATAATATGTATGTACATATTAATAATATATATATATATATATAATATATTATTTTGTACTGTAAATACTAAATATAAAATATTCTTGTGAATAAGTTTTTCTTTTGCCTAATTTTATTTACTTTTATATATATTTTTTGTAGTATATATAAGATATCTATCATATATGTACTATATATTATATCGTAAAAAAAAAATATATAATATCTATATAATCTTTATATATATTCTAATATATATATCTATTTATGCCCTGCACAAAGTAACAATAAATTATCTTGTGAAAATTGTTTGGCTAATTTTCTTTCTTATGGATACTTTTTTTTTGTCGAATATATAAAATTATTTTGAAAATCTTCGTAAAAAAAAAAAAAAAAAAGTGATGCTCTTAAACAGCGGCGCGTTGTCGCGTATTCGTACGCATACGACCACAAAAACCTGTTCTTAAAAAAAAAAAAAAAAAAAAAGGGGGGGGGGGGGGGGCATCGTTCTGTGTCATCCTGTGAGGAAAATGTTCCTCAAACCATCTCCCATGTTCCTTACACCCCTTCCTCCTCCTCCTCCCTCCTCCTCCTCCTCCTCCCTCCTCCTCCTCCCTTCCTCCTCCCCCTCCCAGCTCTATCCCACACCCCAACATACACAGAGCCACCGTACACCCTTTAAATTATACCAGGTCCTTTCTTCCTTCTTCATGGATTCTTTTCCACCGATTTTACCCTCCTCCTCCTCCTCCTCCTCCTCCTCTCTTTTTCTTCTTTTTTCATCTTCCCTCCCTCCCTCTCTCATCCGTATCTCTCAAAAGGGGTTCGGTGCATCAAGTTATGAAGAACTTTTTCCTCAGCCCTGAATAGTCGCCTTTTCAAAGCTTGAATGGTCAGAGTGTACTCGTCCCACAGTGGACATTAGACCAGGGGGAGCAGGGGGAGACTTCCGCGGGGGTCTGCTTGGTCAGATTTTATATATATACACACCACCACCAAGGAGGTTAGACACAACCCAGCTTCACACGCCTCCGTCCCATCAACTCACCCCCTACCACAAGAGGAAAACAGACTTTCTTCAAGACTTTGGAAGCTAACGGAAATTAGGGTGAGATGGGAAGCCGTTGTAAAGGCTTTTCTCTACTACTACGATTTCTGTCATTTTTATATGTGAAAAAATGTAGACAAGTCACATGCTAACTTTGATAAAAACACGGCAAAGATCGATACATTCAACTGATTCAAAGTCGACATATATATATATATATATATATATAATATATATATATATATATATATATATATATATATATATATATATATCTTCTTATAGCTGTTTCACCGGCATTTAATTTATATAGAATCTTCTCAATTCTTCTTATTATCTTTTTCTCATCAGAATTGAGAAGATTCTATATAAATAAAATGCCAGCTGAAACAGCTACAATATTCAATGTTACTGCCCTCAGAGAAGGCCTCCTTCCTTATTATTATTATTATTATTATTATTATTGGAATGACAAGCCCCTATTAATAACCTATCAATACGGACTAACCCCACAGGGAGGCCGCTGACTTGAAATTCAAGCTTCCAAAGAATATTAAGTTGTTCATTTGGAAGAAGTAAGAGGAGCTAATAAGAAATACCGGAATAAGAAAACGGTTATTAGAAAATTTAAAAAAGACGAATTAATAAATAAATAGATAATAATATAAATAAATGAACAAAACTTAAGGTGAATTGTTTCAGGGTAGCAATGCACTACACCTTCGCTAGAAAATTATATATTGGCTGAATGAACAAAATATCTTGATAACCGACAAGTATTTTTAGAATAAAGACATCACGGTAATGGATAGACCGCCTACCCCTCCCGCCCCCCGGGCCACAACATTTGCGAGAAGATGAAAAACGAACACCTTTATAATAACTAATGATTAATAAACAAAGACCCGCCCTGCAGAAATGGACAGGCTATAATTAGCCGCTAAAATTAGTCTTGAGTTATGATTATATATAATGTTGAGTAATCACCTTTCCTGTCTTCGTACGGAGTAAAACATATGGCTGCGTAATCCGTACGCGATTTCTTTATGGAATAGAAACATAAATATATTAATATGTGACGTGGGATTAGATGAACCTTAATAAAAATGCATATGCATGTGCATACATGACACCTACAGGATTGTAGTTCCCCCCCCCCCCCCCCCCAGAAAATAGAAGCATAAGCGCTATACAATCTTCAATGCTGATTGTAATACACAGAAAAGATTTGACACTAATACACTGCATCCTCATAGATGTCACAATACATCGGGTTCGTTAAGGTGTATTTCTATATAAATATGTATGTATGTATATATATATACATGCACACATATACACATGTGTATGTGTATAGCCACAATGGGGAAAAATGAGGCTGGGTGTAGGTTCTGACCAGTTTAAGCTTTATTTCCAAACCATGTGATAAATGAATCACGTGTTAAAGGGACTACAATCCACACAACACACGACACACACACACACACACACATATATATATATATATATCATATATATATATATATATATATATATATATATATATATATTTATATTTTACCCATATATATTATTTTACCCATAAGTTAGCTATAAGAGTTAGTTCCTCAGCACACCAATAATTTAAAGATACCCCTATCACGAGAAGGAAGACGAATGGACACACACACACACACACACAAACACACACACAAAACCACAAATACACAGGAGTACACAGATTTGAAAATGGCGAATCAATACCGAGCCACAATTTTTCCCACTGATTCTCCGAACGGCTGAATCGACACCTTTTTTTTTTTTTTTTTTTTTTTTTTTTTTACAGTGACCCATAAGGGTTTTATGTACAGGAAAATGAAAAATGGCAAGTTGTTTGTTGTTAATAAAATTCCGATTTCATCTCCGGAACTGTTCCCACAGTGGCATCCATATATACGGTGCCCATTTGGGCAAAAAAAATTCATGCTATGCAACTGGACTAGAATATAAAACTTAGGCCAAGCGCTGGGACCTATGAGGTCATTCAGAGCTGAAAATAACGCTGAAATAGTTAATATATAGTTGAAGCCAAAGGCCAAACGCTGTGATCTATGAGGTCATTCACAGCTGAAAGTAACGTTGAAATAGTTGTTAGGAGAGAGTGGAAAGTAAGATGGAAGAATGAGAATATGAACGGAGATACAGTAAAACAACAGAATACAGAATTTAGGCCAAAGGTCAATCGCTGGGACCTACGAGGTCATTCAGCGCTGAAACTGAAACTGACTGTAAAAAAGGTTTGAAAGGTGTAATAACAGGAGGAAGACTTCGTAGGAGAGAGTGGAAAGTGAGATGGAAGAAGGAACTGTGAACGGAGGTACAGTAAAAGGAGTTGCAGGTAGCGACACAAGTCATGTCGAGAGGGAAGGAAGGAGGTCAAGCGTCCCCCCCACCTCCCCCCCTACCCCACACCTCAATTCACGGCACTGGATCTCCGAGCCCACAAACGGGATCATCTAGTAGCTCGGCCGAGAGGCTCCAAAGCCAAAATGAGCTCGTCGACTTAATTCCCGAGAACATCCGGGTCAAAGGTCGCGACTTTGGGGGAGACCGGGGGGGGGGAATGCAAACAAATCAATCAAAATGTTTTATCTATGTACAAACACATATCTATCTATCTATCTATCTATATAAAATTACGGGGAGATATCGAGGGCATGAAGGCGAAGGTATAGCCATGACTGCTTCACGGATCTTGGGGGAGGCCGGGGAATACAAATAAATCAATCAATAATTAAATATCTATGTACAAACAAACACACACACAATTATATATTATATATATATATAATATATATATATATATATATACATATATATATATATATATATATATATATATATATATATATAATATATATATATATCCATACAACACACACACTCGTATTTGCCATAAACCTTTACCCCTTTCAGGAGATGTCACCGAAAAAAGAGAACACACTGTTTACCAAAAACTCTCTAGGGATGAGATTGCTAGGCCCTTGGTCTCTTCCTTGGCCCGAGTCTAGGCCGGTAACCATCCACAAGAGGCGCCGACAGGCAGGAATCAAACCACTGGCCTTGCTATCGCAGGCACAGCAGTGTTGTATTAATTATTAATAGTTTGCTATTTGAATGACGAAATTAAGGTTCAAGTAAGTCTTCTCATCCACGAACAACGGCTGTTAAATAATATCAGCTCCAGAGAGAGAGAGAGAGAGAATGTTTCTGTGTGTGTGTGTGTGACTGGCAGCCTCTAGAATGCAGTCGAGCAAAGCAGGCCAAACCGAGCATGGGGCTAATGAGGCCCCATTGTCTAGCAACAGAGACCTGGCACAGTCGTGAGAGGCAGATTCAGAGGCCCCTTCGGAGGAAATCGCAAAGCAGACAACATAACGCCCTCCGGGGTCGCCCCCATAACGCCCTAACTACCATTTAATTCATAGAGGCGGGCGGTCGTCAAGTCCGGCGTGGGAGGGAGTTTAATACCCTCCCTGGTAATAGAATTTGGGGATTGTGGGGTGGGGGGAGGAGAGCCTTCCAAGGCCCCCTACTACTTCTGCTGCTACTGCTACTACTACTGCTGCTGCTGCTACTACAGGCAACGAGTGGCCAACGACCAATCATGAGGAGAACGAGGTGATTATACCGACAGTTAATATGCTAATTGCCAACACGCGCCAGCTGATAAGGCGGATTCCAGATTAGTGACTGTTGGGTGGCACCAGGATTTACCGCTGCCAAGTACAGAGAGAGAGAGAGAGAGAGGAGAGAGAGAGAGAAGAGAGAGATGGGACCACTGGGATTACCCTATTGTTGTACGACAGGATAAGGCAAAGCTCGAAGTCAGATTTATGCATTGAATATTTACGTATCAACAAAGAAACATATTATCAAGAGGACGGGCTCGCGTTAACTATTGTAATTACAGTATCTTGAAGATAACTGGATTAAAGTATTTTTTTGACACTGTATTATCTTTTATAATGAATCTAATACATATACTTTGAACAGCTCTTCTTTCCAGGCCTCAAGGACGAGTCAGCTTTCATATAAGCAGGAGAGAGAGAGAGAGAGAGAGAGAGAGAGAAACCCATTCTTGTAATTTTCACGCACAGACCTTTCGAACGCGCAAGCACACACGACTGTGCAAACGAGGTTAAGGTTCTGTTCACAACAGGTGTGTGTGTGTGTGTATTGCCACATCAAGTGTTCATTAATTCAAGGGACATCGATAACGCTACCCTTTTTCTCTGGAACTCTATGACGCCATACCAAGAGTTGATTCATGTGCGTCAGTTACGAAGAAAAAGAACCGACGAGCGATTTATGAGGTGGATTGTGATGTCGCGGATAATGACTCCGAAAAAAAAAACAAGACAATAGTGTCAAAACTAAAGGTGGCCAAATTCCAGTCCCCGGAAGTGGCTATTATTAAGAAAATGGCTATCACTTCTAGTCATTTTTTTTATTTATTTTAACTGGCAAACGTACTGGTTGCTGCGTTAGCTCAACGACGCATTGCAACTATAATTGCAACCAAGTGATTGTTTGTTTGTTTGTTTGTTTTATATGGTGTTTTTTTACGTTGCATGGAACCAGTGGTTATTCAGCAACGGGACCAATGGCTTCAAGTGACTTCCGAACCACGTCGAGAGTGAACTTCTATCACCAGAAATACACATCTCTCACTCCTCAGTGGAATGCCTGAGGATCGAACTCGCGGCCACCGAGGTGGTACATCAACACCATATCGACCACGCCACTGAGGCGCTTCAACCAAGTTTAAAATTACAGACTGGTGTATTTCCTAGGAAGCGTTTCTTTCCTGTTCAATTTCTTCAGAGAATAACCTTATTAGGCTCTCTTACTCTCTAAGATAAATTTATTTCTGACGAGACAACACAAAGACCATCATTATTGATGAAGTATTAAATAAAAAGATGAAAATACTACACAAGGCTACTCTAATTCATTTTCTATTACATTCTGAATAGTACCGAAGCTCACGCCTTCCGATAATCAATTAGCATTTAGGTCGTAAACTTCTCTAATTAAAATATTCTTATAAAGAAAAACCCAAACCGAACTGCTTGGTCATTAGTGTATAATATCTCATATCTATTTTTCATTTTTTTAAAATATTGAAGTTCACTTATCCTAACTAGTTGTCTCATTTTCCGTTCTATTGGGAAAAAAGAAGAAAAAAAAATTGTATTTTTGTTCGTTTCTTGTGAGTGCGAGCACAAGTTTTTTTTAATAATAATAAAATAATAATAATAAATAAATAATTAATAATAATAATAATAATAATAATAATAATAATAATAATAATAACAAAACAGAACTCATCCGGCGAAACCGTATTTGTCGAATATATTCTACGATATTCCTTGATAATGGTCGAAACATACAGAAAAATTGGGTATAAATACCTCCAAATCTTTTATTTTTGGCATCAGAAGAGAAACATATTCCCCTCTGGGATGTACTACCTGTTTGTGTATGCAGCTGCGTTTGTGCGGTTTGTCTGTCTGTCTGTGTTAGGGAAATTACGCTAAAAAACATTAGCCACGATTTTTTTTTATCTGCAACTTTACCTTTGTCTGACGGTGTAACTGGTTTAATAATATCCGCGTCCTCGTGTACTGAATTCATCGCAATCATCTTCCAATTTCACATTTATCATCCATCTTTTCCAGATCATCATCATCATCATCATATTCCTCCTCCGTCTCTCTCTCTCTCTCTCTCTCTCTCTCTCTCTCTCTCTCTCTCTCTCTCTCCCCTCTTTTAGCCCTTACCACCTTTGTTCTCACTACCGCATATCTGCGTGGACGTCCGCCTTTTCGGCGTGACTAGCCCCACCCCCCTCCCCTCCCCCTAAGGCTAGGCTACCCCCTCCCCTTTCCCCTCTCGCTCTCTTTTATTCCCTCGTTTCCCCTCAAATACTCCCTGGTTTCCCCTCGATCCGCCCGCAGCCACAGCTAAGCGTACTAATGAGAGAAATAATAGACAGGTCAATGTTAATCTGGGTGGACTGCATTTTGGGGCCTCGACGCAAAGATGAAAGGAACACGGAGAGAGAGAGAGAGAGAGAGAGAGAGAGAGAGAGAGAGAGAGAGAGCATAACCCAGTCAGCCTTCGGGCTTCTGGTGGAGAGATTGGAAGCTCGACTTCAAAATTCGGGCTGACCGGAACTGGTGCGACGGATTTTGAAGCCTGTATTTCGAAACGGCTACTTCAAAATTTCAATTTTTGACGTTTTCGCTTATATGCACATTAATACGTTTCCCTCGCGTATGTGAGATACGTGGCCTGATATTTTATAAGCTCGTTAAAAAAAGAATTTCAAATGTACTTCAATGAGCCATAAACTACTGATACGTACGAGAATTTCAAATGTTATTTTTTATTTTATTATTATTTATTTTTATAAGCCCATACTGGCTAAAGAGGGGAGCAAGAAGTGCTTGTATCTAATCAAGGAACCAACGAAGAACCAATGAATTTAACCACAGGAGTATTTGGTGAATAGGAAAATCTGTAAAAAAAAAAAATAGGAGACAAAAAATACCACAAGATACTTTATGCTGGGAAAACGAGTCAATTCATATTGCTCTCATCTGTTATCCCCAGAGAATTTATTAAATAAGAGTGAAATACTTTATTTTGAATAGCCAAGCAATTATATAAGAATGAAATATTTTATTTTGATTTATTCGAATTGTACGCATTTCAACTGAATGGACAAAAAGTCCCTTGGCAGAGCCAAGCAAGTTATAAAAAAAATTGGTCTTACAATGGAGCAAGTATTAAATGTTCATTTATCCCTTGGATCGGACTTTATTGTCCAGACACTATTTAATAATAATAATAATAATAATAATAATAATAATAATAATAATAATAATAATAATAATAATTAAATAATAAAAATAGTAATAAAGGACATGGATTATGATGATTACTGGTTGTAAGAAAAAACCATGAATATAATACATAAATAAATAAAAAAGAAAATGAATACGTAAATAAGTAAAATAAATGAATAAACAAACACAAATATATAAAGATTAAGTAAGATATGGATATGGAGAGAGAAACAAAACAAAGCGGAAGTATACAATTGAAAAATGTTGACGAATCATATTAAACATTCTACTGACATTTCCACACACAAAAAAAAGTCCCTTCATTTTTACGAAGAGCAGCTAGGCCTAATGAATGAACAAAATGCCTAAAAAAAATTAATGAAAGAAATGTAGTATTACTGTATTTCACCCGGGGCAAGGACTCGTGGCTGGTTTAGAATTAGAAAAATTTGTCAACTTACGAAAATGCATCAGAATAGGACCCTTGGTTTAACAATAATTAGGGAACTAAATTATGCAGCGAACGTTATGTCGACATTTCATTAGTAAGGTCACGATAAAGATGGTGCGATGAATTTTATAGGACTGAAGGTATTTCTTTGAAATTCAACTTTCAAAGAACATATGAATAGGCAATATATATATATATATATATATATATATATATATATATATATATATATATATATATATATATATATACACAGCATTCAACAGGGTCTAATAAACATCAAAAAGGCCACATTTATTTCATGAGAGACGTTTCGCACATTATCTATGTGCATCCTCAATCAGCAAGAATAACATAAAATACGTTGTTTACAAAAAACTATTTAAAAAAAAAAAAAAAATATAGTCGAGAAATTTTTTTTTTTACAAAATTAATTAATACAAATTACTTTTGCCTATCTTATATATGATATATATATTATATATATATATTATATATATATATATATATATATATATATATATCTATATATATACATAAATATATATATACTATATATATATATATATATATATATATATATATATCTATCATACACTTAAGCAACGTACCCTTTATCTTTACATGCGTTAACTGAATACAAACTTACTCTTTGCATAATACAAACAGTAATTATGTAATATATTCATACAGAAGAACATACAGAAGGTGTGTTCTTGTAATCAAAACATTGATTACAAAGAACACATCTTTCCCCTCCATTGCCATGTCTGCATCAAGCCTAGGCAGGAAAGGGAATTAAATTTCCCACGAATTTCATCTGGATGAGATGAGAGAGAGAGAGAGAGAGTTACAAGGATTTACAAGGATTAGGATGTCTCAAAGACTTGTTAGTCCATCCGAGGAGACATCGTGTGCTCACTTATCGGTAGGAGCAGGTTTTATTGTGCATTCACAGCGTCCTAATGATTTTGTCTAGCTTTCTTTTAATCTCTTCCACACTATTGGAAAGAGAGAGAGAGAGAGAGAGAGAGAGAGAGAGAGAGAGAGAGAGAGAGAGAGAGAGAGAGGTATAAAACATCAATTGTAAAACCCAGGGTAAAACTAAATCAATCAATCAATATACCGTGCGGCCGCATCAGCGGTTCAGTCCAGGCCTACTATATACAGCCAGCGAACCGGAGAGAGGACCAATTTCTCCCTCTCCTGAGCAATACGTCATCCATAGAGAGACCTCGACTCGACTATGGTAGATTCACATCAACCGTGCAGTTGACGTCTAGGCCAGTCCCTTTCGACACTCCTGATTGGCTGTTGATAAGCCAATCACAGGGATGGAAACTCAGTCATTTGATGTCTAGGCCAGTCACTTTCGACGCTCCTGATTGACTATTGATAAGCCAGTCACAGGGCTGGAAACTCTCCTCAATCTCTCTCTCGAGAGTTCACATAGGCAGGACGTATGTTCCACCTCTCCTGAAAGACGTATACCTCAGGAGAGATGGAACATACATCCTGCATATGTAAACTCTCTCGAGAGACTGAGAGCTTCCAGCCCTGCGATTGGCTCATCAACATCCAATCAGGAGTGTCGTAAAGGACTGGCCTAAACATTAAATGCACGGTTGATGTGAATCTACTATAGTATTACACCATATGGAATAATGACAGAACGGAGTAGAATATGAAATTTTAGGCCAAAAGGCCAGGGCTGGGACGTAAGAGGTCATTCAGCACTGATTGGACAAGAGGATAAAAACAGTTTTAAACGGACCAACACGAGAAAAACCACGCATTTGAACTACGAAACAATAGTTAGGAGAGGGTGGAAAGTAGGATGGAAGAAAGAGAATATGAACGGAGGTTTAGTAAAAGGAATGAAAAGGACTGTAAAGTACCTCAAGTAACGCCTACAGTGCACCGTGTGAGATGCATTGATAGCACTTTAACCATCTAAGGGGGGGGTGTCTCTTCAACGTCTTTTTTTTTTTTTTTTTTTTTTTTAAATAAAAGAACTATCTTGGTATCATTGCATTTGTAAACAGCAGAATCAATTACACATCGGAAATTGACGTTGGGTTATATTTGGCTTTTAAAATATGATAGGCAAAAGACCATGGCAGAAAAGTTACAGTGGTAAGCGTTCTCTCTCTCTCTCTCTCTTTCAAAAACAAAGATAAACAATTATAAAACTGCTTACCAATATATATCTGTATTTTTTGGGCAGTAACCCTACTCACTCTCTCTCTCTCTCTCTCTCTCTCTCTCTCTCTCTCTCTCTCTCTCTCTCTCTCCTAATCTGAGTGCCATCGACCATCCAAAAAGTTTCTCGTATCTTACAAGTGAGCTCATGATGCCCCACGCGACAGAAACTTTCGCTAATCATGCTCTATGTTCCGTAAGGGAAAACGCCTTTGGCCAATCAGTCAGCTGCAGCAGCAAAGCACGGAGAGCAAAAGCACGAGAATATCCACAGTGCTTGCGTGTCCAGATTTGATGTGCTTGATTCGACAGTTCAAAATGAATGTCATATATTTTTTTAAATCTTTTTCAAATGCCATTTTTTCTGTTTAGGTTTCAAATCTCTCTCGATTGTTTAAATTAGTCCTCGAACGCCCGATGTCGATCCTCAGTTGTTTTTCTTAGAGCCCTCCTCCTCCTCCTCCTCCTCCTCCTCCTCCTCCTTCCTCCTCCTCCTCCTCTCTCAATTTAAAACGAAACAAAGATAATTGTAAAACTAGTTTAAATGCTGGTATTTGTATTTCATCTGACAGTAACGTCTCTCTCTCTCTCTCTCTCTCTCTCTCTCCTCTTGCTGTCTCCCTGAGAGCTACACTCGAGTGTCAGCTGTTGCTGTTTTCGAAAGCAGTGAAGGCTGCCAGTCGGCCTTGCTCCGTGATATTACGACTCGGTTAATATTTTCTCGTAAAATGTTTCAAAAGAAATATTTTCACTGATGTTTTATCTACGTCATACACTTTTCTAATAAAGGAACAACAATGGAAGAGAGAGAGATAGTGAAGATTGGAAATGCGCACAAAAGGTAAGGGATAAGAGAAGTAGAAGAACACATGTTAATTTAAAAAGATTGGAAAAACTGAAGGACAATGATAAAATAAATGGGTTTTAATAGAAAGAAATCTAAATAAAATTAGAGCTACAGTAAGACTGATTAAACGTCATACAAAAGAAAGAAGAGGTAGAAGTAAGCTTAGAAAAAAAGAAAGAAATGAGGGAAAAGTGTACAGAATAAAAGGAAGCAGCAGAATATGGATAAGATGAAACACAAAGAATTCGAGGTCAGAGATTGATGGACAAAACAAGAAGGAAAGGAGAGCAAGAATAGGGATGAGGAAGAAAGAATGTGTTGAGGAAATGAGAAATGAGGAAGAAATCTTCCACAAAGAAAGAAAATTGAGGAGAAGACGGAAGGAAGAAGATCGAACCATGGAATGAAGCGTAAAAAAAAAAAAAAAAAAAAAAAAAAAAAAAAAAAAAAAAACTCAAATTCTGCAGAAAAATAATTCACAATTTAAAGTCAAAGGAGAAAGAAAAAAAAAGAGAGGAAGAAGAGAAGAAGAAGAAGAAGAAGAAGAAGAAGAAGAAGAAGAAAAGAAAACACGGGAAGAAGAATGTTAATCTTTTATTCAAAGGCAGAAGGTGGAATTAGATTCAGTGAAAGAAGCACAATTTCACACATTTAAATTCATAGCTTCTCCGGGGCCGCTCCTTTGATGTACCGAACCGTTCCCTCATCCCCCCCTCTCTCTCTCTCTCCCCCTCCCCCTTCCCTCACCCTTCTTCTCCCTTCTATCAGTCACTTGGATCTCCCAGGCTCGGTTTCATTTGGTCTCCGCCATTTTCACTCACTTTCGGATGCCTACGAGAACGGAGATCAAGAAGAAGAAGAAGAAGAGGAAGAAGAGGAAGAAGGAAGAAGAAAGAAAGAAAGAGAGAAAGAATGAACTCGGGAGGCCTGGTTTAAATAGGCAGATGATGTTGTTTGAAGATGTCTCTCAGAACAGGAGTAATGTTCTTGGCCTCGCTGGATGCAAATGAAGTCTGCCATCCGTCGTAATGTGATGATTACATTTCAAGTGTTGGAACAACTTTGTGACGTCGCTGCTCGACGAATTTCACACACACACACACACACGACACAGACACAGATACACAGATACACACACACACACATACACATACACAGCCTCTGCTCTGATGCTGCTCTGTCCCGATTGTTCTCTGCTACGAAAGACGTCATTTGCTTCCCCTTACCCGCCATACCTCCTCCTCCTCCTCCTCCTACACTTCCTCCCCAATCACCCACCTAACCCTCCCCCCACAATCTTCCCCTCCCATTCCCACTAACGACTGTTTAATCCTTTGCCTCCTTTCTACAAACTACTTGTACTTGCGAACTCCCAAAGAGAATTGCTTGAACGTGGGTGGACGAGCCAAGGCCACAACCAACCACGCCCCCCATATCCCTTCATCCAACTCCAACCCCCCCCATCACAAATTCCCCCTCCCCCTCCCCTCCCTAGTGACCCGTATAATCTTCCCTGGTCCCCCATTCCGATGATAATTCCCCCCCAGCCCCAAATTTCCAATCTTCCTTGAAATGCCACCAAGCTAGCTATGTGTATGTGTGTGTGTGTGTGTGTGTGTGTGTGTTGCTTCCTCCGTCAGTAGCACCGTAATGATAGGAGAGGAAAATCGCCCATAGGAATGGAAAATGATTTATCAGCCTGCACAATGCAAGGGAGAAGGGGCAAACTGTATCGAGAGAGAGAGAGAGAGAGAGAGAGAGAGAGAGAGAGAGGAGAGAGAGAGAGCACCAACTACGATGCTTGTGCCGAAATAAAGTGTCGGTAGTTATTTTCAAATCAGAATTCTTAAATGACCAATTAGCATCATCAAGAACGGAGTCCGCTCCTTGTTTAACGCTAGTGTACAGAGAGAGAGAGAGAGAGAGAGAGAGAGAGAGAGAGAGAGAGAGACGCTTACTCTTGTTGATTTAATCTCCGGTTTTCGAGTCGGAGCGACACTGATTTTCATATTAACGAACAGACAGCGTAATTTGTTTCAATTCTGTGATCCGACGAAGAAGAACTGTTGGAATCGAGCAACTGGGAGAGAAGACTGTCAATAGGAGACCATTCATTCGACGTCCAATTATGTTTGTTACCCCATGAATTATTTCCCCAGTTTTATTATCTACACTAATTTAAAAAAAATTTTTAGAAATAATTATAAGTAATTTAGAAATAATTCTTTATCTTATATCCGAAACTAATAAAACTATGAATGCATGTATTTATGTTCACATCCACCACACACACACACACATGTATAAGTGTATTTGCACACACGCAAAATTATAATTCTAAATGGTCCGGCAAAAC
This sequence comes from Macrobrachium nipponense, assembly GCF_015104395.2. Taxonomy (NCBI): domain Eukaryota; kingdom Metazoa; phylum Arthropoda; class Malacostraca; order Decapoda; family Palaemonidae; genus Macrobrachium; species Macrobrachium nipponense. The sequence goes on from NC_061106.1 coordinate 44,629,622, forward strand.
ATTTTTTTATTAATAAGATGTATGAACATGGGCCTATGAATATAAATATATGAATATATATATATATATATATATATATATATATATATATATATATATATATATATGTATATATATATATATATATATATATATATATATATATATATAATATATATAAATATATATTATATATATATATATATATATATATCTATATATATATATATATATATATATATATATATATGTGTGTGTGTGTGTGTGTGTGTGTGTGTGTAGACAAGTTTCATATTCTTAACTCATTTAAAATATTTCCATTATAAAATTCAAGAATATGAGCTTTACGTAAATTCTGAAAATGAATAAAGATATGTAGCAGTATGTATACACATACTATATTAGTTTAGTAATTAATGAGTGTATCCTGGGGACCTTTTTATTATCTTCTAATCCCTTATCAGAATTGAACAAAGATCCACTTCCCTTCTGAACACAAGGGGGAGGAGGGGAGGTCTAGGAGAGATAGAGAGAGGGGGAAGGCGAAGGCTAAAGAAGGTGGTGGTGGTGGTGGTGGTTTAGTGAAGGAGGAAGAAGAAGAAGAGGAGGAGGAGGAGGAGGAGGAGGTAGAAGGAAGGAAAGAAAATAATAAAGGAGGGCTAAACCCTTAAAAGGAAGCCATATTTCCCGGCGATGTAACCGGTCTCCTGTGATGTTACTATTTACCCGGAAGTTCGTCCGGATAGAGGAAGGCAAAGGAAAGCGGGGCCGGGGGAGGGAGGGGGAGGGGGAGGTGGAGGGGGAGGGGGGGGTTAGGCCATAATAATTCCCCGAAATAATTTCATGTGCGCCCTCCTCCGACCTATATAATGGTGCCACGATTCGAATAACAATGTAATTGCTGCTGTATTGCTACTTGCTACAGTTGCTTTTCTTACTGCTGTATAACAGATAGCCTGGTAGGATTGTGTCTCCAAACATGGATGAAGGTAGTTTAGATAAACACACACACTTGAAGGTAGTTCAGAAACGTACACACACACACACACACACAAAATATATAGTATATATACATATATTTATATATACTTATTTTTACTTAAAATTTCCGGTAACAGTATAGTGACACACCATATATACATAATCAAGTCATTGCAGGTATGCAACGAGTTCCTTGCACAGCGCACCCCCAACCCCAAAATACCCTTCCCCCCCCCCCCCCCCCACACAAAAAAAGGAGCAATCTCAGATAATGAACGAATTGCATGGCGCAAAACCGTATTTTCCTTTCAGTTAATGAGCATTCCTAAACGACACAGAGCACGCCATTAACGGAATCAGTTTATCTCGACGTAATTAACTTGATCTGGATGTCTAGGCTGATGATGGAGTGTAATTCAGACGTTATTAGACGTCATTACGGTTATTTCCCGTTCGTTTTTTGACGCGAAGAAGGTCGGTCGGTCACAGCTGGGTAATTTCCACATCTACCTTCGCGAAACGATTGGGAGGAATTTTCTTCATTAGGACCATTTGGCCTCTAACGCATCGATTCATCTTCATTCATGGTAGACATTCGTGATTATCGGGTAATTATGAGTTTTGCCTCAAAGGACTGTTTATATAAATATGCATTAAGGAATATTATCTCAACCTTTCGTTCTTCTTCTTCAACTGCTTGGAGAGAGAGAGAGAGAGAGAGAGAGAGAGAGAGAGAGAGAGAGAGAGAGGTCAACCTGTTTTTAACTATGATTTTTAGTATACTCGCCCAATCCCATCCTTACTCGCCAGTGACTCGAACCTGGGGCTATTTGGTTTCGAGTTGAAAGTGGTACATGTATACCTACTGAGAGGATGATTTAAATCCACGTATTTGCAAGGTCCGTGGTTCGCGCCCGTTCTATACCGCCACTAGTTGACTCAGCAGTGGATGGGTGCCACCGAAATCCAGAGTGTCTCTCTCTCTCTCTCTCTCTCTCTCTCTCTATTATATATATATATATATATATATATATATATATATATATATATATATATATATATATATATATATATACACACGCCAACAGGAGAGCAAATTTAACAATATGAACTTGGAATATGTGAGATGACACTAGTATGGTGTCATTTAAACCGAATAAGACGAAATATTCCTTAACACTGAAAAATTCAACATCATTTATAACGTTTTTCAAGTATACGTGTGTACTTATCGACGTGTAAAACACCTATGTGCAAACGGGTGTGATTCAGGAAAGGTGTATGGCAAAATTAAGCATGTGTAAGACTTTGAAACCAAAGAATTACTCTTTCGAAATGTCATTATTTTTTGCACTTGGAAGAAATAGCTGACATGAGAACGAGAGACGATTGAAATATCTTTTATTCATCTATACAGAACGTCCTTATTTTTTTGCTTATAAACCTTACGTCTGCTGTAGGGCGAGTGTATTATTCATTAGAGAAAATGTAATCAGAATTATTCGTTCCGAGCGGACAGGAGACATTTAGGATGCCAACGAAATGGGAATACCGCTATCATGATGGCGCAAGAAAGTAACGACGCCAAATGATATGGACTCATCGCATTATCATCTGTGGGAGAAGGAGGAGGGAGGGATGAGGGAGACAGACCGTATACTACAACCGTGACGTCACAGCCCCATTCATAAATCGCGACACAAACTCGTTAAGACATTTAAATAGAGAATCCTTAGCAGGACGAATCTCTGGGCGGGATAGGCTCAAAACGGCGCTCGTATTCCAACTCCCAACGACCGTCTCACAATGCACCAGCCGAGACAGTGGAGCAAAACACGTCACAGCCGGAGGAAGGGGGGGGGGGGGGGACCCCGCTTTCATCGCAATCATTTGCAGCATTGTTGCAGCGTCGAGATACGCCTCAGATGTCTTTCTAGAGAGCATCCGCCGACATTAGAGAGAGTGCGATGGAGATCATCAAGAGAGAGAGAGAGAGAGAAGCCAGGCCCCTTCTGATATACGGTAATTCCTACGCCATCATCTTCTCGTCTGCACTTAAACTGAAGGCATGGCCAAATTGGGCGCAACAGCCTATTTAATGAAATGGATGGAGGACCACCACATGCATCCCCTACTATCAGCCCCCTACCTCTCTCCTCCTCCTCCACCCCCAAACCCCTCGCCAACTCCAACCGCCCCTCCCCTCCCCCTTTTCCTTGGCGGGTAAGGCGCTTCTCAGGAAGGAGTAATGCTTCTCCAAAGTCTGACTAAAAGGAAAAGGGGATTATGAGAGAGAGAGAGAGAGAGAGAGAGAGAGAGAGAGAGAGAGAGAAAACCAATTTGTGAATCAAGGGTTTTAAAGGATTAGATGATTAGATTATTCATTGCCTTCTGACGTATACTACCGACGTCTTTCCCCGACATCTACAATGAAGCATCACTCAGATTTGCCAATAAGGAAAATACGTTTCGTGTTACAATTTTGTTGTATTTTCATGACCTTTCTTTGTCCACACCACTCAGCCCTCATGCATATTTTGGGTTGTTTTAATGAACAGACAGTGCTATAATGAGAGAACAATATGAGAGAATAATATGAGAGAATAATATGACCTATGAAACTTCATCAGCTTCCTGAAGGATGCAGTACACTCGCGCACTGAGAGAGAGAGAGAGAGAGAGAGAGAGAGAGAGAGAGAGAGAGAGAGAGAGAGAGAGACAAAATGAATTCCCCAAAATCCTAACATTTCTTCGTTAAATAATCATTTAACACTCACGGACAACGAACCGAGGAAGTTATACCAAACGGCAAAAGAAGTTTGTTAACATAAAAGACCTTAATATAAAAAAAAAGATGATCAGAGACAGAGAAGAGAAGCACAACTGCAACATAGCATAACTGTCACTGTCATATTTTCAGCCAGACAACTGGTTTTGTTGGAAGCTTGAATAATAATAATAATAATAATAATAATAATAATAATAATAATAATAATAATAATAATAATAATAAAAATAATGTGGCGCCGTGGAGGAGTGGGTTAGGTCGTCAATGGACTTAAGTCAAGTTAAGCAACATTGGGGCTGGTCAGTCGTTGGATGGGTGACCGCTCTCCTCGGCGTTGATTCCTTGGGAAAGGATCTTTACCATAATTTCCTCAGTCTACTCAGCTGTAATTGAGTACCTATCCCTGATGGGGTAGGGTCCAGCTATGGGTTAAATAGCAAAACTCAGCAATGATGGAAAGAAATGAAGGAATAAACGACAACGACGTAAATGGAACCTCTGGCAACAGAGGAGCTTCGTCCGGCAACCAGGTATTCAACCCAATTGAAGGGGAAGACGGTCAGGTACTTGGAGGTCGTCATCCAGCAACTGATCACCACAACGACAATAATCAACAGCCTGAGATTGGAGCTGCAGAAGCAAACCAGAGGAAGAAATGGACAAGAGAAGAAAATAAGGAAATATGGAGATGCTACATCAGAAGCAACCCGACGGAGAGAGGATATAGAAGAAGATTGGCCAACATCTGGAATGAGAGGAATAACACCCCCCAAACAGAGCAGAGGCTGGCAGACCAAGTAAGGAACATAAAGAAAAAGAACTGGCTCTCCCCAACAGAAAGAGAAGAACTGGAAAGGGAAATGTCACACGACAACGAATTATACGAAGACGAACTGGGAGACGATGCCACAGAAGACGACAGGGAGGATGAGGTATCAAACAACGACACACGAAGAAACACCGACGAAGTAACAGAGAGGACGGAATGGGTAGAAAAGATTAGACAATGGATGGAGCCAGATACAGAGAGAACAAAGATCCCCTCCATGAAAGCCTCACACACCAAGAAATTAAGGGAGAAAACAAGTGAGGTCAATGAAATAATGGGCATAATACACACCATCAGTATCACAGAAACAAATAACTTGACATATGCAGGAGCAAGATTAGTAGCAGAACTGATGGGGATTCGAACACCAACACCAGCACAACAACCACCCACAGAAACCAAAAACAGCAACCTCCTTGAAAAGGCGCCTGGAAAAGCAAATCATGGTGATGAGATCTGACTTGAGTAAACTGAAAGAGATGGCAGAAAAAAGGCTAAGAAGCAAGAAACAAGGGAGGAACTCAACGAGAAAAAATACAAAGTACAAGATAGGGGGTACAACACAATAGAAGATGTAAAACAGAGGCTTAAGGCCAAAGCACATAAGATCCAACGGTACACGAACAGGAGTAAGGGATACCAACAGAACAAACTATTCGGAACCAACCAGAAAAGACTATACAGCCAACTAAAAGGGGAAGACAACCACCCAGAAATTCCTGAAGCAGAACCAAGTAAGAGACTCTGGGAAAACATATGGAGCAATCCGGTATCACACAACAAACATGCAACATGGCTCCAGGAAGTCAAGGAAGAAGAAACAGGGAGAATAAAACAAAGATTCACAGAGATCACGACAGACGCAGTCAGACACCAACTAAAGAAAATGCCAAACTGGAAAGCCCCAGGTCCCGATGAAGTCCAAGGATACTGGCTCAAAAACTTCAAGGCCCTACACCCACGAATAGCAGAACAACTCCAGCATTGTATCTCAAATCACCAAGCACCAAAATGGATGACCACAGGAAGAACATGCTTAGTACAAAATCCAAGAGTAAGGGAAATATAGCCAGTAACTACAGGCCTATCACCTGCCTACCAATAATGTGGAAGTTACTAACAGGTATCATCAGTGAAAGGCTATACAACTACCTAGAGGAGACAAACACCATCCCCCACCAACAGAAAGGCTGCAGAAGGAAGTGTAGGGGCACAAAAGACCAGCTCCTGATAGACAAAATGGTAATGAAGAACTAAGCATGGCATGGATAGACTATAAGAAAGCCTTCGACATGATACCACATACATGGCTAATAGAATGCCTGAAAATATATGGGGCAGAGGAAAACACCATCATCTTCCTCAAAATACAATGGCGCAACTGGAATACAATACTTACAAGCTCTGGAATAAGACTAGCAGAGGTTAATATCAGGAGAGGGATCTTCCAGGGCGACTCACTGTCCCCACTACTCTTCGTAGTAGCCATGATTCCCATGACAAAAGTACTACAGAAGATGGATGCCGGGTACCAACTCAAGAAAAGAGGCAACAGAATCAACCATCTGATGTTCATGGACGACATCAAGCTGTATGGTAAGAGCATCAAGGAAATAGACACCCTAATCCAGACTGTAAGGATTGTATCTGGGGACATCAGGATGGAGTTTGGAATAGAAAAATGCGCCTTAGTCAACATACAAAAGGGCAAAGTAACGAGAACTGAAGGGATAAAGCTACCAGATGGGAGCAACATCAAACACATAGATGAGATGGGATACAAATACCTGGGAATAATGGAAGGAGGGGATATAAAACACCAAGAGATGAAGGACACGATCAGGAAAGGAAAGAATATATGCAGAGACTCAAGGCGATACTCAAGTCAAAACTCAATGCCGGAAATATGATAAAAGCCATAACACATGGGCAGTGCCAGTAATCAGATACAGCGCAGGAATAGTCGAATGGACGAAGGCAGAACTCCGCAGCTAAGATCAAAAAGAAAAACCAGGAAACATATGACAATACACAAAGCACTACACCCAAGAGCAAATACGGACAGACTATACATAACACGAAAGAAAGGAGGGAGAGGACTACTAAGTATAGAGGACTGCGTCAACATCGAAAACAGAGCACTGGGGCAATATCTGAAAACCAGTGAAGACGAGTGGCTAAAGAGTGCATGGAAGAAGGACTAATAAAAGTAGACGAAGACCCAGAAATATACAGAGACAGGAGAATGACAGACAGAACAGAGGACTGGCACAATAAACCAATGCACGGACAATACATGAGACAGACTAAAGAACTAGCCAGCGATGACACATGACAATGGCTACAGAGGGGAGAGCTAAAGAAGGAAACTGAAGGAATGATAACAGCGGCACAAGATCAGGCCCTACGAACCAGATATGTTCAAAGAACGATAGACGGAAATAACATCTCTCCCATATGTAGGAAGTGCAATACAAAAAATGAAACCATAAACCACATAGCAAGCGAATGCCCGGCACTTGCACAGAACCAGTACAAAAAGAGGCATGATTCAGTGGCAAAAGCCCTCCACTGGAGCCTGTGCAAGAAACATCAGCTACCTTGCAGTAATAAGTGGTACGAGCACCAACCTGAGGGAGTGATAGAAAACGATCACGCAAAGATCCTCTGGGACTATGGTATCAGGACGGATAGGGTGATACGTGCAAACAGACCAGACGTGACGTTGATTGACAAAGTCAAGAAGAAAGTATCACTCATTGATATCGCAATACCATGGGACACCAGAGTTGAAGAGAAAGAGAGGGGAAAAATGGATAAGTATCAAGATCTGAAAATAGAAATAAGAAGGATATGGGATATGCCAGTGGAAATCGTACCCATAATCATAGGAGCACTAGGCACGATCCCAAGATCCCTGAAAAGGAATCTAGAAAAACTAGAGGCCGAAGTAGCTCCAGGACTCATGCAGAAGAGTGTGATCCTAGAAACGGCACACATATAAGGAGAGTGGAGGCTCCTAAGGAGGCAGGATGCAACCCGGAACCCCACACTATAAATACCACCCAGTCGAATTGGAGGACTGTGATAGAGCAAAAAAAAAAAAAAAAATAAATAAATAAATAATAATAATAATAACAATGGAGAAACAAATCCACAGATATGTAAATGTACATATATTTCAATTTATAAACAGCAAAGAAGATAGCTTTCGGGAATATGTTCGGTTTCCCTTATCAATTGATAAGATTGATAAGGGGAACCGAACAGATTCCCGAAAGCTATCTTCTTTGCTGTTTTTAAATTGAAATATGTGTACATTTACATACCTGTGGATTTGTTTCTACATTTGAAGACTCGTGCTACTATGAGGATTTTTTAAATAGTAATAATAATAATAATAATAATAATAATAATAATAATAATAATAATAATAATAATAGTAAACTTTTGGTCAGTCAACAATGTCATAAGCAATCACTAACCACCAAAACATGACCTTGGCGTTTTAAGTTAAGTGATTGGTGATAAACATTTCGCATATATAAACATTACTGAACTAACCGTCCACGTTACTAGGCTTTCCTACTGGCTATTTTGAGCATGAGGAAACGTATTCTTCTGTAAAAAATCAGAAAAACAGTTTCTTCAGCATCAAAATGAAAGGACACTAACAACTTAGATTTTGGCTCGGCTAAGCACAACTCAGTATTCGGCAAAGATTGTTTCTTTTAAGCCTTATCTTATCAAAAAGAAGAAAAATAAAGCTCAAATTTAAGAAGACGTAAAGAAACGACCTCTAATACACTTACAAAGACTGGTCTACTGTTTACTTAAATAAACTTTTTAATGATAAGAGTCGGACCACAAAGGCCTCTGTAACCTAATCTAAATGATAATTCTCTCTCACTTCTTAACCAGACTCCCCCCAGTTATGTCATTCTAATCAGCTTCTATTCAAGAGCTCCTAATCATAACCTAGCTACCAGATTGAGGCTCGTAACTTTATTGTTGCCCTTACCATTTCAGGAGGCATCTAAACAAAGAAGGGTATTCATAACTTGGTAAGGACGATGTCAACCAAATTGGGAAACGTATTTGGAAGCTAAAGTAGAAGTAGACTTCACAGCTTGGTTGCCAGTAACATGAGTTCTTGCTAACATATACAAAAAAATTGAAATGCATTTCACAATAGTCACCACGTTTCTTAAACTGCCTGGTAAATTATCTCAAAGAAAACTGCTTTTCAAACTTGAAAGCGTTTGGTCACCCAAATTTCACCCTGGCAACCGAACGACTAAAAAGCATTTTTTCTGCTCGTAAAGCAACTGCCAATATTGGAATTTTAAAGTATAATATAACAATTGCAGTCCCCAAAGACAAGGACTCTTAGGACACAAAAACAATTGGACAGGAACTGTTAAGAATCATTAAGACTCAAACCAATCAATAATATTCTCCATTGTATGAAAGCCACGCCATATTAGAATTTAGAATTTGATTCACGAAAGTAATACATCACCATTAAAACTGAAGACGCGTTAGAATTTAGAATTTGATTCACGAAAGTAATACCTCACCATTAAAACTGAAAACGCATTAGAATTTAGAATTTGATTCACGAAAGTAATACATCACCATTAAAACTGAAAACGCATTAGAATTTAGAATTTGATTCACGAAAGTAATACCTCACTATTAAAACTGGAAACGCGTTAGAATTTAGAATTTGATTCACGAAAGTAATACCTCACCATTAAAACTGGAAACGCATTTTAAAGTAAGTTTCCCCGCAGTTCCCTTCCATCAACTCCAGAATAAAGAAGAAGTTCCTTCAAATGTTTTCGTACCTTAATAATACCCAGTCTTTGTCAGTTTCCCAAATTGGGAGTAGCAGACACAGTTGGGGTTCACTCGACACATCTGCATTGTTCTAGGGGATTACGCCAAGCGAATATTATCCCGTTTTACAAAACCGCAGTTAAACTCTCTCTCTCTCTCTCTCTCTCCCCTACCCTCTATCTCTCTCTGTTTGTCTGTTGCAGATTCACTTATCATTTCATTAGATTACCAAAATGCTGCAAAGATGATTTTGCAAATATTTCTATATTTTAAATGAGGTATATATTAAATGTAAACATGACTGCGATACACCCAACTTAAAAAAACAATTTTTAAAAAGAGATATCTAGTCACTCTATATTTCATGTTTTGTTTATATTCATGTCCCTGTAAAATTATTGCTTTTGTTTTGCATTCACATGATACATTTAACTATTATCTATCTATCTGTCTGTTTGTCTAACTGTCTGACTGTCTGTAAGTCTGTCTGTCTATCTAGCTTTTTTTTTCTTTTTCTAAAGTGTTCCCACACGCACATTCCCTCCTGTTGGTATTTTTATCTCACTTCAAAATCATCCCTTTCTATTCTTTCTCCCCCTCCTTTCCCTCTCTCTCTCTCTCCCTCCCTCCCTCCCTCTTTTACCCTCCTTGGCCATCCCTTTCGTGTGACAGATATGAACATAGCACAGAAGGCTGTTTGTTTGTTTGCTTGTTTGTTTGTTTGTTTACCGTGAGTAGAGGAGAGGGTCTGGTTTCGGGAGGGGTCCCCCCGCCCCCCCTGGTTGTTTGTGGGACGTGGCGTGCGCCCCCTCTGATGGAATTTTAATTCTGCCTTTTACGTTCAATTGGCCGTGACGCTGGTTGACGGTGAGAGAGAGAGAGAGAGAGAGAGAGAGAGAGAGATAAATGAAGATGGAAAGATAGACAGACATATTGAAAATAGGTTAAAAGAGGGGAGGGATGCAATAAATGCGAGGGACGAAAAACAACGAAATCGTGCGTACAAAGAAATGAGAGAGAGAGAGAGAGAGAGAGAGAACCCAAACTGGAGCAGAGAGATGAGAGAGAGAGAGAGAGAGAGAGAATGTAAAAAATGGGAAAAGATTAGAAACTAAACACAAAAACAAACGTAAAAGAGAGAAGAGAGGAGAGAGAGAGCGAGAGAGAGAGAAGAGAGAGAGAGGTAAAAAATGGGACATGATTAAACTAAACACGACAAAACGAGAGAGAGAGAGAGGAGAGAGAGAGAGAGAGAGAGAGATGTAAAAAATGGGAAAATGGTTATAACTAAACACAAAAAAACGTAAAAAAAAAAGAGAGAGAGCGAGAGAGGAGGTAAAAATGGGAAAATGATTAAACTAAACACAAAAAACAGTAAAAGAGAGGAGGAGAGAGAGAGAGAGAGAGAGAGAGAGAGAGAGAGAGTAAAAAATGGGAAAATGATTAGAACTAAACACGACAAAACTTGAAAAGAGAGAGAGAGAGAGAGAGAGAGAGAGAGAGAGAGAGAGAGAGAGAGGAAAAAAGTGAGAAAATGATTAGAAATTAAAAACAACAAAACTTGCAAGAGAGAGAGAGAGAGAGAGGAGAGAGAGAGAGAGAATGAAAAAAAATTGTGGGAAAATGACTAAAAACTAAACACAAAAAACTTAAAGCGAGAGAGAGAGGGGGAAGAAGGGGGAGGGGGAGGAGAGAGCCAGATTGAGGGGAGAAGGAGAGAGGGGGGGGGGGAGAGGAGGGGAGATGAGAGAGAGAAAAGAAGAGCGACTTTGTAAGGAAAAAAGAAAAGTATTTGATGGACAGAATTAAGTGCTGATCATAAATATGAGTGCAACATTGCAATATGCTGCAAATCACTTGCAACAGTATGGGAATATGCGGAAAAAGGTTAGAATCTAACTAGAAAAAGGTAAAGTAATATATGAATTAAAACAGATACTACACTTTAGAACTGCTCTGCGCTTCAAATAATACAAGTAATGCATAGGATACTTTCTCTATGTTCAAGGATCTTTCTTGAATGTCTGATAATGAAGACAGTATGTCATATCACTTCAATCATTCTCTCCACCATTATGATCTTGAGACTGAAGTATACTATTGTAGATTCACATCAACCGTGCATCTGATGTCTAGGCCAATCTTTTACGACGCTCCTGATTGGCTGTTGATGAGCCAATCACAGGGCTGGAAACTCTCAATCTATCGAGAGAGTTCACATAGGCAGGATGAATATTCCACCTTTCTTGAGAGATACTCCTGTAATTGGCATATCAACAGCCAATCAGGAGCGTCGTAAGGGACTGGCCTAGACATCAGATGCACGGTTGATGTGAATCTACTATACCTGTTATGGATGATGAACACATCGTTTCTATCCAGCCGTCTTGATAGCTAACATCCATAGTATTTGAGTTCTTGCTGAATTTCATTCCTCACTTTTGCCTCTACTGATACAGTTGAAAGCATTAGGACTGTGAAGTCTTATTCGTGAAGGGGTAGACTGCCCTCTTCATTGTATACAAGCCTTCTGACTATTAGAATTAATAATTACAAGAAGCAGAAGAATACGAATCGAAGGTACCGGTTTTGTTAAGGATTCTACAATTTTGAAAACTCCAAAATATTGAGGCTTCGTTAGAACTTCCAAATAGGAACAAGGACCAAAACACTATATTATATCTGTTAAGATTTTAAGTGCCTGAGCGCAACAGCTGTGGCAAATATAATTCTCTCTCTCTCTTTCTCTCTCTCTCTCTCTCGTTCGTGTTTTTTTTTTTTACTCTCACCTTATAATTCTCTCTCCCTTTCTCTTGGTTTTACTTATTGTTTTCTCTCTTTCACTTCTTATAATTCTCTCTCTCTCTCTCTCTCTCTCTCTGTCGTTCGCGTTTCTTTTTCTTTTTTATCACTTTCACATACTCTAATTCTCTCTGCCTTTCCCTTGTTTTTGTGTATTGTTTTCTCTTTTTCACTTCATATAATTCTCTCTCTCTCTCTCTCTCTCTCTCGTGTTCGTGTTTTTTTAATTCTCTCTGCCTTTCTCTTGTTTTTGTGTATTGTTTTGTCTTTTTCACTTCTTATAATCTCTCTCTCTCTCTCTCTCTCTCTCTCTCTCTCTCTCTCTTTCTGCGCGAAGGAAAGGAATTCTTTCATTTCTCCATCCCCCCTCCCCCCCAGAAGCTTACCACTTCCCTTTGAATGGTCGAGATTGAAGTTATGGTGAAACTATTCCTTATTTTGTCGGCAGTTCAGCTCGCTCGAGCTAACAATGGCTTCAATTATTCTGCGTCTCTCACAGGACGTAGATCTTTTCGTCGCCTTCCTGAAAAAATTCGACCGTAATTTTTATTTTTTTTTTCTCTCTCTCTCTCTCTTTCCTTTATTTTGTGGGCGCTGGTACTGTTTGTCTTCGGGGGAAAATTCCCTACTGAATCGAATTTCGTTTCAAGTGAGTCTTGACGTTTATGAGGATTCGAAGACTCTCTCTCTCTCTCTCTCTGTCTCTCTTTATCTATATATATATATATATATATATATATATATATATATATATATAAAATATAGAGAGAGAGAGAGAGAGAGAGAGAGAGAGAGAGAGAGAGAAGAAAACGATACTAACAAGAAAAAGAAACGGAGAGAGAAATATAAGGCAAGTGAAAAAGTACAAATAACAAAAAAACACGAGAGAGAGAGAGAGAGAGAGAGAGAGAGGAGAGAGAGAGAGAGAGAGAGAATCTAGCGTGTAAGAGATATATAGATCTCCTTCCAGTTGGTTATGACCTCTTTTAAACATAGAGGATAATCTAGATTGAATTTCCCCTGTTTGTGTTGTCTAGTTTCACGTGAGGTCCTTTAACGCTTTGGGGAAGGAGGAAGGGGAGGAGGGGAGGAGAGGAGGTAGGGATAGGAGAAGGTGAGTGGGGGGGAGGGAAGCATCTCCCCAACCCTCCAGGATGAAGCCTATACTATTATCTTCTTTTTGTCGTTTCAGATCCTTTTGTACTCACGTCCTTCTTTCTTTCCCTTTTTTTATTTATTTTGTACAGGATCACGCAACGTGGAAAAGAAAACAGAATAAAAAGTTGAAATGATTTTAAAATCGGTTCTAAAAGAATGTGAAGACTTTTGGTTAGCTCATTTTGTTCCCATTTTTATTTCTTTCATTTTTTAAATCGTGAAACGAACTACTGGTAATGTGACTAAATGAGGAGAATTAATTCCCTTTATGAGGTTATCCTTCGGAAAATTGTTCAAATTTTGAAACACGACTCGAAAAATTGTGTGTGTGTGTGAGACAGAGACAGAGAGAGAGAGAGAGAGAATTTTAAAAACGTGCTAATTTATGTCCGCTTTGTTTACGCTCTTGTTTGCATTAATATTGAAAGCGTCAATGACAACATTTTAGAAAACCCGGGTCTCGCAGCCAGCGGAATAATTAAACGCCAATTTGCTGTACGGAAATATATTTACATACAAAATAACCTTTCGGCTTTTGCCCTTGTTTACCAGCGTCACCTAAATGATTCCAAAATCTTTTTGTCTTTTACTTGATTGAGTATGTGAAGTACAGAAATAAATCTAAATGAATTATTTCAACTTCACAGAAATAAATCTCAAGCAATTATTTTTTTAACTTCGCAGAAATAAATCTAAACCAATTATTTTAACTTCGCAGAAATAAATCTAAAGCAATTATTTTAACTTCACAGAAATAAATCTAAAGGAATTATTTTTTTAACTTGGCAGAAATAAATCTAATTCTAGAGCAATTATTTTAACTTCACAGAATAAATCTAAAGCAATTATTTTAACTTGGCAGAAATAAATCTAAAGCAATTATTTTAACTTCACAGATATAAATCTAAAGCAATTATTTTAACTTCGCAAAAATAAATCTAAAGCAATTATTTTAACTTCACAGATATAAATCTAAAGCAAATACTTTAACTTCGCAAAAATAAATCTAAAGGAATTATTTTAACTGTGCAGAAATAAATCTCAAACAATTATTTAACTTCACAGAAATAAATCTAAAGGAATTATTTTAACTTCGAAGAAAAAAATCTAAAGCAATTATTTTAACTTCGCAAAAATAAATCTAAAGGAATTATTTTAACTTCACAGATATAAATCTAAAGCAAATATTTTAACTTCGCAGAAATAAATCCAGAGCAATTATTTTAACTTCGCATAAATAAATCCAGAGCAATTATTTTAACTTCACAGATATAAATCTAAAGTAATTATTTTAACTTCGCAGAAATAAATCCAGAGCAATTATTTTAACTTCGCAGAAATAAATCCAGAGCAATTATTTTAACTTCGCAGAAATAAATCCATAGCAATTATTTTAACTTCGCAGAAATAAATCCAGAGCAATTATTTTACGTTCTCAGAAATAAGTCTAAAGCGATTATTATCATTTTAACTTCGCAGAAATGAATCTAAAGCAATTATTTTAACTTCGCAGAAATAAATCTAAAGGTATTATTTTAACTTCACAGAAATAAATCTAAAACAATTATCTTAACTTCGCAGAAATAAATCTAAAGCAGTTATTTAAACTTGACAGAAATAAATCTAAAGCAATTATTTTAACTTGGCAGAAATAAATCTCAAGTAATTATTTTAACTTCACAGAAATAAATCTAAAGCAAATTATTTAAACTTGACAGAAATGAATCTAAAGCAAATTATTTAAACTTGACAGAAATAAATCTAAAGCAAATTATTTTAAAAGTTCATTGAAAAGATGCAACATCACTCATATACACAACTTTCCAACCCCATTAAGAGGATATTCTGACCTTATACGCTAAATATTAATGCAAGTAAATACACTCCATGAAAAACAGTATATTGTACTCCCAGCGGATATTTATTGCTCGCGAAAAATACTCGCATAAGCAGTTATTAAAAACGACGAGAGTTATTCGTTGAAAGGGATTCAAATGCGCAATTTACGCTGTGACCATCAATTTCACACGGCAAAATTATGAGGTGAGGCACAAAATAGGAACATTTAAAACTGGTTTTCGTGCGTTAATCGCATTCTGAGTTTTTTTTTTTTTTTTTTTTTTTTTTCTTAAGTACATAAACATTTCTCATCAAAGTCGTCTCCTGAATTCGGACTGTGACTGTCATCTTAGCGACCTCGAAAACTATGGATTTAGACACCTAATATCTATCGTTTTCGGTTATTTTTTACATGTCACCCCCTTCCCCCCACCCCTTTGGTGCGCTTAGGTGCTTAGTGATGTATTATCACCAAAATACACTTTTTCTACATAGTAACTCATATGTATACCAAGCTTGGTTAAAATGGCTTGATGCTCTGAGTTATGCTGGAACATACGCATGTATACACATACATATATACGTACATACATCCATTTTTATATATACGCATATAGATATATATATATATATAGCAAAGTTCAATGACGTAGAAAAAAAAAACTAAAAATACGCTGTCGTTTTGTTAAGCTGATCAGGTATAATGATCCAATATTCCGAATTACAACGTTCTCAGCGAGAGGGAAGCCTTATAAAAAAATGAATATTTCTTTTCCTTTAGCATATGACTTTAGGTAACGAAAGATTTCTCTCTCTCTCTCTCTCTCTCTCTCTCTCTCTCTCTCTCTCTCTCTCTCTCTCTCTCTCCTTGTTGTTGTTGTTGTTGTTATTCTTCTTCTTCTTCTTACCTGACTAGAGAACTACCTTAAAAAAAAAAACAGCAGACAATCGCCCACTTAATAAATGTAAATCAATGAATGATCTGTGTTCACTCCATAAACGGACGGCAGAGAGAGAGAGAGAGAGAGAGAGAGAGAGAGAGAGAGAGAGAGAGAGAGAGATTTTATATCTCACCCCCTCACCCCTCCCCGAGTTAAGTTGGACCGATTCCCTTCCAGGAAACTTTTCCTCGTCCCTCCCCGTCAGAAGAAACGCCTTTGATTGTAAAGTGTCCGAACGTCTGCTTTTAAAACTGGGGAGGTTTTATCAGCGGCAGATGTCTCTATATGTGTCCATCCGACCTCCCGCCGAGAGGCCTGACGCGCCAACAGCAGCAGAGATATCCATTTGTAGGGTCTTCGGCGGCCGACACACACCATTTTAGAACTTCTGAAGGGCGGTGTCCTGGCCAGATGTTGCCGAGGGAATTTATCTGCGGTCGCTTCAATGGGCGGAAGAGGTGGAGGAGCAGGAGGACGACGACTCTCAATGGACGAACGAACGGAACGGTTTCACCACCGGCAGCGCCTGCTGCAGGTTTCGTCCCGAACAACTCAACAGGTCTGGCACAATCAGGAGGAGGATCTTCTATATAGGTATATGTATGTGTGTGTGTGTGTGTGTGTGTGTTCTGATGAAAGAAGTGACTCATTCTATTTTGGAGGGGAATGGATATTTTTGGGGAGAGTTGATATTGTTCGGGAGATTAGAAGTTTTTTAGGAGAGGGCGTTTTTTTTATATTGAGGAGTAAAAGCTTCTTTTAGGAGAGTGAATTTTTTTTTTATTGGGGAATATTAGTTTTTTTTTTAAGTTTATTTTTTTTATTGAGTAATAGGAGTTTTTAGGGGTGTGAATTTTTCTTATTGAGGGGTAATAGTTTTTTTAGCGGGGTGATTTTTTTTTATTGGGGAGGAGTAGTAGTTTTTTTTATGAAGTTAATTTTATTTGGTGGTAGGAGTTTTTAGGGGAGTGCAATTTTTTTTTATTGGGGAGTAAAAGCTCTTTTTTAGGGGAGTGATTTTTTTAAAATTGGGGAGTAGTAGTTTTTTTATGAAGTTAATTTTTTTTATTGCGAAGATTTTATATGGATGGTTCTTTTTATTTTATTTATTTTTTTGGAAACAGTTTTTTAAGGGAGTGAATTCGTTTTTATTAGGAGTAAAAGTATTTTAGGGGAAGGATCTTTTTAAATTGAAAATAGAATGTTTTTTTATTTTTTAGTGGAATTCTTTTCTATTAGGAGAAGAAACGCTTTTAGGAGTAGACTTTTTGTTGTTGTTGGGAGTACAGCTTTTTTACGAGTGACATGTTGTTTATTGGGAGAACAATGTTTGTAGGGGAGTGGAATCTTTTTTCATAAAAAGCTGTTTTAGAGAAGTATAAAATCTTTTAATTGTTGAGCAGATTTCTTTAAAGGAGTGGAATTATTTTTCCACTGGGGGAGTAGACGTCTTTTAAGAGTGAAAGATTTTTTATTTTTATTGAGAACAGTTTTTTTTGTAAGTGGATTTTTTTTATGAGAAGTAGAAGTGTTTTTTTTTTTTGGGGAGGGGTAGTATATTTTTCTTTCTATATATATATATATATATATATATATATAATATATTATTTATATATATAAAAGAAAAAACACACAAAACAGAAAAACTACCCCGACAGACCACGTTAATTCGGTTATGACGAAGCGACCAATACGCTGGAAACCGACATTCCCGGGGCACAATGTGTCCTTAAGTGGATTTGCATACGAAACCCAAAAGCTCGGACGGAACGCAGTTTCGCAGGCGTATGCAGAGAATCTCATCTACACCCAAATTACACATCCTCGCGCGCGCGACTCGTAGGAGCGTGAATACACCCGCAAAAGAAGCTAGCCTTTCCCTCCTCCTATCTCTTTCCCTTCCCCGAGCAACTCGTAGACGCCCCAGGTAAAGAGAAATGAGGGGTAATGAAAAAGGTATAAAGCGGACAAGGGGACGAAAGAAACAGTCCATATCGCCTGCTATTTCACACCTCAGCTCACTAGGTTGACGGAGAGAGAGAGAGAAAGAGAGAAAGAGAGAGAGAGAGAGAGAGGCACAGGGCGTTCCATCTCTGTCTCTTTCCCCTCCTCCTCCCCTACCCGCCCCCCCCCTCTCCCTCTGACAAGACCTCCCCCCAACCGGTGGTGGTTTGACTTACAAATCGGATTTAGTCTAGTCTCCTCGGCTTCGCTCTTGTCCATTCCATCAGCGAATCACGTGTTGATAGCGAGCTCACTGGGAGTTTTACTGGGTATTTGTATTCCATAATTGATGCCGCCCCCTTCCCTGGAAGCCCTTTTATGGGCAGGACTGAGAGAGAGAGAGGGTCTTAACCAGGCTTTACTCTGGTCTTTTGTTTTGTTTTTTTTCTATTTTAGTTTACGCTCAAGCAAATTCTGTGAAAAATAAAAATGTAGCCGTGTTAAGGAAGGATATGCTTGAAGGTCTCTCACTGGATGCAATCAAGAGGTAAATTCTTAAATATTCTTTAAAAAAAAATACGTTTACTGCGACGACGTAGAAGGAATGGCAAACCCGCCCCCTTACCCCATCCACAAAAAATAAAAAAAATAAATACAATTCCAAAAATTTTCACATGGATAAAGGGGATGAGCCTCAAAATAACTTCGAGTGAAAACAAAAATATTTTTTTATATTTTGTCATTTCTGCAGCAACTTTCTCCTGGAAGAAACCATTTAATATATATATATATATATATATATATATATATATATATATATATATATATATATATATATATATATATATATACATATGATATATATATATATATATATATATATATATATATATTATATATAATATATATATATATATATATACACACACACATATATATATACATATATATATATATATATATATATATATATATATATATATACAAATATATATATGTATATATATATATACACACACAGTTAATGGTAAGAAGAGAATGGCCATATTTCTGATTGATATCTGTTTACAGACAAAACAAAAATAGATGCTACGTTCAAACTGAGAGATGGATTATGAGTTTTAAAAGTCACTGACGACCGTTATGACGACCGACTTTCCAAAGAGAAAGCGAGAGAGAAAGCGAGAGAAGTAGTACGATGTAAGGACAAGGTCCTTAGAGAAGCAGGAGCTGACTGGGAGTAGTCCAAGGAGTACT